>NW_026652284.1:63006571-63175047 GCF_009828535.3 Hylobates moloch
ATAGAGAACCCGGAAATAAATCCATATATCTACTGTGAACTCATTTTTGACAGAGATGGCAAGAATATACATTGGGGAAAGGAAAGTCTTTTCAACAAGTAATGCAGGGAAAACTGGATATCCATATGTAGATGGATAGCTTGCTGATATTTCATTCTAGTTTCTAGAATAAGCTTGGATTCTTATCCCTTGCCATATACAAAAATCCAATAAAAATGGATTAAAGACATAAATAATAGATCTGAAGCTACGAAACTACTTAAAGAAAGCATTGGGGAATCTCTCCAGGTTTTTGATCTGGGCAGGGATTTCTTGATTAACACACTAAAAGCACATGTGGTGAAAGCAAAAATAAACAAATAGAATAATATCCAGTTAAAAAGTTCATGCACAGTAAAGGGAATAATCAACAAAGTGAAGAGACAACCCACAGAGTAGGAGAAAATATCTGCAAACTACCCGTCTGACAAGGGATTAATAACCAGACTATATAAGAAGCCTAAACAACTCAATAGAAAAAAAATAATAATTCAATTAAAAAAACAGGCAAAACATCTGAGGTGACATTTCTTAAAATAAGGCATATCAATGGCAAACAGGTATATGAAAAGGTACTCAACATCATTGATCATCAGTGAAATGCAAGTCAAAACCACAGTGAGATATTACCTTACCCCAGTTAAAACGAGTTTTATTCAAAAGATGCTGATGAGGATGTGGAGAAAGGGAGCCTCATCTGATGTTGGCGGGAATATAAATTAGTACAGCCACTATGAAGAGCAGTATGGAGGTTCCTCAAAAAACTAAAAATAGAACTACCATGTGATTCAGCAATCCCACTGCTAGGTATACAGCCAAAAGAAAGGAAATCAGTATATTGAAGAGGGATCTGCACTCCCATATTTACTAAAGTACTGTTTACAATAGCCAAGATTTGGAAGCAACCTGTGTCCATCAGCAAGCTAATGAATAAAGAACATGTAGTATGTATACACATACATATACTCTATTAATACCAATACACATACTATACACTATACATAATATACAAATATACTATTCAGCCGTAGAAATGAATGAGATACTGTCATTTGCAACATCATGGATGGAACCGGAGAACATTACATTAAGTGAAATAGGCTAAAACAGAAAGACAAGCTTTGCATTTTCTCACTCATTTATGGGAACTAAAACCAATTCAACTCATGGAGATAGAGTCACCAGATGCTGGAAAGGGTAGTGGGAATGGGGGGGAAGTTGAGGATGGTTAATGAGTACAAAAATGTAATTAGACAGAATGAGTTAAGTTCTAGTATTTAATAGAATTACAGGGTGATTACAGTCAACAATAGTATATTTAAAAATAACTAAGAGTATAATTTGAACATTTGTAACACAGAGAAATGATAAATGCTTGAGGTGATGGATACCCATTTACCCTTATGTGATTATCATGCATTGTATGCCTGTATCAAAATATCTCATGTACCCCATAAATATATACTCATACTATGTACCCATAAAAATTAAATATTTAAAATTTAAAAGAAAGCAAACTATGAAAATGTTATTTTAACTCACTTACTTTTATCAAAATTAAGCAGTCATGAGGGAATATGCTTTTAGTTATACATTATGAGTATAAAGCTGAATAGAATATTCCTGTCCTGGAAGCACACACATACACACACACACTACACGTACACCCATACATTTACAAATTTATTATGTACAAAAGCATAAAATTACAGTTATCCTTGATATTTAAAACATACGTATCAATACATACAGACCTCCTTTTTACTAAAATAAAAAACTCCTTGTTAGGTGCTCTCTCTCTCTCCCCTCACCACGCTCCTCTACCTTTTGAAGATGCCAGTAAAAAGAATACTGAAGGATATAGAAAGATTAAATTGTCTCCATATTAAATAATTAAATGAGAAAGGAGAGACCACAGTAAGACATCTGGGTTTAAGTAAAGTTTTCAATGATAGTTAAAAGCGAGAAAGCATGACATATGCCTCCATTAGGGAAACACTGAAAGTGATGGAGAACAGTTGAGTTAAAGTACTTAGCTTATGCTAAGAATTCACACCACTCAGTTGTGATGTCTCAATATATTGAGTAAAGGTTCAAACTTCTTCAATTATAATTGTTGTTCCGGTGTGGTTTTATCGTATTATCACATAGAGCCTGGGCTATAGAGGGTGACGGTACAAAGACATATAGTACATATTATAGTAGAGGTAATGTATATTGGTCTGTTTTCTGTTGCTTTTAAGAAAAATACATTAAAATGAATAATTTATAAAGAAAAGAACTTTATTTCTTACAACTATAGGCCAAGAAGTCTAGGTTGAGGGATCTCGTGAGAACTTTCTTCTTGGTGGGGACTCTATGAAGTCACAAGGCAGCACAGGGCATCATGTGACAGAGGGGCTGAGTGTACTAGTTCAACTCTCTCCTCCCCTTCTTATAAAGCCACCAGTTTTACTCTCATGAAAACCCATTATTCCGTTAATTCATTAATGAGTGTGGAACACTTATGATCCAACCACCTCTTAATGGTCCCACCTTACAATACTGCCACGTTGGGGATTATGTTTCCAACACATAAAATCTGGGGACACATTAAACCCATAGCATTATGTGAAGGTGCTGAAGAAGAGTTTAAGTTCTCCAAAGAATTTCAGGTAAGCATTCTTAAAGGAGGCAGTGTTTCACTGCTTTTTGATGAATTAATAAAACTTAATAAAACTTAGGTTGCAATGAGAAGGGAGCAGAAGGAGCAAGGAAAGCATCATGGATAAAGAGAGAAGCATTAAAGAGCACAGCTCATTTGAGAAAAACATGTAATTCAGTGTGGGCAAATAACGCAAAGCAAGTGGAAAAGTAGAAGAAAATTACTAGTGTTTTTAGTCAGAAACTGGATCTGCAAGAGATTCTATATGAAATGAAATATTACGTACAATCTATTTCATTCCTCACAGCTTTGCTTTCAGAAAAAATATTCATTACATTTTATTGAAAATTGATCTAGAAAATTAGAGCTTTTCAAAGAAGGAATTTGATTTAAATCCACAACATCTAAATTTTTTTAAATCAAAACTACACTTAGCTAGGTGCTCAAAGCTATACACAATACGACACTGGAGGTCTTGCTATGTGGAAACTACAAATTGATAATGGATAATGGCAGGTATACCTAGGAATATCACTTTCATTTTGAATTTTTCATATTATCTGAATGTTAACAATAAATCAAAAGGGAAAATTATTTTAATGATAAAAGAAGTAGATCTATAGAAGTGTTTTGAGAGAGAAAGAAAATTTAGTTTAAGTGGGGTTTTTAGAGATAATGAAATATATAAATTGGTTTTCTGAATAAAGGAACTGAGACAACTATTAATGGTGAGAGAATATAGACTAGAACAGTAATAAGTAGCTGTACTGCTTGGCTAAAGTGTGACTGGAAAGCAGATTTGAAAATGTAAATGAGGACCAATTCATGACACATTTGAAGATTTGAATTCCAGGCAAGTTTGAATGACTACCAGGACACTGAGGTGATCAAGACAAATTGAAAATATAGGAAGAACAAATTTTAAATAAAAAGAAGATGATGTTTGTGATTCTGAAGATACTGAGTTTGAAGTGATAGCAGGGCATTTGCAGGAATATTTGAGTTAGTAATTTGTTAAGAGATGTGGAAATTGATTTTGGCGAAATGCCAGTTGTAGGATTGGATTGAAAAAAAATAGCCCATGAAATGAAATATATGTAAATGACTCACTCCTTCCCTACTGAAAGGCTCATTGCAGAAGAAAATAAACAACTTTGATCAGACCTCCTTGGAAAAGTACTAATGGTAGTACTAATGAAAAGTTGACTGAGGTCCTTTTTTAAAAAAATGCTTTTTAGCAGTATATGTTTGATTTGCCTGTTATTAATAAAGATCTGGATTAGTGGGGCTTGGATGGTTGATTAAAAGGAGCTTGTTGTGTAGGAATTTTCTGTATAAGAACATAAAACCAAGGAGCTCAAAACTGGGACAACTTTTTTGAGAATAATATACCTGCACACATTTTTCAGGATCTTCAGTTATTTTTAAATCAATTTGGAAACTGTCTGAGGAAACTGTCTGACAGATATGAATTTCTACAGAAACAAGAGTTTCACCTAGATTTTTACATTACTAATGGAGGTTGGTGCTAGGTAAGGTCTGATTTATGTTACAATCCAAACCCTTTTGGTAAAACAATGACATATTTTGATGACAGGAGTTTCATTGAATAGGAGGAGAAGTGATGAAGATATGAAAGTGTTGATGAGGTGGTGGGAGAAGACACAAGAATAGTAAATGTTTTGGAAATAAAAAAATAAGAATTAAAATCAATTATTGTCAAAAGTGTCAAATTCTGAAATAATTCCTAAGGAAGACAACAGAGAAAATGTCCATTTATGATGATATAATGAATTTGTTTGTAATAGTTCCAACTAGCCATCAAGATATTGAGAAAGCATTAGTAATAAAAATATAGATTCATTCTGAAAATATTTGAAGATGAAACTAGTGAAATGATCATAAACTAGTATATATGGTGGAGGTTAAACATGGTAAAGATATTTTATGTGCTAATAATGTCAATTAACACATATTATTTGTCAGCCAATATGTTTTAATTGAATTGTTTCATTACATTGCTTTCACCAACTTTATATGGTTACTACTGTTATTTAATCCTTTTTCACACATGAAGGAACTGGATTTCAAAAATTATTTAACTCCCAAGAATACAAACATAGTATATTTTAAAGCTAAATTCGAAACCCAGACATTCTTCTACAAAGTCCTGAGAAAAGCCTAATGCTGTACAAACAGGGCATCATTAAAATTGTCGTTCATGTGGTTTGGACTTAATAGATGACCAAGTTAAACTAGAAAACTAGAAAACAGGGAAATAAAGCAAGCACGCCCTGTTGCATAGGAGTTAGGAAGTGAGAAAAATTCAAGTATATGTGGCTTTGCTCAGAAAGGAAATTTCACAACGAAAGTCCTAGAATATCTTGAAAATTTTGAGCAATGACTAGGCTTGGCTCAGTTATTAAGGAAGGATCACTGCAAATTCATAAATATTGCTTTGAATTGTTCAAATACTGCAGACCTTTGAGAAGCGCATCCACCAAATAAGGCCGACTGTAATGACAAGTGATTGGGCAGAAACCATAATGCAATTAATTTACAGATTGTGTAAAAGGAACATAAACACCATGTTAAAATGGGTTTATCAGTTGACTTCGGTATAGGTATAGATTTTGAAAATGTTGTCAGCACAACTGAATTAAAAGTCACACAAAAGAAAAACTCATATGCATTCAATTGATATGACAATCTTTTGTCTCTGCTTTGTCTCTAAGTTGCTGTGACCTTGGTCAGGGTAATTGATCTCTTGCAGTATTTTCATTCCCTGTGTATTAAATTGGGATAAAAATAAAACCTACCACCAAAGTTCTTATGCATATTAAAAGAAATATATCCAACTTTTAGTGCATTGACTGATATATTGTATTTAATCTATATTAGTATTTATATTATTATTAACTAATATTAACATTTTTATTAATTTACTAGTTAACTAATGAATACCAGTTACTAACTTGTATTAATATTTTAATATACATTTTATGTCTAAGTTCTTAGTTAACTCTGGTAGTGATTTTTAGTAAGACCATTATTCTCAAAAGGCTATTATATACTATCCCTCTGAATACAAAGCAAAAAAAAAATACTTAATATAATTTTATCCTGTTATGTTAGATGTTGCTACAGTATCCACACCTTTCCCCTTAACTTTTCTTAGGGAGCTATTACCTTGTCAGGAGCCATTAAGATGTCAATACACCTGCATTAACCTTGTTTTGACTCTTTTAAATAAGGTAGATACTAGTATTAACTACTCGACAATTGAAATGACTTTATTTTTTTTAATGCAGTTGTTTGTTTAAAAATGTACGACAAGTAAAGGAAATCAGTTTGAAAGGCTGAGAACAGAATGTTAAAATATTACCTTCACACTGAGGCAAATTTAACAAGAGTGCATTTATTTATTGTGCCTGGAATTCTCTATATAATTGCGTTGTATTTTCCGACTGCTATTTGTGTATGAATAAAAGTCTCGCCCTTGCTTTGCAGTGCCTCCTCTCTCCTATTAGACCTTGGGTTTGAGTTACAATGGTAGATTAAGTTTTAACTGCAGACATAAAGCTGCCTCCCTATCTGAAAGTGTAGCTTTATGCACCCACAGTTTCACTATGCAGCTTTCAGTATCCCTTTATGCTCCAATTTCCTTTTTTTCTAGAATTCTCCAGGTGCTTGAATGTGATTGTATGAGGTGTATTTGGCCAGTGAAACATGTAATGCATTTATAAATTACATAGTCAAGATTTTGCACAGAAGAATTCTAGGCTTTATAGTACTTTTGAAAATCACACTCTTTGTTACAACGTAAGATCAGGACTAAACTACAAAATAAAAGAAATAGCACTGAACCTAGTTGAAAACCATGGATCATTGTATTTCATTCTTTTTGTAACTTGCCTCCAATAAGAGTAGCTAACCTTAAGTTTGATTTCCTGTGTTTTTTGTGCCATTGGGAAAACATATAAACTAATTTAGGGAGTTTTTTATGATGGCTGGGTGGAGGGTGAAATAATATGCAAAGTTTTAAGTTGTTCATTTAATTCTTACAACAAGCCAATAAGGTAAGTACTAATAATATCACCCCATTTTATAAATGAGAAAAGTGATGTTCAACAAGTTTAAGGAACTTGATAAAAGATGCTCATCTAGGAAGTGGCAATCTAGACACAAACTCAAGTGATGACGCTCTAAAGTTCATATACTGTGACCAATAGGTGCAATGCTACATTTACAGAAGTAATGATGATATCTATGACATTTCAGAGCCTACTATGAGCCAACCACCACTATTATATTATCTTACTTAATCTTTACAACCAATCCGAGAGTGATCTCTCTTCTACATAAAGATCCCCAGAGAGGTTAACTAACGCCGTCATTACAAACAGGCAGAATTCCTAAGTCTGTCTCAATATTTTTTAACTCCGAAGACAGTAGTCTATTTATGTCTTTTGTAATGAGTGAAAAGCCCTTGGATATGCATATACCTGGCAGGTCAAGGAGACTTCTTTGAGAGTTGTGATCTAAAGAAGGAAAGAAGGCAGAAATATAAAAATCACAGGAGAGTGTTATCAGCTATATCTGGCTTTTCTAGTCCTGTTGAAATTTTTTAATTGAAAATGGCTTTTTTGCCTGTTACACTTAGTGCACAGAAATACCTTTCCTTGTTTGCTAAGCATGGCTGTGTCAAAAAGAAGTTCTCGAAAATACACTGATTTTATGTTAAGCCATCTCAGATAAATTGACAGTGAGTTTGAGAAAGGATTCTCTTTGTTTCAGAGTTCTAAAAAGCTTGTTGTTTTATCTGGGAGAGTCTATGAAATGATTAGAGAGTAAAATGTGCAATAAGAAACAAAACTATATTTAATGCAAACAATCACAGTGGTGTGAGTAGAAAGGTCTGTAATATAGGCCCTGCTGTAACCTCTGAACACCTGTGGGAATAGAGGGAGCGCTCTACTTCTCTGAACCTCGGTTTCTTCATGTATAACATGTGGTAATAAAATGCTGGTCTCAGAGGTAACTGTCAGCTTTAGTAATATGTGAAATCATAGAATCTGGTAGAACAAAGGATATTATTTTTAGAAGAAAATATTGAATATAAGAGCCATTTTAATGGGTATATTTGTTAAATGTTGCCAGCAAAATTTCTTCAACTGATGCTGTTTGCCAAGTACTGAAGGTGCAAAGTGATTTGTGCTAAGCAAAAAAAGAAGATACGAATGTAAATCTTTAACTTCGGTGCATTTATCTGGAAAATAAATTCTCTGTCAGCCAATAAGAACACTTCAGTCTATAAAACACATTGAAATAAATGACGTATATAATAGCAGATGCAGCCCTATAACCTTTCTAAGGCATATTTTCAATATTTACTCTCCAACAGCCACAGCTTCTATGATTTTATATTCTATCTTCACAAGCATATACAGTCAGTTCTGCTATAACGCTTGGTTTAAAACAATTTACTCCATGCAATTGATATATTAGTCAACAATTTAAGTGTAATAAAAATTTCATGTTTGCTTAGGCATGATTTGTTTCTGATAAACCCTAGGTGAATGCAGATAACTACATCCAGCTGAATTGAGCTGTGTAGGAATACACAAAAGACACACATGCATAGGCCTCAAACATCTGCCACCTACCTCAGTCTTGGTTCACGTTGCTTGTTATTCAACTAAGGTGTGTTTTGCAATTCTTTTTCATTCTTGAGAGATTCTGTATGTTTATACACACGTATATATACATAAAATACATATGTATATACATACACGCAAGCACACACATATATAATTTAACACTAAATAGGTATAACACTTCCAATCCCAGAACACCAAACTGTGAACGAAAAAAGGAAATCTAGACAGTAAGAAAGAGATTGGAATAATAAAGTATTTTGGGAGAAACTACATGTGGTATCTCCAGCTGTAGGTATAAAGAAATCAGCATTGTAGAACATCAGAGACAATGACACAAAAATAAAAGAACAATTTCAAGTGCTGCAAAGCCATAAGAACATGATCTAAAGAAATAGTAAAAGGGAAGAACATTTTGAGCCTAAGGATGGACAAATTGTAAAAATTTTGGAAGCACCATTTTCACAATTTTTAAAAAAAGCATTATCTATATATGAAGACTTTAAATTGCTATGCCTACATTGTAGAAGGGTCTCATTTTAGTGCTGAAAGTGACTGGTTTAGTGATTTCAAACATTGCTATAATCTCCTAAGTATTTAGCTGTTGGGTCAAGCCATTAGTGCACAGGTGAAATTGGAGGGGCAAAAAAAAAATTCCCAGGCATTCTACAGAAATCATTTGAAGAAGACTACACATTTGATCGACTTTTCAATTTTGACGAAATAGGCATCACTCACAGATGCATGACTCAAAAGATTACATCCCAAAAGAATAAAAGCATGCCTCAGTGTCAAAAATAAAAACTATTTGCTGCAATTGTAATATTTGGTACCAACGCAAAGGACAATTAGCCATTCCCATCCGCGTATGTTGGATGTGTTGAAATTTCACATCCAATTTTAAGTTATGCTCATACCAACATTTCAGAAAAATGAGCCACCTAACATCAACACTTCCTGTAGCAAGTGTCAGGTCTTTTCCAAGGCAATCTAATATATTTATGTACTACTTTTGCATTTCTTAACTACTTAACATAAATAAAATTTGCTATTTTAGGATTCTACTGTTTAAAAAGTATGTCAATGAGAAAATTTTTGTGTTGTTTCTCTATATTTCCATAATCCTTGTGATTTTTATTATGCAATATTGTGTAGCAAGAGAATTGTTTAAAATGCACATGTCACGTTATAGCAGAACTGACTACCTATTCAGCCAAGGGCAAAGTGGCTTAGCTGCTTTTCTCTTTTCTTCTTTCCATTCTCCCTCTTTTTCTTCATCTTCTTGCTTAATTATAAAGTTAATGTGCTTATTTAAACACCATTTTTTAAATAATTAAGAATTGTATAAAATTTTTTAAAAGTAAAAGAACTGCACAACCACGACCACTCTACAACTTAGCTTTTCTCAGATCTTTGCATTGTTATCAACAAACAAATCAAAGTGTATAGATTGTTAATCCAGGTTCAACTCCCTTGTTCACGGGGAGACAATAGCAGTTATAAGCAACTGAAAAATAGAGTAGCATATCCATTTACTTCATTTACTATGTAAATAATGAGTCTAGATCCATAGATAATTGATTCAACTATATCACACCTAGATAAATGAAGAGGATGTCTATAGTATTGTTGAAACCAGTGGTTTTGATAGTGTAGTCTTGGGTTGGCAGCATTACCACCTAAAAATTTGATAGAAATACACTTTCTCTGACCCCACTCCCAGTTTACTAATTGAAACACTCTGGGAGTGGGGCCCAGCGATGTGTGTTTTAGCAAGCTTCCCAGGTACTTCTGATACATGTGCATGCACATATGTGAGAACCACTGGAATAAACCTTCTCCAAATTAACTAACAATAGAGATTCTGAGATCAGATTACCTGAGATCCAAAATGTAGGTTCTGGTACTTTCAGGGAGCCATATAACTTTATTCATCACTTTAAAGGCCACATTTCTCTGTCTTCAATTGTTTTGTGGATTACATTAGAAAATTGATACCAATAGAATACTTAGAAAAATGCCTGGAACGTAGTAAGTACTCAACAAATGGAACATTTTAACTTCATTCTAAGCAGCTCGTCTTGTGAGTACATAATAAGTTAAATGAAATGCTCATTTTCCTTACTCATAATCATAGTTAATAGCATTGAGACAACCTATGCTTTTGCATAATGAAAGCATACTGGAATTGAGAACATGAAGAAAATGTAAAAGATTCTTACCACATTTCACTGGTTAAGTTCTCTGGGAAGGAGACTGGGATGGACTCTGAGATTGTGGAAAGGAGAAGTAGGAAGCAGGGTCTGGCAGTGGGAGTAGTTGAGTTTCTGTCTCTTTTTTTTTAACTTTTATTTATTTTATTGTATTTTAAAAATAGTTTCAACTTTTATATTAGAATCAGGAGATACATGTGCAGGTTTGTTACATGGGTATATTATATGATGCTGAAATTTGGTATAAAAATGCTCTTGTTACCCAGTTAGTGAGCACAGTATCCAAAATTTAGTTTCTCAAAACTTAACTTTCTTCCTGCGCCTGCCCCCTGACCAGCAGACCCCAGTGTCCATTGTTGCCGTCTTTATATTCATGACTAAACAATGTGTAGCTCCTACATATAAGTGATAACATGCCATATTTGGTTTTCTGTTATTCACTTACGATAATGCATTAATTTGCTTAGGATAATTGCCTTCAGCTGCATCCATGTTACTGTAAAGGACATGATTTAATTATTTTTATGGCTGCATGGATTTCCATGGTGTATATGTACCACATTTTCTTTATCCAATCCACTGTTGATGGGTATGTATGTTGATTTCTTGTCTTTGCTATTGTGAATTGTGCTGCAATAAACACATGACTGCAGGTATATTTTTGGTAGAACAATTTATTTTCTGTTGAGTATATAAGCAGTGTGGAATTTCTGGGTCAAATGATAGTTTAAGTTCTCCGAGAAATCTCCAAACTACTTTCCACAGTGGTTGAACTAATTTACATTCCTACCAACAGTGTATAAGCATTCCCTTTTTTCTGTGGTGTTGCCAGTTTTTTTTTTTTTTTTCCTTTGTGATAGCCATTCTGACTGGTGTCAGATGATATCTTGTTGTAGTTTTGATTTGCATTTCTCTAATGATTAGTGATGTGGTGCATGTTTTCATGTTGGTTGCCTTCTTGTATATCTTCCTTTGAGAAGTGTCTGATCATGTCGTTTGCCCACATTTTAATGAGATCATTTGCTTTTTGTTTAATTGTTAGAGTTCCTCATAGATTGTAGATATTAGTTCTTTGTCAGATGCATAGTTTGTGAGTATTTTATCCCATTCTGTAGGTTGTCTATTCACTCTGTTGGTAGTTTCTTTTGCTGTGCAGAAGCGCTTTAGTTTAATTAGATCCCAATTGTCAATTTTTGTTTTTGTTGCAATTGCTTTTGAGGACTTAGTCATAAATTCTTTTATTTTTATAATTCGAAGTCTAACATTGAAATCTTTAATCCATTTTGAGTTGGGTCTCTTGAAGGCAGAAGTTGGATGGGTCTTTTCTTTTATGCAACTGGTAACTGTACCTTTTAAGTGGGGCATTTGTACCGTTTACATCCAAGGTTAATATTGATATGGGAAGTTTTGAAACTGTTAGCTTCTTGCTTTGTAGTTTATATTGTGTGGTTGCTTTATAGAATCTGAGGGATATGTATTTAAGTGTGTTTTTGTGGTAGCAGACATTGATCTTTCATTTCCATGTTTATAACTCTTTTAAGACTGTTCTGCTGGTAGCAAATTCCCTTGGCACTTGCTTGTCTGGAAGATATCTTACTTCTCCTCCACTTATGAAGTTACTTTTGTGGAATAGGAAATTTTTATTGGAATTTCTCATATTTTACAATGCTGAAAATAAGACCCCACTCTCTCCTGGCTTGTAAGGTTTCTGCTGAGACATCTGCTGTTAGCCTGACAGGGGTTTCCTTTGTATATGATATGACCTTTTTTATCTAGCTGCCTTTAAGATTTTTTTTTTTTTTAGCATTGTCCATTGCAGTCTGGTGACTACATACCTGGGGAATATTTTTATCTTGTATAATGTCTCACAGATGTTCTCTGAATTTTTGTATTTAACCGTCTACCTCTCCAGCAGGATTAGGGAAATTTTCTTGAATTATTCCCTCAAATATGTTTTCTAGGTTGTTTACTTTTTCTTCTTCTCTCTCATCAATGTCAATAATTTGTATATTTTGTCGCTTTACATAATCTTATATTTCTTAAAGTTTTTGTTCATTTTTTTAAAACATTTTTCTTTATTCTTATCTCACTGGGTTAGTTTGAAAGACTGGCCTTCAAACTCTGAAAATCTTTCTTCTCTTTGGTTCAGTCTATTGCTAACACTTTCAATTGTATTATGAAATTCCTTAAGTGAGTTTTTTCAATTCCAGTAGCTCTGATTCATTTCTTTTTAAGATGTTCATCTTTTCCTTTTCTTTCTAGACTGATTTAGAAGTTTCTTTGCGCTGATTTTCAACTTTGTTTTGAATCTCATTCAATTTATTTGCATCCACACTTTGAATTATTTATCTGTTATTTCTGTGTTTCCACTTTTGTTAGGGACCATTGCTAGAGAACTGGTGTGACCGTTTGGTGGTGTCACTACACTCAGACTTTTCATGGTGTCGGAATTCTTGCCCTGGTTCCTTATCATCTGGAGATGCTGGCATTTCTACTAATTGTAATTATTTTGATGTGATTAAGATTTTTTCCTTTTCTTTATTTTTCTGTTTTTTTTTTTCTTTCCTACTCTCTCCCTAATGGGTGTGAATATAGAGGATGATGGATAGGGTCTTTTGGTTTTGCTTCTATAGCCCTATGCACTTTTGTTGGCACATTTTATATTGAGCTGTGTGGTTTGACCTACAAGACAGTAAGTGTCTTGGCTCTTAAGTGTAAGAGCCAGCTGCAGCCAATGTGGCTGTGTTTGTATGTGATCCTTGTTTACTGGGAGAAGCTCTCTGTTGCCTCAATCAAGGGGCTGATCTGTAGAATGCATAGTGGTCTGAGTTTCCTGCTCTGCCTCAGGGGTGATAGGGGAAAAGATGAGCAGGGCTGGACCAAGCAGGCCTACCTGCAGGTCCCCCAGTAGCCGACATAAGCACCAGTGCGAAGGGATAATCCAATGGGTAGCCACCAAGCACCCAGAGGTGTGCCTAGGCATGGAGCTGGGAATCCTCCTTGGCCCCAAGTTCTCTGCAGATTGAGGGCAGCCTAAACTCCTAATCAAGGAGGGTGGGTGATCCAGATTCCTGGAGATCTGCATGGGAACTGAGCACAGAGGGCCCGACTTTACCACAATCTCTGCACAAGAAGGGGAGGGTGTTTCAGGCTGTTGATCTGGATGAGCAGGTGTTCCAAATACCTTGATATCTGGTCATGAAGCAGCAAAGAGGGCTCCCCTGCATCACGATCTATGCCCAGGAAGGGTAGGGTGGCTCAGGCTGCTGGTCCAGGTAAATGTGTGCTCCAAATGCCTGGAGTTCTGCCCGAGAGTGGAGCATACAGTCTCTCACTGCACCACGATCTCAGGAAAGGAGGCTGGGGCATACAGCAGTAGTGCATGCAAATGGGTTCCAGGTTGTCAAACTGGTCCTGGCTGCAAGTCTTGTTGCCCAGTAGAAACTGCAGCTGTAGCAACTCTCCTCCCACCTCAGACCTGCACCAGGAGAGAGCAGAATTTCATTATCTACTGCTGAGGAGCTTTCTGCAATTCTGGCTGTGGAGGTGCCTGTCCCTCTCCAGAGCAAGCACTCCAGTTTTTGGCCCAAGAATAAAATGCCTGTTTAGCCACGCTACTAGGTTTCCAAGGAATAGCTGACTTTGTATGCACTCGGATGAAAAATGTCATCCTGCTCTTCATCCCGCGTTTTCCCACTAACCACCTCCAAGCTTCTTTCCAAGTTAGCTCTAACACTGGGGAAAAACAAAGTGCTATCTCTTGGCCTGGATTATTGCTCAGATTCAGAGTGGAAAGATGAATCACAGAAGGAGTCTCTCTGCTGATCTCACATACTGAGGCTTCACTCACTTTTATCAGTCGGATCCATCACAGGGGCTGTTTGCCTACGTTCTCCTCGCAGGGATCTGGAATGTCCTTCCTGATTCCGGTGGATTCCCATTTTCCTGCTTGAATGAAAGCTCACAGAATTTATTTTTATGCACTATCTTGTTATTTCCAAGTGGCAGAGGTACACTAAAAGCCTCTAATCTGCCATCTTGGAAAATAAAACAAAATAAAAATGACAGTAGTTGGGTTCTGATGCTGATCGGGTGTGTCAGCCTCAACCAACCTCACAGAGAAGCTCTGGATCTGAAAAATCTGTTAAAACTGTCCAGTCCTTAAAAGGGCTGAAATGGCCTGGCGTTTACATAACCCCCTTCATCCATCAACACAAAGAAATAATAAACATTTGAGCTGAGGGATATCCCAATTACCCTGATTCGATCATTATACATTGTAGACTTCTACGAAAATATAACGTGTACCCCATGAATAGGTACAAATATTATGTACACATAAAATTAAACATAAAAAAATTAAAAGGGACTGTAATACTTTCTGTAAGGGAGGTAGGAGCTTGGATATTAGAGAATATGTGATGTTGCTTTCTGTTCTGCTGTGCTCTGCCATGGATTTAATATGATGGGAGTTGTATTTGTATTGTGAGTTAGTACTGATGTATTGGCGATATATCTCCTAGGATAAGTGGAACCCTGCCTCCTTCTAATACACTGAACTAAATAGTACAGTAAAGATGTCTCTCTACAGAAAATGAGGCTTTTTCTGATGTGCCAGTTTTGTTATACAAAAGGACTGAAATCAGGATAATTTTTTACTAGATATTAAACAGTATAAAATACAGAAAAAGTTAAAATTTCTCCACAAAATATAATACTTTACTAATATTTCTAAATGTTATGGCTTAGTAAATTTAGATTTATATAATAAAATTTAAAGTTAGGAAAAAAATTACATTTCTGTACTCCAGGAACTTAGCTGTCAAGTGCCTTATAGTCTACAATCTTTATCAAAATCTTGACCCAGAGCTTAATGGCCAGGGGGCTACACACTGTATTTCTATTTCAAATTCCCAGAGAACAATATTCTGTCCATTATATCTGACCCAAGAAAAATCTAGGCATGAATTTCTGAATAATTCCACTGTATGTGAAACTTGATGCTTTTGATTAGATGTTGCTGTGAAAGGTTATCTTATCAAACTAATAAATGAACTGCTGAACAAGCTGACAGACTGTGGCTGGAAATGGCTTTTGCCCCATGGCTCAATTACAAACCAGCCAATAAGAAGTCAGGATGGAAAGCTAAATGTGATTAATTGATTGCAATGTCACAGTGAGCTAGTTAACTCTCACTGCCCTAAATGTAAGTTGACAGTATAAATGAGAAGAGGGGAGAAACAAAACAGTTAGGATGAAAGCTATCAGACTACAACAGAGAAAAATTGAGAAACAAATAGGGGCTCAATTAAAGAAAATGAGCACATACTTCCAAAGGCATATATTTTCATCCCATTTGATTTGATAACAATCCCTACCTTGGCTCCTCCTTTCCTCTGTTTTTTTCTAACTTAGAGCTATTCTAGTATATGAAGAAATAGACTACACTAACAAAATTACTTGAAAAATACGTACAGAAAGGTTTGAATTCTATTAATAATTTATGGGTTTTAAAATAATCAGATGGATAAAATTATAAATTGTTAGTATTTTTAGAGGTCGATCACTCCCCACTTTCCCCAAAGTGGGGAAGAATCTGAAAGCAGCAGCCTAGTGTTTTGTTCTACAAAGGATATCCTTCTTCATACATTCCCATTTCTCTACTTAAAATGAAATCTGCTTTCTAAACAGTAGCCAGATCAATGTGAACTACCTACTGAGTAATCTAGTGTCAATATAAGAAGACATTTGGAATGAAAACCAAAAGAAAAAAAAAAGAGGACAAATGAGAAGAAATGGGAAGAAAAGGGATCAAAGCAACATTAGAATGCTGTGAAAAGAACACAGAAGGGATGTGTTAAAAGCCATTTGTAATAGGAAGATTTTTTAAACCTGAACAGAATGGTGAGGAAGCTGCCAAAGAAATTGCAAAAGATGGTGACAGTGACAAAAGAGGAAAAAAGAAAGATTTAAAGCCTCTTCAAAACACAAAGACAAGGAGGAAATCCTGAGAACAAAAATTCGAACTCGTATTATATGAATTACATCGAACTGAGGTTGCTGCTTTCTTCCTGGGTCCATATATCAGCTCAAGTTTTGACAAGGGAAGCAGAACAAAAACAGGAAAATAAACTATCCACATTGTGATTAATATATACAGATCTAAGTTCCCCAGAGTATAAGGCTCTCGGTGAACATTTATCAGGCACCAGATTTGTTAGGAAATGAAAGAGAGTCAAACCACTTTTTAAATCCAGAGCAAGTGAAAAATTAGAGACACTCCAAAGGAAGAAAGACTAAGGAAAGAAAAAAATCTAATTTGGATGTACTTCACTTCATTTAGAGATTTTCATTTCATTTTCAGAGGAAAAATAATTTGCCCATCATTAATACTGCTTACTTTTAATCTTTTTTTTTTTAAACCTGAAGTTGGGTTATATATTTTAAAGCAATATACTTCAAGCTAGCCATATTATTTCACATTAATCTCAACTATATGAAAAATATCATTTTACTTGATAACTGTAATGTGTTTCTTATCCAGTGTTATAGATTATTAGCTGCTGTGTATAATATGAACAATCAGCAATTTATTTTTTCTGTCTACCATTCAGTTAGGACATAATAATGACTTTAGACAAAAGGCTTTTTCAAACAAATTTGTCACTTGGTTGCAATGTGCTTATTAGTATAGTGAGGTGTGGCTTTTGCAGTATCATACAATGACTAATGCTGTTCTGAAAAAATGAAAAATAAAAATACTTTCTACCAGATGGTATTGTACTAGTATATTAAGTACATATTTTAAATTTTTTAAATAAATATTTTTATATTTTCATTTCAATTTTAAAAAATATTTTAAATAAATATTTTCAAATATTTTATATTAATTTTTAAATAATTATTTCATAGGTAAATGTTCCTCAAACATTTACCTGTATGCAAGCTTTTAAAACTTTTGTAGACATAGGAGATGAAGTGTTTTGTGTTAGGCAAAGAAATTAAACATTGTATCTTAGAAGATTTATTTTAAAATCGTAATAAATATGTACAAGGACCTCTATAGAATTCCATTTGTAATATTGCCTTATGAATTATAGTCTTTCATAGTATGTTGCATATAAGATTTTTATTTAACCAAAGGAAAATTAATTAAATATACCATTTACAGAGAGATTTTTAAATATTCTGACAAGAACAGATAATAGCTGTCAGATTATTTTAAGATTACAGTTTAGGGTCAATTCCTAATATAGTTTTTC
The DNA here is from genome assembly GCF_009828535.3 of Hylobates moloch. NCBI lineage: Eukaryota > Metazoa > Chordata > Mammalia > Primates > Hylobatidae > Hylobates > Hylobates moloch. The sequence continues at coordinate 63,024,387 of NW_026652284.1, forward strand.
ATTCAAATCTAGTATACACAAAGACTGAAAAGACAAATTGTCTTCATTTTTTTCTTTTTCATTTTTTCAATAATTTGTTAAGCGGTCAGTGATACATTACACTGAAGAAAGAAAATTTGCTAAGCCAATATTATTATGAAGTATAGAATTTAAAGCACTGACATTTTATTGTTATTTTTACAACTACTCTAGTTCTAATATATACATGCCAAACATTTTAAAAGAGTATCATTTTATAATATAACAATAAGACGGTTGGATTTTTTAAAAAGTGAAGTAGATACTGAGAGAAATTAAAAACTTGTCACAATTGTACAGGTACAAATTGTAAGAACAGTGCTTTTTATCAAATTTTTTTTTTTTTTTTTAGATGGAGTCTCGCTCTGTCGCCCAGGCTGGAGTGCAGTGGCGCAACACCGCGCCCGGCTAATTTTTTTTTTTTTTGTATTTTTAGTAGAGACGGGATTTCACCGTGGTCTCGATCTCCTGACCTCGTGATCCGCCCGCCTCGGCCTCCCAAAGTGCTGGGATTACAAGTGTGAGCCACCGCGCCCGGCCTTTATCAAATGTTTTTACCTGCTCAGTCCATCCAATTCCTTATTTAATACTGTGATTAATAAATATAGTTTGCATATTAGAAAATTATAGTTTTTAAATGAATTTAGATGCATAATTACATTTAATCATAGTAGAAAAAATTACCCATTATGTTCTAACATGCTAATAAAACGTTTCCATCAGTGTATGCTTCCATATTATCAATGCACATTTGAGAAGTCACCAAATATAAAATCTAATTTATTTTGCTTGCTTGTTTGATATGACCCAATAACATCAAAACAAAAAGAAAAAATTCAAAAAAGTGAATTCTTTAAAAATAATCTTATAGATAAATTTGGTCAGATTCTATTTTTCTTTTATTTTTAATTGACAGATAATAAGTATATATACTTATGGAATACAGAATGATATTTGGATACATGTATGCAATGTATAATAGTCAAATCAGGGTAATTAGCAAAACCATCACCTCAAACATTTATCATTTCTTTGTGTTGTGAAGATTCAAAATCCTCCTTTCTAGCTTTTTGAGAATACACAATAAAACATAGCTAACCATAATCTAGCTATAGAACACCAGAACTAATATCTCCTATATGGCTGTAATTAACCATTAACCAATCTCTCCTTAGTCTCCCTTCCCTTCTGCCATTCTTGGCCTCTAAAACCCACAATGCTACTCTCTACTTTCATGGGCTCAATTTTTTTTTAGCTCCCATATATGAGAATATACATTGTTTATCTATCTGTGCCTGGTTTATTTTGTTTAACATAGTGTCCTCCAGGCTCATCTGTTGACCAGATTCTTAAATTAAATAGCTGATTTTGCTTCATTAAGAAACATTTAACTCTTAATCTTATCCATTCTAAAATAAAAGAGAACATACTTGTACATAACAGTTCTTTGTATATAGAGAGAATATAGCACAATGCCTATTCATCCCCTAAATTAAACAAATTTTATTCAGCGCTCTTTATGTCTCAAGCAGTTTTTTATACACTAGAATAGACCCAATAATACATATAAATCTTATTAAGATAGCCAATTCAATTTCAATAAAATGTAATTAACACTATAATAGAGTATGCATCAGCTGCTCTTAGGATATAAAGTGTAAGCACTGAATTACATTTTATATAATTAGAAAACCTTTCCAGAAGTAATATTTGGGATATTGGGGAGTGAGTAGAAGTAGGTAAGAGTAATTTTTATGAAAACAAAAGAAACCCTGAGTTCAAAGACCAGCAAAAAAAGAGCGTGATAAATTATAGGGAATGAAAGATGCCTTCCAACAAGTTACTAGGTTCTCCACTAGAATTTAAGTTCTATGAGGCAGAGCTTTTTTTCTGTATCAGCATACACACAGTATTTTTTTTATTTGATACTCAATAAACCTTTTCTAAGTAAAATTTGAAGTCAGGTATGCAGAGATAATCTTGAGAGGTAGAGAATGGATATTCGTTCTATTATTGTATTTAAACCTCATCCAAATATGGCCTATTTCCCTCTTAATCCATATAGAAGAGTAAATATATGATTTTTAAAATTTTGCTTCTGTATGTAGTGGTAAGTCCATAGGCTATATTGAATTATCTGTTGCTGTTGAAGAAAAGTTTTATGTAAAAAAACGCAAAGCTATTGGGATAATTTTCCTTATTCTTATTCTATAGAGACTTATTTTTCATTTCAGCCTAATGAATTCTCACTTTAAGAATGAAATGATTGTGAGCTTCTATTAGCAGTACAAGGCACAAGGTGGTATCACATCAGCTAGGCATTTGTTTTGTATGCAGTATCTCATCTCACTCACTGGGCTTTCCGTTCACTGCTTCCTGTCTCTGATCGTATATCAAAGATTACCCATTTCATGCTTGAATTACCCTTTGTTTCTTAACTCAAAGCTATAACATGACTTTATCTCTTTCTTCTGTTTTAAGTATTTAATGTTACCTAGATAGCCTGCCTGTGGAATGCAATGGTTAAAATATTAGTTAAATAATGTCATGTTTGTATAAATTTGTTTTTTAATGTGTTATCTAAGCATGCTTCTATGAAAATAAATTATTAAACAATATTTACTGGTAGTATAGCAGTAGTTGCAAGGCATACATAAGGAACATAACAATAATCTTTCATCATCAAAGTCACTTGTCCATCCAATAAAATGCAACTCTCTAAGGCAATCTCTAGCCAGTGCTTCATTATGACTTCTAACTCCAGAAATGATCCTTGTAAGTGCAAGATGGTGTAGTGAGTGGATCAGTTTTTCACTGTGTCATTGTCATTGCTTTAACAGAGATTGATTAGAGCATTGAGGATGCTGTAGGTGTGAACTGAAATTATAAGGCAAGGTGTGATTTTTAACTTTTTTGTGACAATTTATATGTGTGTGTGCCTGTGTGTGTACACACATATATTTATATTTGCATGTGTGTATATATATATACACACAAATATATATATTTGTGTTTATAACTGGTCTTCCATACCTCTGGGTTCCACATTTGTGGAATCAACCAACCACAGCTCTAAAGTATCTAAATATGTACAGACTATTTTTCTTTTCATTATTCTCTAAACAGTATAGTGCAATGATTCTTTACATAGTACTTACATTGTAGAAGGCATTATAAGTAATCTAGAGATGATTTAACGTATATAAGAGGATGTGGGTAGGTTATATGCAAATACTACACCATTTTCTATAAGCAACTTGGGCATCCATATATTTCAGTATCTACCAGGTGATCCTGGAACCAATTCCCCATGGATACTGAGAGACAACTCTACCTGTGTGTGTGTGTGTGTGTGTGTGTGTGTGTGTGTGTGTGTGTATGTGTCTGTCTGTATAGGTATGTGTCTATATATGTATATATATACTCACCTATATATGTAGAATATATATGTCTACATACATATGTAATATATATGCACCATAGGTAGTGTGTGTGTATATATATGTAGTGTATATACACGTACAAACACACACACACACACACACACACACTTATGTACCTCGTGGATACATTGATGGTCATTACATTCTCAATTTTCTTTTACTACCAAATGCCAATGTTTAGGCTCACTTGGAATTTACTACCTACTTTCATTTTCTTTCCCAAACTCTCAATCTCTTGGATGCATTAAGCCTATATCTGAGTACACATTACTGATTTCATAGTTTACAGAACATAATTGAATCAAGACTTAGAAATATTGCCAGTGAGATAAAGAGAAAGTTTGACAGAAGCTAATTACCTAAAGTTACACAAAAATTTACTACCTTTTCATTGTCATTATGTTTGCTTTGAAAAAAAACATAGACAAGTGGCTCAGAAAAAAATACATCACTATATGGCATGAGCTTCAATTATGCCTCCTTGATCATTGTATTCCAGGACCATTTTTAAAAAATTTTAGTCAACTGCAGCTCACAAAAAGGCAATACATTATCAAAAGGTAACTAATCATTGTTGTCTTTATGTATTTCAAGCAAAATTAAATACTAAGTTTCAAATAGACTCCTAGAGATAGCATTGCTTGCTTATTGTCTATACTTGAATCTGATGTTAGATACACAGATGACAATGTTATATTCTATGAGAAATATTATTGTTACTGCAGGAATCTGGGGAAAATGTACTTCTCTACAACCCTCTTGTTGCTTTATTGAATGCTGCTTAAAAGTAGTTCATTATTGGCCGGGCGCAGTGGCTCACACCTATAATCCCAGCACTTTGGGAGGCCGAGGCCGGCGGATCACGAGGTCAGGAGATCGAGACCATCCTGGCTAACACATCCTGGTGAAACCCTGTCTCTACTAAAAATATGAAAAAATTAGCCAGGTGTGGTGGCGGGCGCCTATAGTCCCAGCTACTCGGGAGGCTGAGGCAGGAGAATGGCGTGAACCCGGGAGGCGGAGCTTGCAGTGAGCCGAGATTGCGCCACTGCACTCCAGCCTGGGCGACAGAGAGAGACTCCGTCTCAAAAAAAAAAAAAAAAAAAAAAAAAGTAGTTCATTATTTTAAGCTAGAGTTATTTGTAAAACAGAGATAAATCATATACAATTACAATATACAAAATTAAAAATAACCACAAGCACTTTATGATTTTTGTAAGCTATAGATTAAACTGCTAAATATAGGACATTAATGGCTAAGAGCAGTAGCTGTGCATTATGTATCACTAAAAATAATAGAAATAAATACTAGTTTGAACAATAAGTAAATTGATTGGCTCATCTACAAAATGTTCAGAGACAGGGTGAGCTTAAGAACATTGAACCAGTCATTCTGCAGTGTTATTAAATACTTGGATTTGCTTTTCTAATTTCATTTCTGCCACACACAGTGTTAGCTTCATCTTTTCACTTTCTCCCATAAAGAACACAGGATGCCATCCAAGGGCAATTAGATGTTTTTCATTCACAGGGGAGAGGGATAGTTTTCCAACTTCCCTTTCTTAAAATATAATCTCTATGCTATCATAAAGATTCACTTATAATTCATTGGCCTTAATTTAACCAAATTGTTTTTTAGTCAATTACTAAAAGCAGATATAATTAGGACCATTCCTGAGACTGAGGGAGGAACAACTTCCCCTGAGATATATGACACCAAGGAAGATTTTCCATTAGAAAAGAGGGAAATGGATGTTGGGGAGGCAACCAGCAATGCCCACTATTGTTTGATATGCCTCAGACAATACACCATGTATTTTATTGTTTTGTTTTGTTTTGTGTTTAAATCTCAGCAGTGGAAGTGGTTTATCTCAGATGTCTAAGATTATTTCTAAATTGACTATAATTATTTTAAGCAGGTGATACAGAAAATTAAAATAGTTGCTGAATATGGAAGGCTGAAATGTAAAATACTGTATTGATAGACTGTTTAGTGATAATTGTAAAGAAAATGGCTCTGTAAACAATTTTTATATCAAAAGTAATATATAATCATTAATAATTTTATTTTAGATTTAAATAAAGATACATATTTTATATTTAAATGACATATTACATATTTTTCTAGAAATAAATATATTTTCAAAAGAAAAATCTTAGGTTCTTATGCACTTTATTTACTTCAGCTGAATGTAGCAAAAAGAATTGCGTTCTTGCATTTATGAGACAATATGGAAAGTAGAGGGAGAATTTATTAAAATGTTAGAAAATAGGCCATCTTGAGGATAGCACATTTGGATAATTTTGGAATGAAAGCTGTTGTATTTTTATTACTTTTTCTAAATAGGTCTATAAAGACATTGTGTCCAAAACATTGTGGATCCTGGCATTGCTTTAAAACATAACATGTGGTATTCTGAAGCTATGCTAAACCCAAAGTACTGTTCAGCTCTTTACAAAAAAGATATATTTAAATTGACATATATATGTGTATATATATACACACATATATGTGTATACATTTATATATGTATCTATATATGTGTGTGTATATATAGATACATATATAAATGTATACACATATATGTGTGTATATATATACATATACACACACACACTTTGAAAAATAGTTTCTTAAATTTTAAATCAAAAATAAAAATAGAGAAGACAGAATGCAGTGTAAGCACAATATTGCTTTATTCAATTAAAATTTATGAAGCAATTAGTTAAAACTGGCAACCTTTTAATAAGTTAAAAAAGACTTATTTAAAACAGCAAAATAAATAAATACTACTTGTATTTACAGATTAGATAAGCTTAATTTTTTAGAGCCTTAGTGGTAGATATTTTTTCTGGACTATCAAGAATCTATTTAGTCTTGTTTTGGTTTTCACATTTATATTTCTATACTATAGGCTGAACATGCACAATATATACCCCTTAGCATTTTTTCGTGTGTCCCAAGAGCTAACTACTTCCAACTGCAAGCACTTGTGACTTTGATTAAGGCCTTTCTCTAACTGCCTGACCCCACTTTGCCCTCTTACCAAGCAGGTGGAAAGATCTATGGAGTTACCACCCTTTTGAATCAGGCATCAACCAGTAATCAATAAGTTTTTCTTCCAAAATTTTCTAGTGAGATTGATCACCAGCTGCCTACATAGAAAACTGCTTAAAACTTCACCCTTTAGAGGCTTACTGCTTCATCTCCCAAGGTGAGATAAACAACTGTATTCACATCATTCTTTTAGAGTCCACTTGTGTGAGAACATAACTAAAGACCTTTACTCTCATTTCTTGGGGGGTGGGGGCAGGGGGACAATGTATTCGTTTGAATTCATGACTATGATTTGGGCAGAAATAACCCTACTCTCAAATCCAGGAGTAGGTCCTCATTCACTTAAGACAACAGGAGCAGCACATTTTCCTGTCCATAGCAATTGGTTTACAAATAGCCAAGTGATATAATTTTGGATAATTGGAAAAAGCAAACCCAGGGATTAGTACAAATCATTGTAAGTGACTACTATTATTTTATTCTCCAGTATGGTACAAAATGAAGATGTTGGCAGCTGCCAAAACACTTTTGTAACTACAAATGGAAGGCTAGAGATATATCAGAAAGGTAAATACCCAACTTACAATAATTAATAGAACAGCCAGACAGAAGACTAAAATGAAAGTCAAGGTCTTGAACAACAGTAGAGACCAACTGAACCTAGCAGGCTTATGCAAAACACTCCACTCAACAAAAACAGAATACATATTATTCTCAAGTAAGTGCAGATAATCCTCCAGGATAGACTATATCTTAGCCCATAACATAATTCTCAATAAATGTTCAAAAGATTGCAATAATGTCAAGTATCGTCTCCAATCACAATGGAATGATTTGAAATCAATAACAGAGGTAAAACTAAAAGGCTAGCGGGGAGAGCAAGATGGACAACTAGATGTAGCCAGGTGGAACAGCTCCCACCAAAAGATGGAGATGACTAGCGTTCTCCTAACAGATCTTCGGAAGGCACTGAGAACAGATGGAGGGAGGACACAGAAGCTAGGCTGAATGGGGAAAAAACTGGGAATTCTACCTGGGGTTACAGCATACCCAGACTAATTCCTGGTCCCTAAAGGCTCTGGAGGAATAGGTGAGTTGAACTGGCAAGGAGAAACCTGTTATCCCCATGGGTCTCTGGAATCCCACCAGGAGACCCCTCAACCACCATGGACATGCAAGTTGGCAGAGAGAGCTGCTTAGAGAACTCATAGGGGCAGCAAGCCAACTGATGTGGAGCCCAGAGGGTTTGGTGTGGGAGCACCTGTGGTGGAGCATGACCAGGGATAGCCATCCCACTAGACTCAATTTGCTCCCATAGAAGACTTTAGCCTACAGGAACTGTGGTTCTGAACTCTGCAGGGTGGTCTTGCCCATCCGACCAGTTCCTATGAACTGAGCACCTCTTGGTCTGTTGACCTCTCCTGGGGCCGTTGCCTGACCATGCCTGCTTGCAAGGCAGCCTCAGGTGGCTTGGGGGCCCGCCCCATAGCTTCTGTACTGAAGGACCATGACTGACTGATGGAGAGCCCCAGCAGGGTGGCCCCTAGGGCCACGTACCAGCCTGCAGCTTCCCTCTCCACACTGCAGCTTCCCTGGGGCCCACCACATTGCTTTGCTGGAGTGTGTCTGTGCAGATGGGTTTTGTTTCTCTTGCTCTGTCAGCCTGTGGAAGAGCACTTCACCCCCACTGCCATTGAAGATAGAGCCTTGGCAGGCACAGATCCAGCAAGCCCTGCCCTACAAGCACCCCGCCTTTACTCTAACACTGGGCAGAGAACAGCAGATCCTCCCCTACCCTGAGCGACCACTCCTGCTTGCAGGGCATAGAGAAGGCACCCAGACCTGCAGCAGCCACTGCCCTGTCCTCATGCCAACACCACCACCAGCATGGCCATGTTCACAGTCACCAGCAGGCTCTGTTTGCTCCCCTGAGCTGCGTTGCCTCTGACACTGGTGAACACTGGCAGGGAGGCAGGCACCCCAGCACCCACTAGCACTCTCGCAGCTGCCGTCACCACTGCTGCTAGCACTTGAAAAGGAGGACGGATCCTGCTGCCACTACACTATGAAATGTTTTGGCTGACACCACCCATTGAAGCGGTCCCAGAGTACCTCACCTCCTTGTACACAGTGGATTCCTAAATTCAAAGAGCCAGTAAACAAGATCAGGGCCCAATACAAGTCTCCTGGAGTTAGAGCGTGCAGTCTAGGAGTTGGGAACTGAGCACTGACCTGCTAAAATCTTACAGAAACAAAGCGAATTGGCTGAACTCACCTTATACTACCATCAGCTCCTCAAGGTCATCAAATAGAGAAAAGAAAATAACACCCATCCAAAGATCAGCACCTCAAATATTTAATGAAAATAATCCCACAAAAATGAGAAAGATTCAGCATAAGAAGCCTAACAACTCAAAAACCCAGAATGCCTTCTTTCTTCCAAACGACTGCACTACCTCTCCATCAAGGGTTCCGAACTGGGCTGAGATGGTTGAAATGACAGAATTAGAATTCAAATATTAATAGATCATTGAGCTACAGGACTACATTAAAAACCAAACCAATCCAATGAAGCTAAAATAATGATAAAACAATGCAGAAACTGACAGACAAATAGCCAGCATAGAAAAAAAAAAAACATAAACTGATTTCATAGACCTGAAAAAAATTAAAAAAACACTACAAGAAACCCTATAATGCAATCACCAGTATTAATAGCAGAATAGAACAAGTGGAAGAAAGAATCTCACAGCTTGAAGAGTGACTTTCTGAAATAAGACAGACAAGAATAGAGAAAAAAAGAAATAACAGGAACAAACAAAACCACTGAGAAATATGGAATTATGTAAAGAGACCAAATCAGTGACTCATCGGTGTCACTGAAATAGATGGGGAGAATGGAACCAACTTGGAAAACATATTTCAGGATATCATTCGTGAGAACTTTCCCAACCTTTTAGGGAGACCAACATTCAGATTTAGGAAATGCAGAGAACCCCAGTAAGATACTTCACAGGAAGATCATTCCAAAGGCATGTAATCATCAGATTCTCTGAGGTTGAAATGAAAGAAACAGTGTTAAAGGGAGCTAGAGAGAATGGTTAGGTCACCTACAGAGAGAAGCTCATCAGACTAACAGTGAACTTCTCAGCAGAAACCCTACAAGTCAGAAGAGATTGGGGGCCAATATTCAACATTCTTAAAGAAAAGGATTTTCAACCCAGAATTTCATATCGAGCCAAACTAAGCTTTATAAGTGAAAGAGAAATAAGATACTTTTCAGACAAGCAAATGCTGAGGGAATTCATTATCACCAGACCTGCCTTACTAGAGCTCCTAAAGGAAGCACTAAATATGGAAAGGAAAGACCATTACCAGCCCCTACAAAAGCACAGATAAGTACACAGACGAGAGAAACCATAAAGCAACCACATTCACAAGTCTGCAAAATAACCCCGCTAACATCATGATGACAGGATCAAATCCACACATATTAGTACTAACCTTGAATGTAAATGGGCTAAATGACCCAACTAAAAGGCACAGAGTGAAGCTGGATAAAGAACCAAGACCCATTGCTATGCTGTCTTTAAGAGAACTATCTCACATGCAATGACACATATAGGCTCAAAATAAAATGATGGAGAAAACTCTACCAAGCAAATGGAAAACAGAAATAAAGCAGAGGTTTAAATCTTAGTTTCAGACAAAACAGACTTTAAACCAGCAAAGATAAAAAAAAAAAAAAAAAGACAAAGAGCATTACATAATGATAAAAGCTTCAATTCAACAAGAACTAACCTAAATATATATGTACCAAGCACAGGAACACTCAGATTCATAAAGCAAGTTCTAAGAGACCTTCAAAGAGACCTGCACTCCCACACAATAATAGTGCAAGATTTTAACACCCCACTGACACTATTAGACAGATCATTGAGACAGAAAATTAACAAAGATATTCAGGACCTGGAAGCCAGCACGGATCAAATGGACCTGACAGACACCTAAAGAACTCTCCACCCAAAAACAACAAAATATAAATTCTTCTTATCACCACATAGCACATACACTAAACTAGATAACATAATCAGAGGTAAAACACTCCTCAGCAAATGCAAAAGAATGCAATAAACATATATGTGCCTGTGTCTTTATAATAGAAGGTGACTCTGACGTGATACCAGTTTGTGTAGTCTGCAGAGTGAGACTGTCTCAAGACAAAAACAAATCAACAGCAGTAGCGTAAGTCAGGAAAGATGACTGCACTATACAGAACTTCACTGAAGCTTTGCTCACAAAAGTCACTTTTCCATTTATAAAAATAATTTCCTTATCCAAAGAACAGCTAAAAGACGGTTCTTTTCACAAACTGGCTCATGTCTCTAAATAATTCAGAACTTAGAGAGAAAGGAAATACCTGAGATGATAAGTAGTTAAAGAAAATCGGAGTGCTGTCCTGTGAGAGATGTAGGCTTTGCTTGTGTGGGCCAAAATTAAAGGAGAAAGGTAAAATGCAGATCTTTGTCTAGGATTCCACTTGGAGGCACACCCATGAAACAATGTCATCCTACATTGCTATATTTCAGTTACTGAATAAATACCCTGTGGACTGAGCTAAATGGAGTCATTTTCAGTGTGAGAATAAGAATGTGATGAGATGTCCCCCCCTCTTCAAAATACTACTAATTTGCTCATCTAAAATTTAAATTAAAATGACCCCAAATGACAATTACCTAGACAATACATGATTGTGGTAGACAGTTAAAAAAAAAAAAAAAAAAAAAAAAAAAAAAAACTATGTTCTGGTATACAACTTAAAAAGGAAAAAGTGGCAATTTTCTGCACTTCAATATAAACATTTAGCCTTTGCAATATTTCCTAATGGACTGTTTCATCTTAGAATTAGGAAGCTGTGAATAGAAATGTGTAATATTAACCTTGAATGAGATTTATCCAATATGAAATCTTTCTATTTTCCACAAGGTGTTCAACTTTTTTGTAAACAAACTTGTACTTATAAAATACAAGTTTTAATTCTTTATCACAAAAAAAGCATCTGGATGAAAAATGCTAAGATATCAATCAAATAAGTTACTGTAGAACAAAGAAAGCCTATATTCTAACATTCATATTTTAAATCTGGTGCTGCATAGACATTGTATTTAGTTGAATCAAACATGAGAAAGCATATTGCTGAGGCTTAGAGCTCAAGGTAAAAATGTGCAGTTTGATTTAACTTATTGCTTCTTTCCCTACCCAAAACAGGAAAACATTTTTAATGTGTATTTCTTCAAATAAAAAAGGGATATTATTTCTATGATTAAATTGCAAAATATTTATAACTTACCAGAGCCATTCAAATTGAAAAAAAATAAAATATATTGAACAACCCTTACCGACCTTCGTATTTCATAATTGCAGAGGCAAACAATAAGCAATGAATCTGACTAAACTCTAGCATTCCATTTAGATCTACATCATGGCTGACAGTTCAAGAAAATTGATTTAAGCTTCTCACTGACTATGTGCCAAGTATGTGAATTTCTTGAATAATTTTATCCATTTACCATAACGGTTTTAGGCTCCCAATTACTAAAATTGCACAGATAAGAGGAAAAGTGAGAAATAACAAGACACCATACCAGCTGTGCTGAGCTATTTAGGCTTACACAGCTTGAATATTAAATTATACAGAAGGTGAAACAGTGTAATAAACATGAAAAGTATCTTAGTTCAGAGAACTGTTCCAGTCTCTGAACTAATAATGGTATTTTTGCATCTCTGGCCACTGCGATGAGTGGACAAATCACGTGGTCATGTGCTCAGTGTATATGGAGATTCATCCTTCATTGGAGAGATTGCACAACAAATGTTGTAAGACCATATTCCCCCAAAGCTTTAACTAGACCGTGCTGTAAATTAAGAAGCTTTGGAAATTGTTTTGAATCTCAATGATCATCAGGGTGTCAGCTCATTTAATATGAGGAAGTAATAAATTGTATTATGCTCTGATTAAATAATTTTTTTAAAGACAGCATTACTGCTAGTGTGCTAAATAGGAATCTGGAGAACAGAATGAGTGAAAACATATTTTGAAAATGTCTAATTTACAGCAAGGGAGTAGTTTAAGCACAGGAAGGATAACTGGATTTATAAAAAGGCAACAGTGAAATTTCATTGTGCAACTACTTAATGGAGTGACAAGGGTAGAATTGAAAACTCAATTAAAAATAAAATCTTCTCATAACTATGTTTGCTTGCTTTTTGAGTCTTATTTTAAATGTCACTTGACCCTTCCATTCCTATTTGTGTTCTTGTAGCCTCTAGTGCTTTATGTTGGTCTTCAGACTCAGCAGGAGGAGAAACTGAGGCCAGTTTAGTTGATGGTAGTCAGACTTCTTAATCCAAATCCAGTTGAAGGTGCTGATAAAATAATAATTAATGATATCCCTCTCGATATTTCTTAATGTCAGTCCTAAGAACAAAGAACATTAAGGATTAGAAGGAAAGGAGGAGGAGAAAACAGAGAAAAAGGGAGAGGAGGAAAGTGAGAAACAGGAGAAAAAAAAAACCATGGGAAGGAAGCAGCAGAAGAGGAAGAAGAAAGAGGAAGAAGAGGAGACAAAGGGAAAAGGGAAAATAAGGAAGAGAAGGAAGATAAAGTTCAGAAAGAGTAATGGGAGAAGGTGAGGGAACAGAAGGAGAAGGAGGAGGGAAGATATTTCTTACAAGTACCCTGAGAAAATGAGTAAATTTTAGGTCCAGCAAGAGGAAGCTGCAACAAAAAGGGGTAAGTTTAAAACTGTATTCATGACCTTAGTCTGGAAAATTCTTCTCACTCTTTTCTTGAATTACAACTACTTTACACATTTACCTTGATTAACTCTTGTACATAGTATAAATATCAGCATAGACATTCCTTCCACAAGGAATTCTCTACCCCTCAAAGATAGGATAGATACTCTCGTTGTATTTTGATTTTTCTGTGTCCCCACTAGATATTACTTCCCTAACTAAAGAGATTATGTGATTTTTGAATGTTGCATTCCCAGAAATTTTGAACACTTCTTGGATGTAAATCATTAGTTTCGCTATGGCTTTTGTAGAATTGTAGTCTTCTCTAGATATCTTTTTTTTTATCTGAAAGTGCTTAATAAAGTTTTAATTTTAGAATAGTTGTAGACTTAGAGAAATGTTGGGAAAATAGTACAGGCAGTTTGCTTACATCCCCAACTCAGTCGTGACAATTATTAGCATCTTACATTAGTATGTTACAATCATCATGATTAATGGACCAAAACTGATACATTGTTATTGACTATAGTACATATATTATTTAGATTCCTTCATATTTTACCTTATGTCACTTATTGATTACACAGTTTCATTGAGAATGCCATATTACATTCGGTGGGTGGCTATGTCTTCTTAGGCTGCTATAGACTGAGTTTTTCAGAATTTCCTTGCTTTTGATGACCTTGACAATTTTGATGACAACTCTTCAAGTACTTTATAGAATTCCCTAGGTTTGTGGCTTGTCTGATGTTTTTCTTATAATTACTTTGAGGTTACAGTTTTGGGGAAGGAAGATTATAGAGGCAAAGTGCCACTCTTACCACATCATATCAAGGGTACATGCTAGCAACATGGCTTATCACTGTTGATGTTAACCTTGATCACCTGGCTGAGGTAAGGTTTGCCATGTTTCTCCACTGGAAAGTCCCTCTTCCTTCCATGCTACACTATTTAGAAGAAATTCACTATGCACAGCAAACACTTATGGAGCTTGCTTTTATTTTAGATTCCTCAGGGATTTTCACATAGACAGTCACGTAATCATGAATAAAACCAATATTAATTTTTCTTTCCAGTTTTTATAACTTTTATTTCTTTTTCTTATTTTTTTCCACTCAGTGGGCCTTCCAGTACAATGCTGACTAGGAGTAGTGAGGGAGGGCATCCGTAACTTATTCTTTTATTTTATTTATTTTTATTATTATTATTTTTTTGAGACAGAATTTTGCTCTTGTTGCCCAGGTTGGGCTGGAGTGCAATGGCGCAATCTCGGCTCACTGTAACCTCCACCTCTAGGGTTCAAGTGATTCTCCTGTCTCAGCCTCCAGAGTAGCTAGGATTACAGGCATGCACCACCACACCTGGCTAATTTTTCTATTTTTAGTAGAGATGGGGTTTCACCATGTTGGCCAGGCTGGTCTCAAACTCCTGATGTCAGGTGATCAACCTGCCTCAGCCTCTCAAAGTGCTGGGATTACAGGTGTGAGCCACCAAGCCCGGCTCCTTGACCTGTTCTTGATCTTAGAGAAAAACAGCTTGGTCTGTCACCATTAAGTACAGCATTAGGTATAAATATACATAAATCTTTATTAGATTAAGAAAATTCTCTACCAATTCTAATATTTTGCGAGACTTTATCATGTAGGAGAATTGAGTTTTGTCAACTGCTTTTTCTGCATCTATTGATAGGATCTTTTTATTTTCTTATTTATTCTGCTAAGATGATGAGTTACATTGACTGACCTATGAATGTTTAATCAGCACTCTTTGTTGGAATGAAATCCACGTGGTCATGGTGTATTATGCTTTTTAAGTATTGCTTGATTAAATTGATAAGAGTTGCTATGGATTTTGGTGTTTAGTTTCACAAAGATTATGCCCTGTGGTTTCCTTTCTCATAATGTCCTTATCTTTTTGTGGTATTAGTGTAATGCTGGCCTCATGCATGTTCACATTCCACTGCTAAGTGCATACATATTTAGGATTGCTATGTCTTCTTGCAGAATGGTATTGCCCCTCCTACTCTCTGATAATTTTCCTTATTCTGAAGTCTGCATTTCTGAAATTAATATAGCTAATGTCATCTTTGTTTTGAATAGTGTTAGGAAGGTATATTTTCTCTTCCTCTTTACTTTTAACCTACCTGAACCATTATATTTAAAGTTACGATTATATTATATAATGATTATATTATATACATGACAAAAAGATTGACTCTTTTTTTCATAATCCATTCTGACTCTTTTTTTCATAATCCATTCTGAGAATCTCTCTTGGTATTTTGTATGATTTGACCATTCACATTTAAAATAATTTCTACTATTGTTTGCTTACTATTTACACTCTTTGTAACTATTTTCTTTTTTAAGTCAACGAATAAAAGAATGGCCACTTGACAGCAAGAGCAGCCTCTTTGTATTTATTTTCTGTTCCTTACATTTGTAAGTTTCTTTTTTCCATTTCTACTTTTAACTAAATATTTTATCTTTCCATTTTTCTTGTCTCTTAGATTATCATTTAAGTTTAGAAAACTCAGCGGTTACTATATTGTTTAAAATATAGTTTGAAAATAAGTACATACACTTCCAAATAATGCTATATGACTTCACATGTACTATAAGAAATTTATGACAAAGCATTCCCAATTCATCTCTCTCGCCTTGTGACATTATTATCATTTATTTATTTATTTATTTTTATGCTATTCTGATTCAGTACATTGCATTTATTTATGTATTTATACAGTTTTCTTTCAGATCAATTAAGAATAAGAAAAATAAAATATGTTATTTTACTTAATTTATTACATCTTTAATACTCGTTTTTTCTTTATGTATTGCCAAGTTTCTGACTTATTTCATTGTTCTTCTGCCTGAAGCAACTCTTTTCATATTTCTTGCAGAACAGGAAATCTGAGGGAATTATAACACTTCAGTTTTTAGTTGTCTGAGAAAGTCTTATTTCTACATTTATGAAGAATAATTTTACTAAATATACAACTCTAGGCTGATCAATTCTTTTTATTTTTCTTTCAACACCTTGAAGATTCCATTCAACTCTGATTTTTCCTGTAGAGATTCTGATTTTTTTTTACCTGAATTTATAGTAGCACATCTAATATAATTTTTACCCATGTTTTTGGATAGGTAAGCTTCTCTCCTCTTCTTGTTTAGATGTTGTCAAGATCGTTTTGTTGTTGTTCATTATTTTCTAAATTTTAAATATGATATGTCTAAGTGTTTTGATTTTGTTTTTGGAATTTATGCTTCTCAGTGTTCTCTGAGCTTCCTGGATCTCTGGTCTGGTATCTGTCAATATTTGTGGATAGTTTTCAGACATCATTACTGCCAATATTTGTTCTCAGTGTTTTTCTTTTTCTTTCACTTGTGGCATTCAAATTAGGTGTTTGCTATACCTTTTGATATTGTTCCATAGTTCTTGGAGGTTTTATTCTCTTTTTGTTTAAAACAAATATTTGCAATAGAGGTTTGAGAAGTTTATATTGACCTATGTTCAAGTTCATTAATTTTTTCCTCAGCAGTGTCCAGTCTACTGATAAGCCTGTTGGAAGCATTGTTTTTAGGTTACCACAGTTTTGATTTTTAGCATTCCCTTCTGACATTTTCTTAGAGATTCCATCTTTCCTAACTTTACCCATCAGTTCTTGCATGTTGTCTAATTCTTCCCTTTAACATATTAATCAGTCATAGTTCATTTAAAATCCTTGTGTGAGAATTTCAACATATGTGTCAAATCTCAGCCTGGTTTCGATGATTGCATTGTCTCTTGTCATGGCTTGTATTTTTTTTTCACAGCTGGATATGTTGTATTAAGTAACAGAAACTCAGGCAATACCTTTACTGTGAGGACTTATGTTAGTCTGAGTACAAATTGTGGTCTCTTTTTGATGTAACTACGGGCACCACAGCCTTTAAATTCCTCTAGTGTCTTTTATTTTGATATACCCTCTTGAATCTAAGTCTTGCACCTCTTTCAGTTATAGTCCACTGCTCTTATTGTGGACACATGGGGGTGTGGTAAGATGGGGGAGATGGGAAACATTCTATAATCCTCCAAGTAAATCTCAGTCTTTTAGTAGACCTATTTACTAAAAGATTGTGGCCTTCACAAATATTTCCCCATGGTTGTAACTTTTTACCCCCCATGCCCAATTAGCATTGCATATCTTTTTCCCTGAGGCCCTATCTACTGTTGATGCTGATTTCGGTTTTGTATTATTTTGTATTTCCTATTAAGTGTCATAAGAAGGCTGGAAAAGACTGGAGTGATGAGTTATTCTTTTCTTCCAGTTGGGATAAAATTTTAGAACTGTACTCTGACAAAGCCCTTTCCTCTGGATAATAGCTCTTTTTTTATGGAGGAGGTGCTGAGCTTATTTCACAAAAGTTATTCTTCCTCTCTCCCTGCTAGGACTGTGGGATGGGGTTTATCAGATCCTTGGAGTGGGAACCTGGTGAGTTTACTAGAGGAAAAGCCCATGCGAGTGAGAATACCTGCCTAAGACTGCAGTCCTAAAGAGTTACTCTATCTCACACTATTCCACTCACAGCCTCTAACAATTCTTCAAAACTTCCATCTCAGTGTTCCGATCAGCCTGTGTCTCCAGTGGCTTCTCCTCCAGGTATGCAGCTCTCTCTTCAAGTACCTCTCTGGATGTTCATTATTTGATGGATGCAAGAAATCATTAATTTTTCGTTTGCCCATTTTTTGTGTTTGTTTTTGGTAAAGACAGAGGTGACAGCTTCTATGCTGATACTGGGTATAGGTTATATTTCTTTTTAAAAGGAGAAAAACTCCCATTTTTATAAGTAATATCTGGTTCATGTTTATAATCTAGAGCCAAACTGTCCTTATAAATAATGACAGATCTTTGACTAACAGACGTAAGGCTGCTTTTAGGTGATGCCATGTTTTTTTCCTGATAGAGAGTAGTCAAAGTTGGGGCAGAGGTTAAGAAGTTTTTGTAATTTGTATAAAGTACACAGTTATTTATAGTTTTATTATGGCTCTAGGAATTCACAGGGTGGAGAATTTTTTCTCCATTTTTTCAACTCCATCAGATGTTGCTTCTCTGATCTTTTCTTTGGTTTCCCCTTTGATTTCAGAATTAACTGTCTTGCCATCATTAGAGGGTTTCATAGAAGTGCTGAGGAATAAGAAATTAACTCTCTCCCTTGATTTCCAGAAATGATTCTTCAATTAAAATAATGTGAGAATCATTCTATAAAAAGTTAGAAGTATTGACTTCTCCACATCCTTCTTCACCTATTAAATATTGTTTATTTAGTTAACTTCAAAGTTATTATTGCATTCAAATACCAACATTGAATGCGCTAATGTGCTTAGGTTGAGTGTGATGACTTTCTTTTGCTAAGAGTAAAAAAAAAAATACCGATAGCACCCTATGTCAATATTATGAGATATAAAATTGAATAAAATATTGAATATAAAATGAATAAACTATTGAATATAAAATTGAATAAAATATAGCTACATGAAGGGGAATGGAAGGATAAAGGCCAAAATAATCTGTTTTATAAATAATTCAAAATTTGGCAAATATATGCAATATTTTTTCTACATCCTGAAAACTAGAATATTGTCAAAATATTTATTTTTGAGTCGTGGGATTTTGTGCTTTAGACCATACTGTGTCATAAAGATCATTTATAAACTGTAGAACATGTGAGGATATGAATTCTAATCATACGTTTACTGTTTGTCATCAATTACATCTCCAAAAAAGTATGTGTTCTGTTAATTTTTTGTGCATATTTTGTTTTCTTCTCATAATAGCACTGTGAGAGAAGTAATATTATTATCATAATGTTATAGATGGAAAAACTGATACATGAATTTTGAACATGTTAACAATTACTCATCTAGTAAATGATAAAGTATAATTATATTTAATAATTGGCATCATTGAAATCCGTATTCTCATCTTCTCAGCACTCAGAATGGAGGCCAAATTTTTGTCATTTTAGTAAAGTAAATGACTCTAACCCATCTACATAAAGAAAAAAATATTTTTAGACTGGGTCAAAAAGCACATCTCAACTTAATGTTTTATATTAAGAATTAGGGCATCTTTTTATTTTTGAGTTAGCTCAATCACTGCTTTAGTTATATGCTAAGTTTTGATTTCTGCTAATGTTTTACTTGCCTTTTTCTTGATATTAGACAGACAGAATTTGACCCAAACAGTATTAAATGTTATAAAGAAGTAAATATTAAATTTCACATATTTTTGATTTCCAGTTATTAAAATGACACACTCCAAACTTTGCAAGTCACACTGAAGAACAAATAGATATAAAATATATGCCCTAAATATCATGGCAGCAAATTTTGTAAAGCAGAAACTGTAGAAGACACAAGGAAAATTAGAAATATTTTAATATTAGGTTGGTTGTGGTGGTTTACACCTGTAATCTTAGCACTTTGGGAGACCAAAGTGGGATAATTGCTTGAGCCCAAAAGTTTGAAACCAGTCCAGGCAATATAGTGAGACATTGTCTCTCAAAAAGAATTTAATTAGCCAGTTGTGGTGATGTGCACCTGTATTCCCAGCTACTCAGGAGTCTGAGGTGGGAGGATAGCTTGAGCCCAGGGAGATGAGGCTGCAGTGAGCCATGATTGTGCCACTGTATTCCAGCCTGGGTAACAGAGTGAGATGCTATCTCAAAAAACAAACAAACAAACAAACAAAAAATCCAAAAAAAAAAAAAGTAAGTAAAGGCAGCATATTAATATTAGAAGGCAATTAATTATTTACCTCCCTAATTAAGACAAATGAGGTAGTCAAAAATAATGAAGGTTTAATAATCAAACTTTGAAACATGAAACATTGAGAATACAACTTTCTTCTAAGTACGCCTTGAATACTTATGAAATTTACTATATATTAAAATAATTGAATGCCTCAATATTTTCTAAATTATGAAAAGTGCAGATATAATTCTGATCTTAATGTGGATTAAGATCCTGGAAATTAATGACAATATAAGGAAACCAGCTTTTGTCCCCCTTCTTCAACAAAGTTTTATTGTAGCAACACAGCCAGGGCTTAGAACTGTTTCTAGAATTCCCTTTTGCAGCATGTTTCTGTGCAACATCTAGCCAGAAATGGAACTTTCATAAAATTTGAAAGGGGGAAATGAAAAAGGAGCCAGTATTATCAGAAGGTTATGATAGTCTGACGAGGTCAGAGACTTTACTCTGCTACAGGTCTAATTAGGCTTCTGGACTGCTGATCCTTCTGATTAACAGCCCTATCCACCCCACCCTTCCACTTGGTGCCTTACAGTAACCTATGCAGGAGCTACACCAAAGACACAGCTCTCCAAGAATTGCCAGCTCATGTTAATTTTGTCACAATTGTCTATTTTGTGGTCCCATTTGGGCAGCTGGCCATGCCTGGTTTTTCACATTTTTCCTTAAGCTCCAACTTTTCTTTCTGCACTACTGACAGGATAACTGATTGGTTACTTTTTACTTGATTCTCTCATTTATTTTTCAGATTTTTATTTCCAATTTTTAAATAAATTCTAAAATATACCTTTTACTTCCATAATTCTTATCATGGATCTATAATTCTTATCGTGGCTCTGTTTGTCTGACAGAATTCTGGACCATATGCAAAAGAAAATTGCCTAATTTCTCTTAAAAGCAAATATCAAAACAAAACACAAATCAAAATAGAATGTATACCTATATTTATATGTGATAAAGTAGACAAGTTAAAGACTGTAAAAAGAGAGAAGGTCACTATATAATGATAAAGGTTTCAGTTCAACAAGAGGATTCAACAATTATATGTAATCTATGCACCCAACACCAGAGCACCTAGCTGTATAAAACAAACGCTAATAGATCTGAAGAGGGAGACAGAGTAACTGCAACTCAATAATCGTAGGGCACTTTAACATCCCACTCTCAGTAATGAGTAGGTCACTCAAACAGAAAATCAAAAAAGAAACATCAAAGTGAAACTATACTGTAGCCCAAATGGACTTAACTGATTTTACAGAACATTTCACCAAGTGCTATAGAATACATTCTTTCCATCTACTCATGGAACATTCTCTGGATTAGAGCATATCTTAGGCCAAAAAACAAGGCTTAATAAATTCCAAAAAGTAGAAACTATATCAAGTATCTTTTCTGATCACAATAGAATAAAACTATAAATTAATAACAAGAGGTCCTGGAAACAATAGAAATAAAAGGAAATTAAACAACATGTAATTGAATGACCAATGAGTCAATTAAGATACTAAGAAGAGTATTTTAAAATGTATTGAAACAAATGAAAATGGAAACACAACTTACCAAAATCTATTGGATATGGCAAAAGCTGTATTGAGAGGTGTTAACAATAAATGCCTACATCAAAAAAGTACAAAGATATCAAATAAACAACATAATGATGCATCTCAAGGAACTTACCCAGAAACATACAGGAAAAGGGAATTCTGGAACTAGAAAAATAAGAACAAACCATATCAAAAACTAGTAGAAGAAAAAAGTAATAAATATTAGAGTATGAGTAAAAATAAATAAATGAGATGAAAATACAACTATCAACAAAATTAAAACTTGTTTCTTTGATATGACAAACAAAACAGGGAAACCTTTAGCCAGACTAAGAAAAATAATAAACAAAACCCAAATAAATAAAATCAGAAACAAAAAGGAGATATCACAGTCAAAACCATAGAAATACAAAGAATCACTAGAGATTTATGAATGATCATATGCTAACACACTAGAAAACTCAGAAGGAATGGATAAATTTCTGAACACATACCACCTGCCAACATAAAGCCATGAAAAAATGGAAAACCTGAACAAACCAATAATGAGTAATGAAATCAAAGCCATGATAAAAAGTCTCCCGTCAAAGAAAAACCCAAAATATGATGGCTTTACTACTGAATTCTACTAAACATGTAAAAAAGAATGAATATCAATTCTACTAAAACTCTCCAAAAAAATTGAAGAGGAGGAAATATGTTCAAACTCATTCTACAAGGCTAGCATTATCCTGATACCAAAACCAGATGAGGACACAGCACAAAAAAAAAAAATAAATAAAATAAAGAAAAGAAAAAGGAAAAGAAAATCATAGGCTAATATAATTTATAAACATAGATCTAACAATTGCCAATAAAATACTAGCAAACCAAATCCAACAGCAAATTAAAAATATCATTCACCATGAATAAGTGTGGTTAATCCCAGGGATACAAAGATGATTAAACATACACAAATCAATAAATGTGATATATCACAATAACAGAAACAAGAAGAAACACTATATGATTATTTCAATAGATACTTAAAAAGCATTTGAAAAAAATTCAACATCCATTTATGATGAAAATTCTCATCAAACTGGGTATAGAAAGAACATATCTCAAAACAATAAAGGCCATATAGGACAAACCCACAATGAACATCATACTAAATGGGGAAAAATTGAAAGCCT
Organism: Hylobates moloch; assembly: GCF_009828535.3. Lineage (NCBI taxonomy): Eukaryota > Metazoa > Chordata > Mammalia > Primates > Hylobatidae > Hylobates > Hylobates moloch. Next base: position 63,047,218 of record NW_026652284.1, read on the forward strand.
TTCCTCTAAAATCTGAAACAAAAAAAGATGCCCATTTTCACCAGTTTATTCAACATAATACTGGAAATCTTGGCAATAGCAATTAGGCAAGATAAAAGAAATAAAGGGTATCCATATTGGAAAAGAAGTAGTCAAATTAGCCTTATTCACAGATGACATGATTTTATATTTGGAAAAATGTAAGTCTCCACAAAAAACCCTCTTAGAACTGATGAATGAATTCAGTAAAATTGATGGATACAAAATCAACATGCAAACATCAGTAGAATTTATGCACACCAAATGTGAACTGTCTGAAAAAGAAACTGAGGAAGTAATCTCATTTACAAAAGCTACAAAGGACATAAAATGCCTAGAAATTAATTTAAACAAGGAAATGAAAGATATACACAAGGAAAACTAAAGAAATACTGATGAAAGAAATTGATGAGGACCCAAAAAATAAAGAGCTATTAAATGCCCATAAATTGGAAGAATTATTATTGTTAAAATGTCAATACCTGAAACAATGTACAGATTCAATGCAATCTCTACCAAAATATCAATGGCATTGATCACAACCTTTTTTAAAGAAAAGTTAATATTTATATGAAACCATGAAAGACCCCAAATAGCCAAAGTAATCCTAAGCAAAAAAAAAAACTAGAGGCATCATATCATCTGATTCAAAATACACAACAAACAAAGTTATAGTAATCTAATCAGTATGGTACTGCCATAAAAATACACATAAACCAGTGAAACAGAGTCAGGAACCCAGATATAAATGAATTTATTTTAACTAACTTTTATTTTCAACAAAGGTGCCAATAACAGACAATGGAGAAAGGGGAGCCTTTTCAATAAATTGTGCTGGGGAAACTGCATAACCATATAGAGCAGAATAAAACTAAACCCCTACCTCTCCTATATACAAATATCAAATCAAAGTGAATTAAAGACATAAATCTAAGAAGTAAACCTATGAGACTATTAGAAAATAAAACATTTTTTGTGGGGGAAATTCTGGGACGTGTTCCAGGACATTGGTCTGGGCAAATATTTTTTGTATAAGGCCAGAAAAGCACAGGCAACAAAACAAAAAATAGACAAATGAGATTACATCAAGCTAAAAAGCTACTGCACAGCAAAAGAAACGATCGACAAAGTGAAGAGACAACACACAGAATAGGAAAAAAATATTTGCGGGAGGCCGAGGCGGGCGGATCACGAGGTCAGGAGATCGAGACCATCCTGGCTAACACGGTGAAACCCTGTCTCTACTAAAAATGCAAAAAAAATTAGCCAAGCGTGGTGGCGGGCCCCTGTAGTCCCAACTACTTGGGAGGCTGAGGCAGGAGAATGGCGTGAACCCGGGAGGCAGAGCTTGCAGTGAGCCGAGATCACGCCACTGCACTCCAGCGTGGGCGACAGAGCGAGACTCTGTCTCAAAAAAAAAAAAAAAAAAATTTGCAAACTATCCATCTGACAAGGGATTAAGAACCAGAATATATTAGAAGCTCCAACAACTCTATGGTGAAAAAATAATTTTATTTTTAAATGGACAAAAGATCTGAATACACATTTTTTGAAAGAAGACATACGAATGGCTAACAGATATAAAAAAAAATGCTCAGCTTGACTAACCATCAGAGAAATGCATATCAAAACCACAAGGAAGCCAGACTCAGTGACTCCACACCTGTAATCTCAGCATTTTGGGAGACCAAAGAGGGAGGATCACATGAGGCCAGCAGTTGGAGACTAGGTCTCTACAAAAATAAAAATAAAAAACATTAGCTGTGTGTGGTGGCACACACCTGTAACCCCAGCTACTTGAGAGGCTGAGTTGGAATGGTGGCTTGAGCCCAGGAGTTCAAGTCTGCAGTGAGCTGTATTATGCCACTGCACTCCAGCCAGACAGAGTGAAATCCTGTCTCTAAAACAAATGAACAAGCAAACAAGCCACAAGGAGATATTATCTCACCACAATTAATATGACTTTTATCAAAAAGAGAATGATGAAATTCTTACAAGGATGTGAAGAACGAGGAAACCTCATGCACTTTTGGTGACAATATAAATAAGTACAGCCACTATGAAAAATAATATAGAGTTCCTTCATAAAACTATAAATAGAACTACTATGTGATCCAGCAGTTCCACTACTGGATATATATCCAAAATAAAGGAAATCAACATATGAAACAGAAAGCTGCACTACCACATGTGCACACTTCACAATAGCTGAAATAGGAAATCAACTTAAGTGTCCATCCATGGATGAGTGTATAACAATAGTGGTATATATACACAACAGAATAATATTTAGATATACAAAAGAATGAAATCCTATCATTTGTGACAACATGGGTGAGCCTAGAGGACATTACGTTAAGTGAAATAAGCCAAGCACAGAAGGACAAATATGGCATGTTGTCACTCCTATGTGGGAGCTAAAAAAGTGGATTTTATGAAGATAGAGTAGATTCCTGGTTACCAAAGACTGGGAAACAGAATAGGGCTGGGGGAAGGGGATGAAGAGAGGTTGATTAATGGGTACAAATATACAATTAGAAGAAATAAGACCTAGCGTTCATCAGATCAATAGAGTGACTATCGTTAACAATAAGTTCTTATCCATTTCAAAATAGCTAGAAGAGAATAATTTAAGAGTTCCTAGTATAAAGAAAAGATATTTAAGGTGATGGATATCCCAAATATCCATATTTGATCTTTTTTACACATTACATGAATTGTCAAAATATCACATGTATCCCCAAAATATGTATCACTATAAAAAACAAATAAAACACAATAAAAATAATAATGAAAACACTACTTATGATAACCTACAAGATATTGCTAAATTATTTCTTGAATTGTATGGACAGACTGAGGTATACTTATTGAATTGGTTATAATTCAACCATTCAGATTCAATAAAATGACTCAATTTTATCAAACTTTATATTAGCTAAGCACAATTTTTGGGCAAACTATGTTAGTCAACATATCTGCAACAAAATTTCTAGAAATATTTTTAATATCCTGTTTTAGAAATACAATTATGTTCTAAATATGCTGAAGTAAGAAATTTCTTACTTCAGCACTTACTTCAGCATATTTAGAACATAATTATATTATATTCAAGAACATTTTTATATCTGTCATTAAATATAATAAAAAAGATAATTCTATGATTTTTTGATCCACTAACAATAGCTGATAAGTCAAACTAGTAGTATATCTTTTCGTTAGTGAGCAAGAAAACCTATTTTATATTTATTTATTTGACTCTTAACCTCACTACAGGGCCTCTGATTTCTTTCAAAGCAAAATTAAATTCCATTTCAGGCTGAATTATTTTATTTTTCATGCAGTATGTGAAAAATATCATCTTGAATTCTATGTAACTGCAGCCCTGTGAAAATATCTAAAATGCTATATTTGGAAAGAACAAGGATCAAGTTTCACTAGAAGCAGTGTGTGTTTTATTTCATGACTTTTTAAATGCAAAAAAAGGTATAAAAAATAATATAAGAAACACCAGTGGATTCACCAGAGAGTTTAAGTTATAATGTGTCATTTGCCAGAATTCATATTAAATGAAATGTTAAGCACCTGGCAGACATTTAAAATGTACATTAATACTTAAAAACAATTGGTTATTTTGACTTCCTTAACAAAAAAATGAAAATGGGCTTTCACCCTCAGACTTGCATAGATCTGTTTACACAAGAGACATATGGTTTCGCGTGCCAAGTGTCAAACTGACTCTTCTTGTCAATTTGGGAAATGACTATTTGAAAATTTACTATTGAGCATCTGTTCTGTTAACAGAGTGGCAGGTGTTCCTATTTTGCTTTACCAAATCTTAATAATTTATTGAAGTTTAATGATACTCATGGAGATATAAAGATTGTTGTTTTTGTTCACTAGTTGCACAGCATAAATATTTTCATAGGAAAAACATACACAATTTAATTCTAATATAATTATCTGTCTTCAGTAGCCTTGTTTACATGTGGAAAAGTACAAGTAATCATTTTTAATGAATGCCTAATATACCCAGATTTTTAAATTGGATACAAATTAGAAACATTCCAGTTGATTTTTGTGTGAATATGTCTATAGCTTCTTTGCATCTATATTTGCATCTATCAATATTTCTTAATTATTGTATTATTTTCTGATAATTTTATTACAATATGTTTGAAATGCTTATACATGTAAACTGTCATGCAGGCAGTTCTCTGAAAAATGAGTATACAAATAACAATGAATTTCCTTTAACACATAGTAGACAGAAGTGTTACTTAATCACTTATGTTATTTTCAGGCACTGAGTAATATGAAAATTTGCACTACTCTTTTTAAATTAATAATGAAAATTTAATTAAACCATGTAATAGCTAATATTGTTACATGCAATAGGATTTCTCACTAGCCACAAAATAGTATTACAGTAATATTTCCAACCCTAAAAACTGGTCTGATTTTTAATAATTGCATTATTTTTATAGTTATATTATTATTTTTGTTTGTATAAATGTCAAGGGTACAAGTGCAGTTTGATTATATAGATATATTGCATAGAGTCTAACAAAAGAATATACCACGAGTATATACTTGATAGAAATATGATAATTCTCCTTCTTATATAAAAAATATATGTTCACTCCGGATAGGGAAATATATTGGCTCTCCAAGAGAAATCTTCCATGCAGTTCAACTAGTATGTCTTTTATTTGACTCACAACAGTATCCTTTGGCTAAAGAAAAAAAAAAAAAATCACCCCTAAGGAAAGGCTAGATTTTGTCTCCTCTCTGAACCTTGTGAAGTGGATGTTACAATGAACATAATGACAGCATTAACTACATTACCTAAGAAAGGGAGGATACAAATAATTATGTATAATATGCATAAATTAAGCCTTTATCTTTCTCAGCAATTGCTGTAATGTGAAATAAAGACAAAGATGAGATTACTTAGATTCCTCTCTATTCGTTTTCTCTTATGTAAGCCTTCTAACATAAAGAATGTTGCAATACTGTTACATACTTATAAACTGTCAAGGCCATATGGCAGCAAATATTTTAAGATAAAACAAAAGTTTCACATATCATGTCCAGAAAACTGGTCAACACAATATGATTTGCCTTGTTTCTATATTAGTTACTTGTTTATTTGTTTTTAATATTCACCTATCTTAAAATCAATTGGGAACCAGAGGCTGAATTTCTAATTCATTTATTATTATCTACAGTTCTCAGTACACATTAGGTAAATGACACTGGCTTACGGACTGGTGATTATATAACCTGTGATATACATGACTTTACATAAAACCGTGGTGGCCGAAGTATAAGGAGTGGCTACAATTTTTGAAAGGTGATGCATGCATAATGGATTTTAAAGAACATATGTATTTAATCTTGGATTTTTTTAAATAATATTTTCTTACACAATAAGAGATTAGCATTATGAATTCCCATATACTCAGCATTAAAAACTTATCATAGTTTGACTAGACTTGCTCTATTTACCCATCTTTATTTTATATTTGCTAAAACATTTTAATCAACTCTCAAACATTATACCATTTTTGTCCTAGGTACCTTAATATTTACCTCTGAATCCTATGCCTATCTACTTACATAAGTATAATTATTAATGAAATTAACAGTACATTTGGGGGAGTTATCTAATCTCAATCCATAGTCAAATGACTACACTGTCAGCAAAAAAAAAAAAAAAAAAAAAAAAAAAAAAAAAAAAAAAAAAAAAAAAGCCTTTTCACCTGATTTTGTAAAAATGGGGTCCAAAAACAATGCCAACATTGCGTGTAGTCATTAGATTTCAGATTTCAAATCCCATTTAATATGCAGCAGCTGTTTTTCCTCTTTCTTATCCCATTATCTTTTAAAAGAAACTGGATTCATGATACAATAGCCTAGGATCTGGATTAGTCTGTTGGCTTCTTTGAAATGTTATTTCACTTGAATTTCTTTTCTAGTTTCGATATTTCTAGACAATTGAAAGTTATCTCCAACAACGTGAATAGATTCATGCTCATTCTTTTTCTTTTAACAAGAATCCTTCAAGCCTGGGCTTCATATAGCAACACATCAAGAGTTTTTAATATCTGATTTTCCCACTCTCAGGGTTACCAAAATTGAAGACTATTTAGTGAGTCAGGTAGCAACTGCCTGATGTGTCCTTGGTAAAACTCCACACTGATTTTTTCCCCCTAAGGATTTCGCCTACTAATGATCTTTCCTGAATAAAGCATTTCATTTAATCGGAATTTTTATTTCTCAAAAATCAACACTCCAAATGGCTTGCAAAATTTCTATATTAAGTTCCAGGGTAAGATTTCCTTTTACTCAACAATTTGAGATTATTATACTTAATGGTGAATGTCGATCTTTACCACATATTTAGTTTTATCAAATAATTGAACATCTTACATCTGATATCTAGCTGGGATAGAATAATTCCCAATCCTTAAATATGATAATTTTGATAATCTTCTGAAAACATAGACTTACTATCTTCTTATACTATCCAATATATTTACATGCCATTTTGTTATTGACAAATTGCAGTCTTACAAATTGGATCCTAGATGACGCTATTCTGGCAGTGGCTATTTTTATAATCTTGTGGACAAATCTGTTAGTAGTGATAAATATTGACCTTTTCTTTGCCTTTGATGCTCTGTACAGGAAAAATTTATCAACAATGCCACTTGAAATAAACAGATATTCATCCAGCTGGGGTTTTCAAATATATTGTATGTCAATCTACAATACAATTTAGGGACATTTATTAACTTATTCTTTAGGCCATTTAGCTATTATTTATCCAACTATTATTGTGTGCTAAGAACTGTTGATGAATAAGGCACAGTCACTTTCCTCAAGCTACTTGCAATAAAATGCGGTTGCCTGACACAGAAAAAGGCAATTTAATATGAGTGTGGTAAGTGCTATAGGAGGAGCAAGATAAGTTTCTGTTATAAATACCTAAAAGAAGGACGTTACCTAGCTTTAAGAAATAATAAATAGGGCCAGGCGCAGTGGCTCACGCCTGTAATCTGAGCACTTTGGGAGGCTGAGGCGGGCGGTTCACGAAATCAGGAGACTGAGACCATCCTGGCTAACACGGTGAAACCCTGTCTCTATTAAAAACACAAAAAATTTGCCGGGCGCGGTGGCGGGCGCCTGTATTCCCAGCTACTCGGGAGGCTGAGGCAGGAGGATCCCTTGAACCTGGGAGGCGGAGCTTGCAGTGAGTCAAGATCGCACCACTGCACTCCAGCCTGGGCGACAGAGCGAGACTCCACCTTGAAAATTAATTAATTGGCCGGGCGCGGTGGCTCACGCTTGTAATCCCAGCACTTTGGGAGGCAGAGGCGGGCGGATCACGAGGTCAGGACATCGAGACCACGGTGAAACCCCGTCTCTACTAAAAATACAAAAAAATTAGCCGGGCGTGGTGGCGGGCGCCTGTAGTCCCAGCTACTCGGAGAGGCTGAGGCAGGAGAATGGCGTGAACCCGGGAGGCGGAGCTTGCAGTGAGCCGAGATTGCGCCACTGCACTCCAGCCTGGGCGACAGAGCGAGACTCCGTCTCAAAAAAAAAAAAAAAAAAAGAAAATTAATTAATTAATTAAAAACAGACAGTAGTTTTCCTACAGTGGCAGTGTCTAAGCTAAATAACTGAATTCATTACCAAGTTGAAGGAATTAGGAATGACCTCATAGGAAGAGTTAAGCATACTTGAGGAGAAATCCTGCACTGTGCCTTATCAAGCAGCAAATAGTGCATTTAGTCTAGCTGGCCCCTGAATTTAAATTAAATCTCACATTGGGACATAGTGAGACATAAGGCTTGATGGGGTGAATTAGTTATTTTATTTTTATGTGGAAATGTAGCATATTAAAATATTTTAAGAGTGTGCCTGATTTTTAGTTGAGGAAAAATACATGATTTGGTATATGAAAATTTACTAGAAATAGGAGTTGGAACACAGTAGACAACTAGCCATATTATATAAGTACTTTCAAAATGGCAGGTCTGCAGATTACATATTTCAAGCAATAATTTTTGGTAATCATCTACATTTAGTTAAGTTTTAAAATAATGTGATACAGGCCGGGCGCGATGTCTTACGCCTGTAATCCCAGCACTTTGGGAGGCTGAGGCGGGCGGATCACGAGGTCAGGAGATCCAGACCATCCCGGCTAACAGGATGAAACTCTGTCTCTACTAAAAATACAGAAAAAAAAAAAAAAAAAAAATAGCCAGGCATGGTGGCGGGCGCCTGTAGTCCCAGCTACTCGGGAGGCTGAGGCGGGAGAATGGCGTGAACCCGGGAGGTGGGGCTTGCAGTGAGCCGAGATCAAGCCACTGCACTCCAGCCTGGCAACGGAGAGAGACTCCGTCTCTACATACATAAATAAATAAATAAATAAAGTAATTAATTAATTAAAAAAAGTTATACAATGATTTGTTATTAAATCATCTAGACATATATTTTGTGATGACTTTATTTGAAATGAAGCTCAAAGTGAAAGCACATTTTACAATAGTTATTTACTAAGATTCTAGATATTATCTGACTTTTTTCTTTTTTAATAGAACAGACATAATGTCTGCTGTGTGTAAACCCCAAGTATCTGTTTTGTTTGTTTGTTTGTTTTCCATTGGGACAGGTATCATACATTCTCAACTATCTTTATGGAGAGACTCATGACCCTTCCAAATGGTCTTTCCATGGTCTTTCCCTAAGTCAAAGTAGGTTGGCCTTTCATTTAAGCAAATACCCTGTCAGGCTGTTCCATGTATTGTATTAGAAGATCTCAACTTCACCTTATTTCAGTTGCCTCTCCTCATCTGCAGCTGATGATATTCACTACCTTGTAAAGTTACTATAAGAATTAAAACAGAAAAATATCCAAGGAAAGTGTTCAGTACAGTGCTTTGTACAGAGTAACATTTCAATACAAATTATGTATTTATCATCATGTTGATTATTTGAGTATTAAAGTGTGTGGCTCTGGTTATCTGCAAACAAAGAATTGTTATATTCCCTATGTATTTCCTTCAGAAAATATGGCTTCACATTCATTGCCACTTAAAATTAATTAGCTTGATAGTAATAATATGTATGAAAGATTGGCTAATAATATGTATGAAAGATTGGCTAATAATATGTATGAAAGATTGGGTAATAATATCTAGTCAATTTTTTTTTCTAGATGGGGACTGGCACATATGTTTTATCTCAGATGGAAGCTGAAACTATTTAGTATGATCTGCCTAGAGCACTGTTGAGTAGGAGTCTGAGGCCACGTTCAAGTTCAGAAGAAAAAAGAGAGAATAAGCAGAAAGCATGTCCCCTATGTGCCATTCTAACATCTAAATACTCTGAAATGAAGCCTTGTAATAAATCAGAAAAGAAAGGAACTACAAATTTCAGTTCCCTTATTTTGATACAGAGGAATTAGTTTTTGCTGAAGTTACCTATAAGCTGATGCCCTCTACACTAAGAAACAGGCATTTCCAGGAATAGTCCTAGATGACTCATTGTTGTATTTACTGGAAGAAAGTTTATGAGGACATTGTTCAGACATTTATACAACATCTAGCTTCACGAGAAGTGCAAGGAGAAAAATGCCTTTCTCTTCTTGTTGCCAGGAGTAACTGGACTTATCCTGGGCAATTGGGTTGATGCTAGGAATCTTGTGAATGTTGATGACTCCCTTTTTATTTTTACTATTAGAAATTTTTGAGACTTGTTTTTTGTTCCAATACTAGCAAATGTATTGGGAGAGTTTTACAGAATCATTTTTGTTTTGTAACTTCATTCTTGGCTTCACTTTTCTATTTCTTATGCTTATTTTGCCTTTGTTAATTATTCTTTATTCATTTAATACTTATTTTATATCATTTTCTTGTGTGTGTATGTATGCAGACATGTAAATATGTGTGTATACATACAGACAGACATGTACATATATGTATATATAGACATTATATATATAAACGTATCAACTTAATTTTTCCTGGAATAAGGCAGAGTTTGCCTAAAGAAATACAAAATTAATAAATTTAAAATGCTTACTGCAGACATTTTTCTTGCAGCATGGGTTTTTACAACTCTTTGAAAAATGTTTGAGTACCTATCATCTTCTAGACACTTTGGAAGATGCTCGTAAGCCAGCAGTGAACTAGTAAGGAGAAAATAATTGGCTTAAAAGACGATAGCAATTTAGAGGTAGTGTTGGAAGAAATAAAATAAACTTTGTAGAAATAACTCTAAGTGGCTTTGTTTTAATTTTCATAACAATGGGTGCCAACTTGATAAAAATAGATATGTATAGCTGTGATAATTGTACTCAAAAAATTAAAACACTAGAAAAGAAAAATAAGTTGCTTTTGTACAAAAGTCCATTAACCAACAGATGCTTGTCGAAAGTTGTTTATTTTTGCATGGCCATGCTAAGAAAACACTTTTGTTAGAGGAATTACTAAAAGTTGAATAACTTATCGTGGGTATGAAAGTTTCTGGGACTTAGTCTTTTATTTGGTTTTCTTGTTGAAACATTTTTAACACAATGTTTAATACAATGCTGTTTATTAAGAATGAAATTATCATATCAAACTGTGAGCAAAAGATCTATTAGTATGAAATACAATTACCCATTTTTGGGGAGTTGCTACTCAGTACAAAAATATTTAAGAAGGAAAAAGACTGAAATATTTAACATGCTAGTATTTGCTTTTCAATTCAATGATGAATCACATTATTATAATTAGTGCGTTTGAGTCATTTTTAATTTTAATATTTAAATTATTTTTAGAATAATTTTAGATTTACTGGAAAATCACAGAAACAGTACAGCACATTCTCATAGACCTTTCATCCAGTTTCTTCTAATGTTGATACCTTCTATAATCATAACACACTGTCAAAACAAATAAATTAACATTGGTATATCGTTATTAACTAAACTACAAACTTTATTGAGATTTCCACTAACACCATTTGTCCCATGATCCAACCCAATATATTGTATTCCATTTAGATTTGGGCCATTTGGAGGAAGTAGAGTGAGCATTTGAAAAAATGGTATTTATGTCAACCAGACCTGGAGTTGAAGTTCAGTAATTGTATAATTTATACATTTGGTTATGTAGTTTAACTACACTGAAACTTCTTTTCTTCATTTTCAAAACAAATTGGTATAGTATGTCATAGTATATTTTTCAAAGAGACGTTGTAAGGATTTAATAAAATGAGTGATGTAAACTCTTTATTTACACAGTGCCTGACATGTAAACTCTAAATCTGTTCAATCCCTAGTGGAGTCTTAAGTTTTATTTTCACAAATTCAATTGTAAATTAAAAAGGACTTATAAAACAAAATGTTCTAAAATGGACCTGGATTATATGATTTTATTTTACTAAAAACAGAATAATCACATACGATGTGGAGAGTCACTTGGTGATTGTAATAACTTCATGCTTACTGGGTTTGAAGATTGCTTCTTGTGTCTATTTGAGGGACAAAAACATAGGTGAAAGTCACTACTGAAGGAATGATCTAATAATGTTTGAAGTTAGAGAAATAATTCATTATTTGATCAAAATAACTATTTCACTTATAATTCTAATATAACAACTAAATGAAAAACCAGTCCTCATTTATCTGCAATATTACTAGCAATTTATTCAAAGATGAAGTTACAAGTTGTTAACTTAGATTTTGCACTAAAAATTGTTCTGTACAGTGAATTGTAAAATTGCTACTTTGAATAAGAATACGTTTTCACTTTTCATAAAACTGATAGTTATTATTTCAGCATAGCTACCAATAAATCTAGTTCATTTTAAACTACTTATTTTTACTTATTTTGTTTTTTGCTTCATCACAGTAATAACCTTTATTTTATTAAAATCAGTCAGACTGTAACAGATACATGAAATTTCATTATATTAGAACACATTCCTGCACAATTTTCATAATGATCACAGCAATTTTTCTAGTTATTCCAAAAGATTGCTTGTTCTAGCACACTTACCAAAAGGAGCTGTTATTGCAATAAATCTGTTCAGAATGACAATTAATGTGCTTTGGAATAATGGGTGAAGAGAGTTAGTTATAAAAGATGCATTTTGAATAATGACTACCTAACCAATGTCGGGAAAAAGGGAGAAGAAATTGGTGAAAGAAGTATCTGGAATTATTGTTTTAGGAGGCAGTAAAACATGATAGTATAAAGAAATCATAAGAAAACCCCTATTTATCCTATATGCATTTAATTATCCTCTTGATTACAATGTGAATATTAAAAACCGTCATCTCTAGACTGAAGAAGGTAGATCATTTATTTTGCCTGTATATCTTTATATTGTTTGAATTATTATTTTGTTATTATACTTTAAGTTCTAGGGTACATGTGCATAACGTGCAGGTTTGTTACATATGTATACATGTGCCATGTTGGTGTGCTGCACCCATTAACTCGTCATTTACATTAGGTATATCTCCTAATGCTATCCCTCCCCCCTCCCCTCATCCCACAACAGGCCCCAGTGTGTGATGTTCCCCGTCCTGTGTCCATGTGTTCTCATTGTTCAATTCCCACCTATGAGTGAGAATATGCAGTGTTTGGTTTTTTGTCTTTGTGATAGTTTGCTGAGAATGATGGTTTCCAGCTTCATCCACGTCCTTACAAAGGACATGAACCCATCCTTTTTTATGGCTGCATAGTATTCCATGGTGTATATGTGCTATATTTTCTTAATCCAGTCTATCATTGATAGCTATTTGGATTGGTTCCAAGTCTTTGCTATTGTGAATAGTGTCACAATAAACATACATGTGCAAGTGTCTTTATAGCAGCATGATTTATAATCCTTTGGGTATATGCCCAGTAATGGGATGGCTGGGTCAAATGGTATTTCTAGTTCTAGAACCCTGAGGAATCGCCACACTGTCTTCCACAATGGTTGAACTAGTTTACAGTCCCACCAACAGTGTAAAAGTGTTCCTATTTCTCCACATCCTCTCCAGCACCTGTTTTTTCCTGATTTTTAATGATCGCCACTCTAACTGGTGTGAGATGGTATCTCATTGTGGTTTTGATTTGCATTTCTCTGATGGCCAGTGATGATGAGCATTTTTTCATGTGTCTTTTGGCGGCATAAACGTCTTCTTTTGAGAAGTGTCTGTTCATATCCTTCGCCCACTTTTTGATGGGTTTGTTTGTTTTTTTTTCTTCTAAATTTGTTTGAGTTCTTTGTAGATTGTCTCAGCCCAAAATCTCCTTTAGCTGATAAGCGACTTCAGCAAAGTCTCAGGATACAAAATCAATGTGCAAAAATCACAAGCATTCCTATACACCAATAACAGACAGAGAGCCAAATCATGAGTGAACTCCCATTCACAATTGCTTCAAAGAGAATAAAATACCTAGAAATCCAACTTACAAGGGATGTGAAGGACCTCTTCAAGGAGAACTACAAACCACTGCTCAGCAAAATAAAAGAGGACACAAACAATTGGAAGAACATTCCATGCTCATGGATAAGAATAATCAATATCATGAAAATGGCTATATTGTTTGAATTATTAGTGTGATCAGTTGTTGCCTTTGTAAAGAAAAATTGTTAAAGTCATTCTCTTTTCAATAAACAGGAATGTGTGATCATCTATCCGAGATACTTTTAGAAAGATTTCTAGAGTTAGGAAATGGCATGACATTATTTTTAAAGTCTCTTTTCTAATATAATATTTGAATGATTTATTTTTCTGAAAAATAATAGCAGAAAGTGTAAACCTTTCAATGGAAATCATCCAACATATTCTCACTAGCACCATAGAAGATGCTGTGTGCACAATGGTTACTAGGACAAGTTCCTTGGCCCTCAATGTATTCATAATATGGAAGAAAAGGGTTATGACAGAATTACCTAAAGTATTATAACATATAGCCAGAATACAATGCATTCTGCAAATATTACCTGGTACTTTTAGCTTGTTAATACATAGCTACCAGAAATAAAGAACATATTAATCTCTTCAACTTCATTCATATATACATTTTTACTTTAGGCAAAATTATAGCATACTCAAAATTCTTTCAGATAAATTAGAATTTATATTTAGAAATATAATCTGTAAAGAGACAAATAGGAAATGCAGAATTTGACTGTAGTATATTTACCAACATATTTAAAGATTGCCAGAAACAATTGGAAAATGGTTAGCATCCAGTACAAGTTTTGGGAGAGCTTATCTAGATCTGGAATCTCCTCTGACCAGGCAAAGCCATTCATGCTCTGTGGTACTTGCACTTCAATCTCTTTCTCTAACCCTCTGTAAACACATCATTGAAGTGATGTACTAGTGGGGAATGTATGACTCTGGGTATATCCCCAGACCTATCACAGTATCTAACACTGAGTTTGCACTAAGTCAATATTTTATAATTGATTGATTAGTGAAGCACTGAGTTATAGTTTGATACCACTAGCATTAACAATTTACCAGATGCCCAAATACCCTTGCCCTGAATCTGAGCTAACTCACACAAAGACTTGATTAAAGGATGTCTTGTTATTGGAATTCCTTCAAGGAGAAAAATTTTTTCACAACCATATAATCCATTAACCAACTTTATCCTTCAAGATAAATAATTAATTGAAATTATGGTTCATATATTGAGCATTTCTGAATTTAGTTGATATGAAGCAGATTTTAATAGACTAATAATTATCTGCTTGCAAAGACTAAAAGATCATTTTTGAATCTGTGGAGTCAAGGACCACCAGTTATGTAAATGTTCTAGTACAGGGATTATTACTTTTCAGAGCCCTGATTCAGATACCAGCTTTATCACCTCTAATAATTTTTAAGTCAATATCTATCTTGAGAAACAGAAGAAAGCTCTTGAAACTGTTCTTAGGGAAAAAAATAGTGTGTTGGAACATACGCGTGTGTGTGTGTGTGTGTGTGTGTGTGTGTTTGGAAAGACTTTATAAACTCTCTTGACTGTCATCTACTGAAAATTATTAATGAGGTCATTTTGAAAATATTATCAGAAATAAGGTTATTTTTAATTCGATGAATTTTCTTTCAAAGACAATAATGCTAATGATATTATAATACATTATAAGTGTAAGGTTTGGAAATTATCTTGCATACTTAGAAACCAAACAGGCTAATATGAATAACTGAGAGTCAACATTTTCCATTTTCAAACCCTTCTCTTGCCAACAGCCAACACCATCTCTAATGGTAAATCAACCAGAAACAACATTTGTAGGTTTTATTTATTGAAATAATATAGACTGAATAAATTAGCTTGAGACAGAAATAAGTTAATTTTAATGCATGTGAAATGTATGAATAACTGACATAGAAAGCAGAAGGATGGTTATCAGAGACTGGAAAAGGTAGTGAGGGACTCAGGAAGAGGTGGGGATGTTTAATGGGTATAAAAAACAGAAAGAATGAATAAGACCTACTATATGACAGCACAACAGGGTGACTATAGTCAATAGTGACTTATATATATATGTAACTGAAAGAATGTTATCAGATTGTTTGTAACACAAAGGATAAATGCCTGAGAAGATGAATACCCCATTCATTCTCCACGATGGAATTATTTCACATTGCATGCCTGTATCAAAACTTCTCATATACTCCATAAATATATACAACAACTATGTACCTACAAAAATTAAAAATTATAAAACAAAATAAAATAAAAATAATTTGAGCATAGAAAACTGTTGTGGGTTGAATTTTGCTCCCCTCCCCCACAAATTCATAATTTGATATTCTAACCTTCACCACCTCATAATGCAACTGTGTTTGGAGATAGGATGTATAAAGAGGTAATTAAAGTAAAATGAGGTCACATGGCTGTGTCTATTTCAATATGGCTGGTGTTCCTATAAGAAGAAAAAACTTAGCACCCAGATCCACAAGGGAAAGACTATATGAAGATGCAGAGAGAAGGCAAGCCAAGTAAAGAGGACTCAGAGATTCCAGAAAAATTCTTTTTCAAGTGAATACTCTCTTAAATGATAATTATAAATATTAATGGAGGATTATTCAATTACTGGATTTGATCCATGTCTTTAGATGCTTTATGAAGCAGCCCAGATGTGTTTCTCTTGACAGAATATTTAAAAATTGTAAACAACTTTAAATTCCACTCCCCAAAGAGAGTGAGGAACCTGCATTTATTCAACAACCCCTGCTACAATTCAGAAGAACATGGTGGACCCTTCCCTTCATTCAGTGGATTCCTTTACAGTGGTGAGATTTCCATTGGATACAATGCCCAGAAATACAAAAAAAAAAAAAGAAAAGAAAGCAAGGAAGGAAGGAAGGAAGAAAGAAAGAAAGAAGAAAAAGAAAGAAAGAAAGAAAGAAAGAAAGAAAGAAAGAAAGAAAGAAAGAAAGAAGAAAGAAAGAAAGAGGAAAAGAAAAGAAAGGAGGGAGGGAGGAAGGAAGGAAGGAAGGAAGGAAGGAAGGAAGGAAGGAAGGAAGGAAGGAAGGAAGGAAGGAAGGAGAAAAGGAAAGAAAAGAGAGAAAGCAAGCTTTATTTGTCCTCAGCCAAGCAAATATCTGCTTATGTTCAAGGAAGAAAAAAATAAAATAAAATAGAAGTTGACTATTCTAGTTGAAAAAAAAAAATGGCTAACTTTCTTGAATTTCAAAACCAATTTCTTCACTATTTCCTCACATATCTTTTCAGACAAAGGGGGAAAAGGGAGACTATCGGTTTGCATTTCTTGATTTTGTCATTTGGCATTTTAAACCTGTCCTCTGACTTATTTATAAATGTTTCTTGAATTATTTGTATCATTCTATTTGCCTTTGGCCTACTCACATTATTTCAAGGTTAGTCTCTCTGAATTCATTAATGTTTATGTTCAGGATAATCATTTTCATTTCCCAGATATAGACAAAGAGTCTGTTCCATTTCTTAATGCCCATCAGTATCACATTTCTCCAAGGTTTTTTGGTAACTGCTAGGGAGATTAAAAATAGCTACGATTAAATTTTTATCTAACCCTTCATTGCTTAAGAAAACAGTTTCAATTATGAGAACATTTCAGTTTCTCTGGATTCCCTTCAAGGAGCATGTCCAAAGACAACTTTACACATTTTCTAGATGGGTTGAAAATATACATTTATGAATTGATTTAACAATTATTCTCCGAATACCAATTTTTGAGTCAAGTAGGGATACAGAAAGATCCTTGGAGTTTCTGCCCTCAAAGAACAAAAACAATAGAAAGACAACCACAATCTGGCAGCTAGGATTTAAAAGTGGTGTGCAATTTTAAATTGTATGCCACACTATTGAAATGAGGAAATAACCTTGCCTCAGTAGTCTCTCCAACGTTTTGTTGTTAATATCATGATTATTCATAATGTAGCCTGATTTTCAAAGCATTTGAAATCTTATTGATTTTCAAAGCATTTACAGCATATGTAGCCTGGTTTTTCTACAGTTGCTAGTTTTATAATAAAAAATATTTATTTTCTTCATTAAAAAAATGAAGAATATAATGCCTGCCTTGTAGATTTTATTAGAGATAAATGATATTATATGTGTGCGTATGTATACGCACACATATATGTGTATATGTACACATATGTATACAACATACACATCTATGTGTATATATGTATATAACATACACACACACATATATACACACACAAATATATATGTATTTTTTTCTGGAAAGTTAGTTATACACACACACACACACACACAACACACACAGTGATGCTCTGGTAAATGTCTAACAACTAGCTTTCCAGAAAAAAAAAAAAAGCTGTGATCTGTAGTACTGCTGATTTCCATGGTATAAGGACTCCCAACATGGTTGATTTTAAGCTACTAATGTGACCTCTACCAGCTCACAAAATCTCTGAAAATTAACAATTGGATGTGGGATCAGTACAAGCCAGTTTTGGCACGTCATATACTATGATCTAACCACATACTGTAGCACTGCGGATACACTAAATATTTGATAACGGTAGTTTTTATTCATGACTGAACTATGTATAGGAAGAATAAATATGTTAAAAGTTATGTTGGCAGAGCATGATGGCTCATGCCTATAATCCCAGCACTTTGGGAGGCCGAGGCGGGCTGATCACTTGAAGCCAAGAGTTCGAGAGCAGCCAGGCTAACATGAGAAAAGCCTGTCTCTGCTAAAAATACAAAAATTAAACTAACGGTGGTGGCACATGCCTGTAATCCAAGCTACTCAGGAGGCTGAGGCATGAGAATTGCCTGAGTCTAGGAGGCAGGGGTTGCAGTGAGCTAGTACCATGCCACTGCACTCTAGCCTGGGTGACACAACAAGATTGTCTCAAACACAAAATACATAAATGAATAATAAAAAGTTAAGTGCTCTTTGCTTATTAATTAATGTGAGATTACAGATTCATTTATAGTCACTCCCTTTGATGGTTCCTTCTAACAGCAAAGGTAAGAGTGGGGTAGAGAACATTAAAAGGCAATATTTTTTAAATAATAAAATATAATGTGACAGTGTTCTCAAACTTTGAAGGGTGAAAAATTCATGGATAAATACTAAATAATAGATGTACTTCTTTTTAGGTAGGATGCTCAGCCAAAATATAATACATTCAGCCAAGATTTTGTTTGTTTGTTTGTATTTGCCCTGAAATCTTATACTCTAATTACCCCTTTTTAAGGGCTAGAAGGAAAAGGGATGGGTAGAGCCATTTCTCAGCATTGTCAGTTGTATGAAGTTTATTGTACAGAGTCATAAAAAACGGTGGACATTTGGGTTCATGTTTAAGCAGATACAAAATAGCAGTAAAAGGATTTCATGTATGAAGCAGACTGTGTTAGAGATAGGATTTATTTCAGAAAAACTGACCACTAAGAAAGAGAAAACTATATCTTATAGGAAAAGTCAAACAAATTATTTGATTTGGGGACTTTGTTTTCCCTAAAAATACAATTTGAAAATAGTCTAAACTGATAGAAGCAAACATGCCCTGTGGAGAAAATTGTATTATTATCTGTTCAAGATACACTTGTGTATTTATAAACATGTGGAATGAGGTCAAGAGGTTTCTGCCAACAGAGAGCCAGTTTGGTTTCCAAGACATAAACTTTTTCAGGTAGTTACAATAGGAGCAGAGGTTACCAATTTAAACTTTCTATTGTGTAGGAAAAGTCATTTCTAAATCATGCAGTGCGTTGAACAGAGAACCATTCAAACGTAGCAGGGCAGCAGGAAAGAAATCATGTATTGCTTAGTTCTCAGGATATAGATTTCCTCCTCCCAAAAATATTCCCTGATGTTTCTAGTTAGCATTAGGTGACCCTGCTTTCTGGGCCCATAAAATCCTGAATTACTCAAAATGCATTTATTAAACTTTATCAAAATTACCTTTTAAGTGGTCTGTATCCTGCGTTTGGCTGAATTCCTGAAAACAATAAGGCTGCTTGTCTTGGGAGTATGAATGGGAGTCGTTTCTATCCAAGAGCTGAGTGGATATGTCAGTAAGTCATACAATTATGTTATCCTCCCTTCTCCATATTTCCTTGTAGTGTTCATCAGCTTCCACTTTATAGATATGTGCAGCCACTAAGGTTCATACCTGAGGGGTAAGATCAAGGCAGCACAAATCTCTATCAGGATGAGGAATTGATGCAACAGATACTTCTCTTAAGCATTCATTTCCACATTGCATTCTTCTGAAAGTCAGAGCTCATAGATTAAAAATTAAGGGGTTTGTCTACTATATTGCTCCTTCTTCCTCATGCTCTAAAGACAGACCCTATTGTCTTAATCCATTTGTGCTACCATGAAAAAAATCTGTGACTGGATAATTTATATTGAATAGAAATTTATTTCTCACAGTTCACGAGGCTGGGAAGTCCAAGATCAAGGCACTGGCAGGTCCAGTTGGCTGATGAGGGCTGCTCTTTGCTTCTAAGATGGTGTCTTTTTGTTGCATTGTCTGAATAACACAGGGTCTTCATGTTGCAGAAGAGCAGAAGAGAGTGAATTAAACATTATGTATTCATTGACCTCTTTTATAAAGGTTTTAATCCCATTCAGGAGAGAAGAGCCCTCATGGCTTAATCAGCTCTTAAAGGCCCAACCTCTTAATATTATCATGTTGAACATTATATTTCAACGATTGAATTTTGTAGGGATACATTCAAACCATAGCACCTATCCAGAGGTCTTCTGTGGTAGAGTAATTGGCAGTGTCTCTTGGATGCTCGGGATACATTGAGAGACAATGCTTACTTACTTCTTATCACACTGATGAGCCAAAAGCTGGACTAGAATCTATCCATTAGCCATTGCATGACATTTATTATTTACAGAGTAACTGGTGGTGAAAGAAATGTGAGCCTACAAGCTAAGCTCCTAGACATCTCTAAAGTACTACTGATGCATGAGAAACACAACATGCTAACATTTAACTAATGATAAAGATAACGAAAGAGATAAAACACAAACTTAAGTATATCTGATGTATAAGATAGAGATGTAAGACAGGATATTCACATGTAACAAGAACAATAATATTTTAAAAATCCAGGTGGAAATGTGAAGTCTGAAAAATATAATACTTTAAAATAAAATGGTTTTAAAAGCTCAATAAGTGGATTGATATTGGAGAAGGCATAGTTTTTCTGGAATATTCTTTTATTCCTCTCTCTAGACCCACTATCTAGAGTTGTCCACCTTGTTCTTACTCTTTGAATTATGCCCTCCAAAACTGTACCCTCTTTCTTTTTCTCATCAGGAGTTGAGTTTCACAGCAGGATCTCAGAGGAAGAAGACATGATTCACACATTTCTGTGGCTCATTTACTGCCTACAACAGTTCTTCAATGGCCGTTTTCCTTTATTAAATTAGATCAGGTTCTGTTAACTACTTCCTTACCTTGTCTCCTCAGGTACTGAGGGGTAACAGCTAGATGTTACCACAACTAGGGTGCTCCACCATGCCTATTGCTTCCCTTAACCTTGTCTACACTTTTGAAAGTGGTCCCTTCATTATACTATGTTCAATCACCTCTTTGGAAGATACGCTTATTGGCATCTTAGGCCTCCACCAATATATTAGATGGTATCTTTAGTGACCTAGGAAACAGACCTTGAAAATAGAATTTTGAGATTTGGGTTTTACATACCTGAAGAGTTCATGGGTTACCTCTTTACTGGGGAAAATAGACACTTTAAACCATCCACAGAGTGGCATGAGATGAAATCCAAGTGGAAGACAAGGTGATGGGAGAAACCAAATGTCTGAGGCACTTGGATAGTGTGGTGACACAGTAGTTTAAAAGATTGTCATGAGTTGCTGCTACATGTGCTGGCCCTAGAAAGAATACACAGAGTAAAGGCAAATTTAAGTCATGCTGGTTTTATGGCTGCCTTGCTTGTCTGTGGCTATCTCGTGTAGTTGTTGGAAAGATATGACTGAGGGTTGTGAGTCTTCATGGCATTTTAACTGAAGCTTGAAAACCAAAATGGCCTAAACTCAATAAGGATAAAATTTTACACATTCTCAAATTCTAATATGTGCATGAATTATTGGTATTGGTCAGTAGTTTTGATCCTGAGATTTTTCATTTCTAACAAGATCCCAGGGATTATCATGGTTGCTGAACTACATACTACAAAACTGTAGTGGAAACAGTCCGAAGATGCAGAGCAGGGGAATGTTAATTTGGAACTTTCATATGCAATCTACTCAGCTTCTCTTCCCTAATCGATTATTCCTCCCATTTAAATGATGGTTTAGTTACTTATTTTTTCTCGTTTTTCTTTCATCTTTCATCTTGCAGATATCTCACATCCCTGACCACTTACTCCTCCAAATTAAGAAACGATCTTTGCTCATATCATTGCTATATATATATATATATATACAAAAATATATATGAATGTATGTATTTTTTGTACATATATATACATATATAAATGCACATATATGTGCGTGTATATATATATATATATATATATATATATATTTGTTAGAATAGTAAAAATAAGGTGAGGTGAAGGAAGTAGATGATATCCATGACATTTAAGATTGGATGTGCACAGCAACTCAGGAGGCTGACAGGAGAATTTCTTGAGGCCAGGAGTTCAATACCAGCTTATGCAACATAGCGAGACTCTGTCTCTACTAAAACATAAAAACTTAGCCAAATATGATGGTTTGTGCTTGTAGTCCCAGCTACTCAGAAGGCTGAGGTGGGAGGGTCACCTGAGCCCAAGAGATTGAGGTCACAGCGAGCTATGATCATTCTACTGTACTCCAGCCTAGGCAACAAAGTGAGATCCTGAGTTAAAAAAAAATTACATGTTCCAAACTGAAAATCATAACGAAGGGAATAATACAAGAAGGTAAACAAAGCATCCATATATGAAATATAGTTAAATAGGCACAATTTAATTGACTTTTGTATACTGCATCATAATGAATATATGTGCCGTAAAAATAAAATACAATAAAGCTGATCCTGGAAATTCTAGATTACAAGTTCTGACATATGAAGGCTGTACATTGTTTTTTCCTAAAGCCTCATTGACATAACTTTATTTAGATGTGCTATGACCCCTTAATAAAGGGCACTTTATATCATTGACATTTAGAAATAAACTACAATTCTTATATTATTAAGGGAAAGTTTTCTTAATCTTATTGGAAATAGCCACATTGTTCCCAGTAATTTGATTTTGTTCTCAGCCTCCCTTTGAAGTTTCTAATAGAACATAAGTAAGACTGTATAATGTAGAGATCTGGAGTCAAATTGTCTAGGCTTAAATCTTGGCTCTGTATTATGTTCTTTTACTTTAAAAAGCGACCTAACCTCTCTGGGCTTCAATGTTTCTATCTGGAAAATGGGGATAATAACTGACTAATCAGTTTTTTAAAAAATTAGTGGAAGTACATAAAAACTACTTAAGATGGTGCTTAACACACAATGTTCACTTTGTAAATCTACAATATTTTGGCACTCTGATACCTGCTGGTAACACAAAGATGAAATGAAATAAGTTCTGTTCTAATTTATGGATTCTTGGAGAGCAAGATATATTGTAGGTACGAACCAATATACTGGATGGAGAGGAGTCAAGGCGGAGTCAATACTGAGATGTTGAACGTAGCTCTACGGAAAACTTTCCTGTTGGCTAGTAAAATGGATGAAGAAATCTATGTTGAAAATAGTAAGAGACAGACAGCATTACTGTTTCCCATAGTTGATTTAAGAGAGGAATGACGACTGTAGTTTGCAACAAGCTTTGAAAAACCATTTTATTTTAAATATATGAAATTCAAACAATACGTGTGATGGTTGGTTTAATACATATAAAAAATTAATAGGAAATGCCTTGTCCCACAGTTCCAAAGAACCAATATTCTATAATTTTTTCACAATGCTTGAACTTAATGACTTAGATATATAGATATAGAATAGTGATTGTCTAAGCCTCCCAAAATTAATAGTGGCATTTTACTAGTTTCACTGCATCCTTAATCTTTTGCTTATAATGATAATATCTGTATCAACAATACCTGAGAATATATTATAACAAATAAAATAGTACATAAGGAAATATTTGAAAAACAGTTTAATTTTTTTCGCCATCTCCTCCCTCAATAGTACTCTATTACTGTAACTCAATAGCACTCTATTACTAAATCTTCCATGCTTTTTTCTGGGATTATAAATTAATTTGCAAACTTGACTCAGAAAATAGTCTTACAAATGCATACATATTTATAGTATTTTCTTTATTTTTTGGTTTGTTTTAAAAAATTAGTATTGTATCACATATACCATATTAATTAAACTTATTGGCATATCAAGGTGTGTTTTAAGGAGAATGTACAGTCAGACCAGAATGCTCTGTGCTTTGAAATAACTTTATTTTTCTTTTTTGTTTTGTTTGTAATGCCAACCAGAGCTTCTGAGCAGCACAAGGTAAAAGCTGCCATCACATCTAATTGATATTATTCTGAACAGAGAACAAAATATTTGACGTTTATAATACAATTTTTAATTGTTCTGTCTTATAGAATCATTGAAAGTAGCTTGAAGACCATTATTAATTTTTCAGTCTTTAGGTGTCTTTACATTCAAACTGTGTACACAGATTTACCTATTTAACTCTTGAAATGTATAATGAATAACAAGCACTGGAAAAGGAAATTGTTAACTTGGAGAATCCTATCAGAATCCCTGCTGAGCAATATAAAAATTTTAAATGTAGAAGCAGTCATGAGCTTTACTTCTTCAAATACACTCTGGGAACTGTTCTTAGAGGATTATGGTGATCATGTTTTCTTAAGGGAGTGGTTAGGTGACAGGAAGGATAAAGTGACAAACTTCTCCACCCTCTGCTGCTTCCTGTTAAGGCCACAAGTGGTATTCATCTCCCTTCCCTACTACCCATTCTGGATGCTAATCACACTCGGCTAGTAAATACCTCTGCAGGTCTCAGTGACTTACTTGTTGAAGGATCCCAAACTGTCACCCCTGTGCTATGAACCCTTATCCTTCGTGATTGTTTAAGTCAGGGGCACTCCACTTGTCATGGATTGGAAAAATAATAAATAAAAGGGAGTATCAAAATAGATCACCTAAGTGCCAAACACATTTAGGATACCAGATTAGACAACTTAGATTAAATAAACAAATTCCTAAAATGACATAAATTATCAAAAATCAACCAAGAGGGCAAAGAAAATCTGAATATATCTATAACAAGTAAATATAATAAATAGGAATATTATTTAAAATCTTCCCCCACACTGATACAAAAAGAAGCCCACAACTTTGTTTCTTTTATGAATTGAATAGTGAATTACAGCAAACATGTAAATAACAAATAATAATACTCCTTCACAACCTATTTTACAAAATAGAGGAAAGAACACCTATCCTCATTCTATAAAATTAGTATTACCTTAATATTAAGAGTAGACTTACACATTGCAAGAAAAATGAGAGATGAAAAACCCTCATGAACATGTATGCAAAATAATTTTATTTAAATTGTTTCAAAGTGCATTGTTATATACTGTAGTCACAATATTGTACAATATATATCTCTTGAACTTATTTCTCCTAATTCATATTTTGTATCAGTTCTTGAACATCTCAACTCCTTCTGCTCAGCCCCTGGTAACCATAGTTCCTTGTCTACTTCTGTGAGTTTGACTTTTTTGCATTCCACATATAAGTGAGATTATTCATTATTTGTCTTTCTGTGCCAGTTTTATCTCACTTAACAAAATGTCCTCTAGTTCATCGGTGTTGTTGCAAATGATATTATTTTCCTTTTTTAAAATACTGAGTATGATTTCATTATGTACATATACCACATTTTCTCTATCCATCCGTTTCTAGACAATTAGGCTGATTCCATATCTCAAATACTGTAAATAATGCTGAATGAGCATGGGGTGGACATATCTCTTTAACATACTGAATTTATTTTCTCTTAATATGTGTCAGTAGTAGAATTGGTGGTTCTACTTTTAATATTTGGGAAACCTCCGTATTATTTTCCTATAATGGCTATGCTAATTTACATTTCCACCATCAATGTGCAGTGCTTCCCTTTTCTTCACAACATTGCTAACACTTTTTATCTTCTGTCTTTTAATAGTTGTCATTCTAACAGGTATGTGGTGATGTTATGATTTTTAATTTGCATTTCTCTGATGATTAGTGATATTGAGCATATACTTCCTGGCCATTGTATGTCTTCTTTTGACATATATTTATTCAGGGCCTTTGTCAATTTTTTAATAGGGTTATTTGTTTTTCTACTATTGAGTTGCTTGATTTCCTTATGTATTTTGGATATTAACCCCTTATCATATATATAAGTTGCAAATATTTTCAACCAGTCTGTAGAGGGTACCTCCACTCTGTTAACTTTTTTTCTCTCTTGGCTGAGCCAAAGCTTTTCCTTTGGTATAATTCTATTTGTCTGGTTTTGCTATTGTTGTCTGTGTTTTGGGGTTTATATCCAAAAAATAATTATTAACCAATGTCATGGAGCTTTTCCCCTAAATTTTCTTCTGACAGTTTTACAGTTTCGAGTCTTATGTTTAAATATTTAAACTACAGGAATAAATCTTACTTGATCATGGGGCGTGAATCTTTTTATTTGCCATTGAATTTGGTTTGCTAGTATTTTTTGAGGATTTTTGTGTCTATGTTCATCAGGAAAATTACTTGTAATTTTCTCGTCTTATAGTGTCCTTGTCTGACTTTAGTAGTAGTGTAATAATGCTGACCTCATAAAATGAATTGGAAAATATTCCTTCCTCTTCAATTGTTTGGAAAAGTTGGAAAGGATTGGTGTTAATTCTTTAGATGTTTGATAGAATTCAGCAGTGAAGCCAATTGGTCCTGAGCATATTGTCAGGAAGTTTTTGTATACCGATTTGATCTCTTCACACATTTTACTTTATTGGAAAAGGAAACAAATATTTATTAAAGAGCAGTAAATTACTTATTAAAAATGAGAACTTGTTCTATTAATGCACCCTATCGGCAGCATTGACATAAATATCTTTGTACATTAGGTTTATGTGAGGGGTCATTTATATAACTTCATATTTAATTAGAGTTTTGGCCTAATTTTGCCAATATATGAAGCTTCACAATTAGGTTTTCAGGAATGGGATTTTTTGTTGTTGTTGTTAAAACCTTTAAGAAAAAAAATCTACGATATAATTATAATTTAATCAAAAAGTAAATCAGATTTATGTCAAAAGATTCCAGGAAACATTTTATTAATTTTTTTTTATTTTTAGAAGTAATATGACAGTTTCTAATACTTTGAGATAGCAATAAAAAAGCTTTTGGTAGTTTTCTTTAGGTATCAGACAGCACCTTTAATAGCAATGTGAGCTCAACAATTTTGACTAGTTTAGCCTTTGCAATGTATACAATTATCTAAGTCCCTATTTCAGAGGAAAGTATTTTTTAAATTAAAGATACCATGCCAACCCATTGAAGATTGATAAATTATGCCTTCATTATGAATAAGTCTAGAAATATCCCTTTAAAATGATTTCTATTTCTCAACCCTGACCTTTCTTTGGAAATAAGATTTTTGTTAAAGGTGTCCTAATCATTTAGCAGCCATATGTGAACAGTCAGAGTGATGTGTGGAGTTGAAATAACAGTGAGTCTGTGAGTGCTTTTTCCAGAAATAGTAGAGCTTCCAATGGATGAACAGGGACTGCTTCAAAGACACTTATTGGAAATCTTTCTGGAAAACTGGGTTATGGACTATGTTCATAAGATTTGTTTTAGGGTTATTGTGCTAAAAATGTTTGCAGATTTTGAAAACTGTAAGTTTTGAAGATTCAGACTCAGGAATGATATTCCATCATGTTTATCATGTTCTATTTGTTAGAAACAATTCACTAGGTCCAGCCTGCATAAGAGAGAATAGGATTACGAAAAGGAGATGAGGATTATTGGGCAATTTTACTTTTCAACACTATCCTTTTTCTTTTCTTCTTAATGAGAACAAAATGCAAATTTCTACCAATGGTGAATAAGGACTTCCATAGTCTGAAATCTTCCACCCACCATCTCTTTGACTACGTCTTTTAACCCTCTTTCTCTTAGTAACACTGCTCTAATCATTCTGACCTCCTTGTTCTCTGAAAATGCCAGTCAAGTTACTATCTCAGGAATTTTTCCATTAAGTGTAGTATCTGTCTGAAAATTTCTTTCTGTAATATCAAATTGCTGTATTATATTTCCTCAATTTTTTTTTCTCAAATACCAGCTTAACAGAAAATTTCTGTGCTGTGGTTTGAACGTGTCCCTACAAAATTCAAGTGTTGCTAATGTGGTAGTATTTAGAGATAGGGCGTGTAAGAGATTATTAGCCCAAGAGGGCACCTGCCTCATAAATGACAGTAAGGTCCTTATAAAAGAGGCTTCAAACAGGTTCTAAAGCTTGCCTTCTAACTTCCACCATTAGAGGGCACAGTATTCCTCCCCTCCAGAGGAAAAGAAAGGAAGGAAAAAAGGAATGAAGAAAGGAAGGAAGGAAATCAAACGCAGCAAGAGAGAAAGAAAAAAAAGAAAGAGAAAGAAAGGCAGAAAGAAAGAAAAAGAAAAACTAAAAGGAAAGAAGGAAAGGAAAAGAGAAAGAAAGAAAGAAAAGAAAGAAAGAAGAAAGAGAAAGAAAGAAAAGAAAGAAAGAAAGCGAAAGAAAGAAAGAGAGAAAGAAAAAAGAAGGAAGGAAAGGAAGTGCCAAATTTACTTTCAATACACCTTATACTATTTAAATGGACACAACACCAAAACTACATTCTGATTACCTATTTCTCAGGACTGATAACAGCTTTCTAGTCTTTAGA
This sequence comes from Hylobates moloch, assembly GCF_009828535.3. NCBI lineage: Eukaryota > Metazoa > Chordata > Mammalia > Primates > Hylobatidae > Hylobates > Hylobates moloch. The sequence continues at coordinate 63,075,670 of NW_026652284.1, forward strand.
TAGCATCCTCTGTTTCTTTCTTCCTCCAGTACCATTCTTTTTTTTTTTTTTTTTTTTTTTTTTTTTTTTTTTTTTTTTTTTTTTGAGATGGAGTTTTGCTCTTGTTGCCCAGTCTGGAGTACGGTGGTACTATCTGACATTTGTCTGGGCAATGATTTTTTTAGATATAAACCCAAAAGCACAGGCAACAAAAGCAAAAACAGACATGTGGGATTACAGCAAACTAAAAAAAAAAAAAAAATCTTCTGCACAACCAAGAAAATAACAGAGTAAAGGGACAGCCTATGGAATGGAAGAAAAGATTTGCCAACCATACATCTGATAGGGTTTTAATATCCAAAATAACTATGGAACTCAAACAACTCAATAGTATTATAGGAAACAAAAAATGGGCAAAGGATATGAGTCAACATTTCTCAAAAGAAGGCATAAAATAACCAACAGGTTTATGTTCACCGTCACTAATCATCAGGAAAATGCAAATTAAAATCACAGTAAGTTATCACCAGAAACTTGTTAGAAGGCTATTATCAAAAAGATGAAAATAACAAGTGCCAGTAAGGATGTGGCATAAACGGAACCATTGTACACTATTTGTGAGAATATAAACTAGTGCCACCGTTATAGAATACAGTATAGGCATTCCGCAAAAAGTTAAAAATAGTACCATTATCCAGCAATCTCACTACTGGGTACATATTCAAAGGAAATGAAATCAGTATTTCAAAAAGATATACACTCTCCCTGTTTATTACAACATTAGTCGCAACGGCCAAGATATAGAGTCAATCTAATTGTCCTGAAGTAGATTAATGAATATAGAAAATGTAATGTGTATGTGTGTACACACACACACACACACACACACACACCCAATGGGATATGATTCAGCCTTATAAAAGAAGAAAATTCTGTAATTTGTGATGACATGGATGAACTTGGAGGGCATTATGTTAAATGAAATAAGCCAGACAATAATGGCAAATACCACATAATCTCACTTACATCTGGAATCTAAACATGGACCCTAAAACTTAAAGTATAATAAAAAAAAATTAACTCATAGAAGTAGAAAATAGAATGGTGATTACCAGAGGAGGAGAAGGGTGGCATTGAAAAGATACTGGTCAAATGATACAAAGTTTCAGCTGAGTAGGAGAAATTAATTCTGTAATTTGTGATGACATGGATGAACTTGGAGGGCATTATGTTACATGAAATAAGCCAGACACTATGCAAATACCACACGATCTCACTTACATCTGGAATCTAAAAAAATTAACTCATAGAAGTAGAAAATAGAATGGTGATTACCAGGGGAGGAGAAGGGTGGCATTGAAAAGATACTGGTCAAATGATGCAAAGTTTCAGTTGAGTAGGAGAAATTAATTCAATCTGGTGTACAATATGGTGACTATATTTAATAGTAATGTATGATATTCTTGATAATTGCTAAGAGAATAGATTTTAAGTGTTCTCATCCCATAAATAGTAAGCATGTGAGATAATGCACATACCAATTATCTAGATTTAGCCATTTCACAGTGTATACGTATTTCAGAACAACGCATTATACAACATAAACATATAAAATTTTTGTCAGTTAAAAGAGAAATTTAAAAAACCTTTTTATCTAAAAATAACTTTTGACAGTAGATCACTGTGATTTGTCGCATTCAACCCAAACCATGTTCAAAAATTAGATGAATTTTAATAACAAAAGTCCATTCACATTTGCTTATATATAACTTGTTTATATAAACAAAGTGTATAAGTACTTACAACTAACAAAAAGAATAATAGAAAATGAATGTAGTCCCCTAATTTATTATAGAAATAAGTAGCTTTGATCACGGATATATTAATTAATGAAAAGAATCACCATTTTGTCTCATTTTTGCTTTTCAAAATTACTAATGTTTTTATCATCTTTTGAATAATTGTGATAGTCCTTTTTAATATTTAAGACTTAGAAATTTACAATGAATATATTTTTCTAAAGAATATAGAAACTTTTGCTGCAAAGTAATATATAGTTGGATTACTAAAATTGTTTTGACATACGTTACATGAGAACATAATTACATGAGGATTTGAAATTGCATGCATGTTTATGTATACATATGTGTAGATATATATATATGTGAATTCAGGAGTCAGAAATAATAATATAATTTTTGATTAATTCAAAAATGAATCAAAATCATTGTTTTAACTGTATTGTGGGCATTAAATCTCTGTGATATTTATATTCTATTGAATATATTTAAATGTTTTTAGTTACTAAGTTGCATATACTGCTGATTACATCCTTGGAACTGCTAAGTTCATGATATCGATTTTCATTGTCAGTGTAAAGATGGTGAACAGACACATAGTTTAACAATATTTGAGTTGTTTGTTATCAGTGATGACTGAATGCAATTGATATTATGTCCAATCTATTTCATGGAAATGTGGAAACAAAGCCTAAATTAGCTTAGGGATGCTTAAGTTAAAGCTTGTCAGCTTATAAGACGTCACTGAAGTGATACATAAACTGGAGCAAAATAACTAATTCCAAGAACTTTAACATGAGCCAATGTATACACAAGTAATACAAGCTCAGTAAAACAGGAGCTCAGCATGATTTGAACTTAAATATAAGAAAGCGAAGATTTTTTTTCTTTTTTTTAAAATCTGATGCACCCTGGAGTATCCATATATAAAGTAAGATTCACTAAATAAATAATTCTTATCAAAACATAATTTTAAAAATATATGTACCTCACTTCAAAGGAAAACTATTAGAGGCCATTAATTAATAATCTCAAATTAGTCTTCTGCTTATCATAGGATAAAACAATATATTGATGTTCATCTACTTTACTGAAAATGTGACACTGTGCACATATTTTAATTTTATAAAGAAAAATGCCACATTGTATTGTAAATGGACATTATGCTATAGCATGTAATGCCAAATCCAGAAGTGATTAATATAATTCTGTTATTGGCTTCATGATGAAATTGTTATAAAAATGAAACTATATTCAAAGGCAATAATAACCATGGAGAAGAAACAATAACAGGATGTTAAATGAAGGGTATGTAATGATTGAAAAAAAGTCCCTTGTTTGCAATGTTTATTTGGAATAAAATCTTTGTCCTTGAAATAAGTAGAAATTAAAAGGAGCAAGTTGTCAAATTGAGGTTGACATGCCAATGCCAGCAAATGCAGTAATTAGTCAAGGGGCAGCCAAGTTAAACACAATCCAATAAGCTGAACCTAACTAAAATGATGCAAGATCAAGAATCGTCTGAAATGTTTTGTTGTTGTTTTGTTGTTTTCTACCAGATCATAACTATTTTCTCACTGAGGCCAAAGAAAACAAGAGTAAAAACATTTCTAATTGGGTTTTTAAGTGACATTAGCATAGAGCAAGTATTTGGTCTGAAAAAGAAAAATATAGGTAGAAGGTTATGGGGCAAGGAATTAGATGAACAGTAAGATGTGTTAGGCAGGCTCAAGATGTATAAATGCACAAAGCAAATTCAGAAGAATGGTGATAGCATGCATGTGTGCACCTGGGGGTAAGAGTGATGCTAGGCAGTACAGGGATTTACATTTTAACCTACATGGCATAAGCTCAAACTAGGCAGTCACTGTAGACTTTTTTTTTTTAGGAGATTAATCAGAGCCAATGTTCTAGGAGCTTGTTTACCTTCATGTCCCCAATAATAGATCATAATCTCTATCACCCATCTTCACTCATGTACAAAATTCTCTTTCTGTAATGTATCTGACAGATGCGCAAAAGTTTGCGTTAAAAATTTCCAAATAGGCCGGGCGCGGTGGCTCACGCTTGTAATCCCAGCACTTTGGGAGGCCGAGGCGGGCGGATCACGAGGTCAGGAGATCGAGACCACGGTGAAACCCCGTCTCTACTAAAACTACAAAAAAAATTAGCCGGGCGTGTTGGCGGGCGCCTGTAGTCCCAGCTACTCGGAGAGGCTGAGGCAGGAGAATGGCGTGAACCCGGGAGGCGGAGCTTGCAGTGAGCCGAGATCGCGCCACTGCACTCCAGCCTGGGCGACAGAGCCAGACTCCGTCTCAAAAAAAAAAAAAAAAAAAAAAAAATTTCCAAATAAATATTTCATTATTTCCAACTTCATGTTAATTTTTCAAACTTACTTCCAGCAGAAAATATATAAAATAGAGAAATATTTAAATCTATATAGAATGGGGTTCATGAAGTCAGTTTCTAAATCGACACAAATACAGCATTTAACAAAATCACCAGTGTCATCAAGAAAGAACATCTTTCATCTGCATTGTCTATTTTTTGTAATGGGGGCATTTTATTTCCGCAAAGAACAGAACCAGTTAGCTAATATATAGTAAGCAAAGTAATTACATTGAAACTGACACATTTTTATATATCAAAAATGAGTCTGATTCAAACTGGTGGCCTGAAGGTGAAAATTATGTGTATTATTTTACTGAACAAAAGAGTTTTTTAACTTTTTTTCTTAATCCTTATTTTTCACAGTAAGTGCTATGAAATGTTGTATATTTATCCTAAAGCTACATTACTGTTATTACTATATGTTTCCTATGTTAATATAAATGAAACGTGGCAGATGTTATATTATTAAGGTTTATATTGCAAATGCTCTTTCATTTGTCCATCTTGGATAGGTTCACTCGGTACTCTATGAGGCAAATGATTCTGCCTGTCAGCTTACCTCACAGATCTAGAAATAATGAACACATCAGATGCTGACCTCAAGCAATACTCCTTCTGATTTGTTCCCTTTCACAGCACACTTGGGTTATGCCCCATTACTTCCCATGTATTGTTTCATCTCAAGAGTTTATCAGAAAATGGAGAGGTGGGGGAGACGGAGAAATAGAAAAGAAGATGGATTTTCAAGTTATAGAAAAATTGCTTTCAATAAGAACCAAATACGTTGAAAAGCTAAATCCACAGCAACTCTTTGAATAAAAAGTAGATCTCATAGGTTTCTCCAGGCTGATTTGATCTTAGTATTTGTTTTCTACACTATCTAAACAACACTATCTAAACTAATCCTGAATGTTACAAAATCCAGTGGCCCAGATTAATACTTTTTGTTTTGATTATTTATATCTGTCACTGCTTTCTCTTATTTGAACAGTCTCACTATAAAAACAAATACATCATATAAAATAATTTGAGAAATATTAAATTCAATAGGCTTTTGAAAATGTTATTTAAAACCTTTAAATGCAAGTGTAACTCCTTTATAACATATGTTTACTATTTTTTAAAAGCTAATCTATCCTGTCTTTTGCTTATTGTCATCCTACTTCCATCGTGCATCTATTTCCCCTGCTTTTCTCTTCTTTCATATGATTCATGATTATCTTCCAAGGCCAGAGTGTATGAGAGGCCAATAACATTAGACCACCCAGCTTTTAAGCAGCATAAATCAGAAAAAAACGAACATGGTGGCATCAATGAGGTTTTGCCTTACGGCTTTATCTCTCAATTCCTCATGCCAAATTCCTTACCTGCTTTCACTTCTTAGCAGAAGACCCACCATGCCAAATGCAGTTTCAGTTCCAGCCACTAATTGAGATCTTAGCTCGTAAGAAGTCAAAGTCTTGTTTTCAGGCACTTGATTTTGAAGACATTATTATTATTATTATTATTTATAAGCTGTATGTTTTGGACCAATTGTTAAACAGGTATATAAACTTTATTCATCTTTTTGCCTTTGAGTATTTATTCTATTTTTGATTTCCTAAACTAAACTAAATTTCCTAAAATATTAGGAATAAATATATCTATTATAGTCATAAAACTAAGTGAGATAAATCCACATAAAGTGTACTGCAAATGGATTCAAATTATATCCTAACTCTCTGCTTAATAGAAAAGATATGAAAACTGAAAAAGCGATAGATCTAAAAATGATTGAAAAATAAAATAATAGAAAATAATATGTCAGATAACTTCTGTTATTAATAGAAAGTGAGCTGTGGTTATATTATTTTTGAGAAAAGGAATAAAAAAATTATAATTTTGTATCTTGAAACCGCCCGAATATTCTGTAATGATATACATAATCGTGGCAATGCTAATTTTAAAAATGCAGGAAAATAGTGGAAAGATAATGCAAGAGCCATGAGACATATTTAAAGTACAACAAGTTTGATTCGATTCCAGAAAGCAAAGCATGGGCAAGGTCCATCATATATGTAAACAGAAAACAGTGATGAATTTACTAAAAACAATGAAAGACAATGAATGACAGAACCATGACATGTGTGGAGGGCGAAGCATGATAATTAGGAAGAAAAGCACAAGTAAGCACTTAAGGCATAAAAGGGCAGATGTTATATTATTAAGGTTAATATTACAAATACTCTTTTACTTGACCATCTTAGGTTCACTCGGTACTCCACGAGGCAAATGATTCTGCCTATCAGCTTGCCTTATAGATCTAGAAATAATTAAGGCAGAGACACCAGACAAAATATATTAATTACACAAAGTTTATAAAATAGATTATGCACAGATAATAAAATAATCTCTCCAATTTAAGTTCATGCTAGATATTCATATAAATTAAGTCAGGAATGTGGAAGCAAACCCATTGTTTTCTACTGGTTATAGTGGAGAAATATGTAGAGCTATCAGAAAATGGTGCTGTTAGACACTATCAATTTCCTTGAAATGAGAGTATTATTTCTTATGCTGGAAGAAGTGTTCCATCCTATACATCAATTACATTATGAATATACATGGGAATATTCCCCTTCTCATTTAATATTAGAGGTAGGAAATGGACTCTGAATCTAACATATCCTAAATAATTTCAAAGTCAAAAAGCACAAGCCAAAATGATACTTTTTGCACATGTCTCCCTTGCTGAGGTTTGAGTTTGTCAAGCTCAGCCACAGGAGTTAGTCCTTCCTTCCTTCAATCGGAGCTATTGTGTCTGACTCTGTTTATTTTTGAATAAGTTACTGGACTGTGCTACGTTTAAACAATACAAATTCAGCAAATAATTAGTTCATAATTTGATATGATTGCACATTTTGCCAACAAAGATGAAACCTTGATAAATATTTGTTTAACTATTCAATCACAATAAGATTGAGTTCCTGGGCCAGGTGCAGTGGCTCACACCTGTAATCCCAGCACTTTGGGAGGCTGAGGCAGGCAGATCACAAGGTCAGGAGATCGAGACCATCCTCTTTAATATGGTGAAACCCCGTCTCTACTAAAAATACAAAAAAGTAGCCTGACATGGTGGCAGGCGCCTGTAGTCCCAGCTACTCAGGAGGCTGAGGCAGGAGAATTGCTTGAATCTGGGAGGCAGACATTGCAGTAAGCCGAGATTGCGCCACTGCACTCTAGCCTGGTGACAGAAGGAGACTCTGTCAAAAAAAAAAAAAAAAAAGACATTGGATTCCTGGTGTTTACACAGAGCAAGTTAGAAATTGTAGGGCACAGTCACTTACATTAGTAAAGTGCCACTTCTTCGATTCAGTTTCTATTATCACTTGACTGGACTGGCATAACAACCGTCTAACTGTTCTCTCTGCATATGTTATTGCCTTTTCTGATCTGAGCCAAATTAGCTTTTCAAAATTCTGTTTTGATTTGTGGCTAAAAAACTTATAATGATTCCTCATTATTTTCAAGGTAAAATCTTAAATCTTTAAAATGGATAAAATATAAAAATTTGACCTTTAACGTCTACAGTCTCAATTTTTATTGAACTCTATTTTAAACCCCTTGCTTCCATTAGTCAAGTGCTGTTCACAGTTCACAGAGAGTGACTTACTCCTTGGTATGTGCACAGGTTTTTTGTTTTGTTTTGTTTTCCCATGAGGCCTGTCTTTCAACCTTCACCCCGAAGTTGGCTATTTCCTTTACATATTCTCCCATGCAAATAAATTCTATATGTATTGCAGCAAATATTAAAAATACCTGTTTGTCTTCTTCACAAAACTAACTTTCATAAAAAAGAGATGTGCATTCTAGTCACCATTTTTCCTGTCATTTAGTAAAGTTCTGGCATGTTATAGGCACTTGAATATTTAGGAAAAAGATGAAATCGAGGTAGGAAGAAAGTATTACAGTGTAGACATCCTGAGAGGTGGTTTTGGCTACACGCTGTATCAGAAGTACTGAATGAGTGACACGGAAATCAATATGAGTGGGACAAGTGAAAGGAGAGAGCAAAGCATCCCAAGCTACTGAAAACCGAGGACATTTTCTTCTTAAATATTTACTCCCAAAACAAAGATTCAAGATGTATTAAGATAAAAAGGTCTATAACAATATGGCTTTTCTTCTAGAAGACAGTTTTCAATTTTGAAGTAAGGCAGCGTTTGGTGAGGGATTAATACTAAAGCTCCCATCTGGAACTTGTGGGTAGATTGTACAGAATCTCTGGCTTCCAGACAGAAAAGCAAGCTGTGTCATTCACCTCATCTCTTATTTTTTCCCACCTTCCATGGTTACAGGATAAATAAACACTTTAATTATAGGAACTCTGTAATAATTTTGGGAATGGATTCTGCAGATTTAATGTTTGTCCCATTAGCAATTCTGTATGTTTTCTATTCAATATATCAATATTTTTCAACATTTGGGTATGATAAAATTATTAAGTATATTAGAACATTTCCCTGCATGTTTCCAAAATCAAAACAAAGAGAAACAAGAAAAAACAACCAATCAAAGAAACAATCTAACAAAAAAACCCAGTTATTTCATAGAGTGGTAGGAAAGGATGGCATTATATGGGACTACAAGATTATGTTAGTAAATACAAAATTCTGAGGGATTGTACAGCAATGGTCAGTGTCTCAGAAGAGTTGATATTTACAAGCTAAAAAGTTACATACATAGATTTAAAAAGTTAACCTCATTTCCCTTTTCTTCTACAAAAAGTAACTGAAATAGTTTGGGAAAACTCCACCTAATGAGGATACTTTTAGATGTGAAATTTATTGAAAATTATAAATTTCATAGAATAAAATTTAGATTATTTGAATTATTTTAATATTTGTGTTTATTGTATCGGAAATAAGTCATTAGTATGAAACGTAGAAAAGAGAGAAAAGAATAAATTAAGAGCAAGTATTGGAAGTCCTAGCTAGCGCAATCAGACAAGAGAAATAAATAAGAGGCATGCAAGTAAAAAGAAGTCAAACTATCTATCCTTGATGACCATATGATTCTACACCGAGAAAACCCTAAAGACTCTGCCAAAAGGCCCATAGAACTGATCAACAAAATCAGTAAGGTTTCAAGATACAAAAATTAGTAGTATTTATATACACCAGTAACTTTCTAGCTAAGGACCAAATCCAGAACACAATCCTCTATACAATTGCCACAAAGAAATTAAATACCTAGGAATTCATCTAACCAAGGAGATGAAAGATCTCTACAAAGAGAACTACAAAATGCTCCTGAAGGAAATTAGAAAAAAAATTTCCACAAATAAATGGAAATATATTCCATGCTTATGAATAGAAAGAATCAATATAGTGTAAAATGACTAAACTGCCCAAAGAAATTTGCAGACTCAACACTATTTGTATCATAATACCAATGTCATTTTCCACAGAATTGCAAAACTCTATTATAAAATTCATTTGGAACCAAAGAGCCTGAGTAGCCAAAGCAACATGGTAAAAGCAAAAAGAAAAAAGCCAGAGGCATCACATAGCCTGACTTCAAAGTAAATTATAAGGATACAGTAATCAAAACAGCATGGTGCTGGTACAAAAAAAGGCACATTGGACCAATGGAACAAAATAGGAAACCCAGAAATAAACCTGCACCCTTAAAATCACCTGATCTTTGACAAAATCAACAAAAATAGGCAATGGGGTAAAAACTCTTTATCCAATAAAAATGTTGGGATAACTAAATAGCCATATGCAGAAGAATAAAATGTGACCCCCTACCCTACACAATATATGAAAATTTACTCAAGATGGATTAAAAATTTAAATGTGAGACCTCAAAATACAAAAATCCTAGAAGAAAACATAGGGGGCCGGGCGCAGTGGCTCACGCTTGTAATCCCAGCACTTTGGGAGGCCGAGGTGGGCGGATCACAAGGTCAGGAGATCGAGACCACCGTGAAACCCCGTCTCTACTAAAAATACAAAAAATTAGCCGGGCGTACTGGCGGGCGCCTGTAGTCCCAGCTACTCGGAGAGGCTGAGGAAGGAGAATGGCGTGAACCTGGGAGGCGGAGCTTGCAGTTAGCCGAGATTGCGCCACTGCACTCCAGTCTGGGCGACAGAGCGAGACCCCGTCTCAAAAAAAAAAAAAAGAAAACATAGGACATAATCTTTTTAACATCAGTGTTGGCAAAGAATATATGGCAAAGACCCCAAAAGCAATTGCAATGAAAACAAAACTAGACATGAAACCTAATTAAACTAAAGAGATTTTGTACAGCAAATAAATTACCAATGAGTACACAGACAGCCTACAGAATGGAAGAAAATATTCTCAACCTATGCATCTGATAAAGGTCTGATGCCTAGAATTTATAACAAACTTAAAAATATCAACAAGCAAAAAGCAAACAAAAGAAACTCCGATCAAAGAATGGGCAAAGGACATGAAGAGACACTTCTCAAAAGAAGACAAACAAGTGACTAACAAACATATTAAATAATGTTGAACTTCACTAATCATGAAAGAAATGCAAATCAAAACCACAATGAGATATCATCTCACACTACTCAGAATGACAATTATTTTAATTGACTTTTTAAAGTCAAAAGAGAACAGATGCTGGTGATGCTATGGAGAAAGGGAAGCTTTTATACACTGTTGGTGGAAATGCTAACGAGATGAGCCACTGTGGGAAGTAGTTTGGAGATTTTTCAGAGAACTTAAAGTAAAATGACCATTCAAGCCAGCAATCCTGTTACTAAGCATATACCCAAAGAAAAATAAATCATTCTATCAAAAAGATACATGCACTATGTGTTCAATGCAGCACTATTCACAAAAGCAAAGACAAGGAATCAATCTAGGTGTCCATCAATAGTGGATTAAAGAAAATGTGGTGCATATACACCATGGAATACTATGCAGCCATACAAAAGAATTAAATTATGTCATTTGAAACCACATGTATGCAGTTAGGGGCCATTATCCTTAGTGATCTAAAACAAGAACAGAAAATCAAGTACTGTATGTTCTTACTTATAAATGGGAGCTAAACATTGAATAAGCATGAAGGTAAAGACGGTAACAATAGACATAGACACTGGGACCACTAGATGGAAGAGGTAGAAAGGGGCATGTGGGCTGAAGAAACACCTGTTGTGTACTATGCTTAGTGCCTGAGTTTTGGAATCATTGGGACCCCAAGCCTTATTATCACAATTACCCATGTAACAAGCCTGCATGTGTACCCTTCAATCTATAATGAAAGTTGAAATTAAAAAGGGCAAGTATTAAATCTCCAACATTCAATATAATAAAGCTTTAGAGGTAACTTTCCATTTTACCACAGGGGCTATGAAATAAATAATTTCAGTTTAAAAAAATCTCTATTTGATTTATATTTTTATCAGCCTTATTCTTATAATGTGTGCTTCTTAGAAAAATATCTCGCCTAATAAGCTTATGAAAAATCCTAACTATCCTTGGATGCAGTGCTCATATTTTGTCAAACCAGTAAATTGATCTAATCCTTTATTTACCACATTCTAAGAGAGGTAATAAAATATAGTGCAAATGCAGGAGTAGGGTAGGGTGTGTGAACAAGATAGAGAAGAGTCTGACAACCATGTCAGGGTATGGCAATGCTTAACTTGGTGACCAATGACAGAGAAAGAGCAAAATGAATACCTTCTAATCATTGGTCTATACCATGGAAGAAGACATAGATTGTTACGTGTAGCTCCAAAGGGCAAATCAGGTTATGATCCTTCTTAAAGTTAAACACAAGAAAGAATCTTCAATAATGAATGCAATAGATTAGCCCAGTGACCCAAGATGTGGTCTCCAGGACTATCCTGCTGGGGTTTGAATCCCTATATCTTGATTTATGAGCCATGGAACAGGCACATTTCTTCAAATCTCCTTCCCATCTATAAAATTGGAAATTACAATAAATACCAAGTCATAGAGTTGGCGTTTGAGCTAATAAGATAATGTTTAAAACCATTTATTAAAATATTAATAACATGTATAATCATTGGATATTATTATTGCAACTGGACTGATAACTTTGTAATGTAATCAGTTCTTTGTGACTGGAAGAAAAAAGTATAGATGTATTACCTTAGTTAAGAGAATTGAACCATGTGATCTTTAAGATCATCAGAATTCACAGAATCTAGTACTCTCTGGGTAAGTGTTCTGAATGGGTTGCCTCTTATCAAATAGTAATCTATAATGTAGTTGGCTGGAAACTGAACTACATTAGTTATTAAAATAAATATAATGTAAGAAGTTTCCAGTGTAACAGAATGTGTAGGATAGATTTTAGTGGGTTTTACTAAATTGCCTTTCGTTACATTTAAGTATAAGTAAAAAGCAATTTTCCGCTCCATTATACATTCTTAATAAATTCTAATTGAATTATTGAATATCATAAGATAAACTGAGAGGGTCACAGCTTTGAATCACTTCTCTTTTTATCTCCAGTAGTGTAATATCTGTTATTTTTCTTTCTCTCTGAATCCCGAAACAATAAGCCAATACTGCTTGCAGTTAGGATTTAGACATTTTACATTGAAGTCAGTGTGAAGCTCAATAACCTTATTGAGAGAAAACAACCAGAAATAAATTGTTACAAAACCAATTTCCCAAAAGAAAAGCTATCAAGTTACTATGTAGCACAGCAAACCAAAAATGCCAGCAAAGCTGTATCCCCACTGAAACTTAAGTTTGCTGTTTCTATCAACTGTTTATCTATATATCTTACTGAAAACTTGAAAGCTGGTGCTTGATCCAGTCTGTTTTATTTCTTATCTGAGAAAAGAAAATTTCATTTGGTTTTAAATTCCACATACAAAATTCACTAGGCAAATATTTTCAAGTTGGAATTTCTGTCTGAAATTAAAAAATATAAAAGTCTAAAAAACAATGAAAGTATGTAGTGGGTACTCTATATTTTTTTGACCATGATTTAAATAAAAAGTGAAAATTTTTAAATCCTAAACATATTTACAACCTATCATTTTTCAGTATATTCGAAATTATGAAAGAGTGAGAACATTTTAGATTGGTATATATTGTTAGACATTTGATTATCTAAACAAAACAAAAAAGTCTGAATGTGTGGTCTTACTTTTCCTCATATGGGACTCATTGATAGGCAATCACATTATTTCTCGTAAAAACTTTGAAAGAACAGTCCCATTCAAAAACTTGAGAAACGACAAAAAAGACAAATTTGTCCAGGCATTTCTTACCCGGGAAAGAATGAGCAGAATTTCAAATTCACAATCAATGGTCTTATCTTTATAGAGTCATCAGTTGTTTCCATGAAATATTAACGTGATTTGTTACACAGTTTTCCTTCCACTTTAAATCTTCCCAGTGGGAACATGCATATTTCAGGAGATCAAACTATACTATTCTGCAAATGGCTGTGTGTAAAATATTTTCTGAAAAATATATTTAAATCCAGAAAGCTATAATTGTTTAGATAATCAGCTTTGACAATAAAAAACATTAACATTAATTATAGGCTAGACTTCTAGGCAATAAATGTGACATTTTCATTTATGTTAATAGGGTTTTTATGTTTTAATGTTCATTGCTTTGAAAATATTTTTGTATAGGCCATGTTTCATTTTATTATGATTGCTAAGTATTATTTTTGCCGTTAGTATCATAAATCACTAATATTTAGGCAATGATCATACAATTCACCCCAGAATTTTTTTTAAAAAATTATTTGTACATATTACATTAGAAAATAAAAAAGGAAAATCAAACAATGAGAACATCATGCTTTTATAGACACACAGCACATATATAATTTACAGAATAATAACTTGCATTGGCTTACATCTGTGGTAAAACAATTAGCATAGTTAAAAAGATAACCCAGGTTATACATACATCATCTCTTTCTATTTATAAAAGAAAAAAGAATTATAAATGTGTGTATGTCTGCATAGTGAAACCCCTGATTTGACCTGTTTTCAGATTGAATCAACTAAATCATCCCACTTTTTCTGACTCATCTGCTTCCAGTCCCCTTATTGATTATGTTTCTTCCTTTGAATTTCACAGGATACTAGAAACATGGTTTATTTTTATGGAGTTAGAAAGTCCTTGTTTCAACTACTGCGGAGATGGTTGATGAGACATATTTTATTTTAGAAGAAAATAATTTATCAGGAATAACATGCTGTGCTATGAGTTCTATAAGGGCAGGTACATTATGCTATTCACAGTTTGTCTGTATGTTTTCTTAAATTTATCTTCTCATTTTATTAACATATTCAGAGCTATAATTTCCATGGAGGCAGGGACTGTATCTTTTATATACATGCTTGTATCTCAGCCCCATGGGTGCCAAGCTATTATTAATCTATTCATTCATTCAGCAAATATTTGAGTGTCTACGAACACGAGGTATATATTTCAAAGCAGTGAACAATACCCAAAAAGCCTCTTCACTATTATATTCTAGAGGGCACTAAGGCTATTTTTTTATTGAAATGCTATATTTTCCCTTAAAATAAAGGGAAAAGTCCAGCAAACTTTGCTTTGCTGTTTGTTAAAAGTCCAGCAACCATGTGAGGCTGATATTATAATATACATGTCATGGATGAGGAAATTGAAGCAAAGACAAGTTATAATAAAAACCTCATCCATGGTCACAGAATAAACTGGTGGTGAACCATTAGAACTCATGTATTAAAGATACTCCTCTAATGCTTTGTCAATGTTGTTAATTTTTAAACCCTTAATTACTTTATCTGAGGGTATTTATATATTTAAATTTAAGGTATTTAATATAAATTGTTGTATTAATAAAACTGAAAACTTCAAGAAGATGGAGGCATCCTGGAGAGCAAAGGCTAAGCTGGGTAAGGGAGCATCAAAACACCAAACTTTAGTTTGAAGCCATTTTATTACCTTCATGACTTAAAGCAAAATAACTGAATTTTACCTATATTTATAAAATGGGTGTTGGATCAGAGGAACCAAAAGGTCCTTTTAAACTCTTTAGAGCTATATATCTAACTGTATTAAATAATAAAACTCATTGTATTTAAAATGATGCAGTCTTACCTCCTTTAATGGCATCTTGGAATAAGGTGTTCCACATTAGGGGATTTTTTTGAATAGTTCAAATTATCCTGATCAATCATCAATCCTTTAATTTATAAAATTCTTAAAAAGTGCTTATTACTATATCGATCTTCTGTGATTCTTTTCACTCATTGTTGTTAACTTATATTACTGAAAACTATCTGAAATCACCTCAGCATGCTTTGTTTTGTTACTGTTGTGATTTCTAAAAAATTTTTTCTGACCTATTTCTCAATATTAGGCTATTATTTTTCACAACCATTTATCTTCTCTATGTACAATTCTATCTTTGTATTTTCTCTTTTTCTTTTTGTGTAGACGAGGAAAAAAAGAGTAACATTTTTTAAGAATCATATCTTTAAGAAAAGAATTATATAAAATTCTGAATTATATAAAATTATATAAAAGCTATATACATTCCCTGTGGAAAAAGTGGAAGAACATCTATGCATATCCTTTGTTCTACATTAGTCAATAATAGGAAGATTTTGCTTTTTTTACCTGCATTTTACATTATATTTCAGGAGACTGAGTACTTTAACTTATTAATCAGAATCTGTGTTGGAAATTGGCTTATAAAACATTTAAAATGCTTTTTGATTCTATGGACGCATTCATATTTGAATAGAGTATCATTTATAGCAATTTATTTGCCTCTTAAAACTTAAAGGCAAAATTGGAGAAAAAAAACCGTTGACTATAAGATTGTAGCCTGGTGTCACTATTGCAAGCAAGTTACATAAAGAAACTCCTGTCTATTTACCTTTGTCTCTTGCAAGGCACCCATCGCCATGGAGATACTTTGCTGTTGCTTACTTCATTTTCATTGTGTCACTAAATATAAGTGTAATTTAAAATCGTGAAATATATCATATTTATTCTTTATTTCTACTTCATAACACAAAGAGCTCACAAAATAAAATACAACAAAACTGAATAGAATAAATTGTTTTAAACAGGATGGTAATAACCTTAGCTTTAGGGGTGTTGAAATATCTACTTCACATATTAGTAATCAAATGTGGAAAAGATGATTAATGTGTGTATGTGCAAGTGATTATGAAACACAATGATAAATTTACATAAAGTTCAACTTTAAGTGTTTTGGGGCACTCACAAGCATTTCTTTGCTATCCTTTATATATGTGACTATAAATCCTATATTCTTCAAGTTCTACCATGTTAAAATTTTTATAAAAAAATTAAATTAATTTTATAGGTTTATTAGAAACAAAATAGCATCACAATTTTAGAATTCATCATTGTAGTTGTTCATTAAAATAAGCAAAATTTATTATAAATATTTGCTTCTGTTGGAGCTATTTAAGTTAATATGACAATATGAGAATGAAATGAACTTCCTTCCTGATCTTACACTATTAAAATACAAAGCATAATATTTCATAGCCTGCCTTTCTTTCATTATGTCTAACTATAGATTTTATTGACCGTAAAACTATGTAACCTTTTGTAAAAGCTAGCCATAGAAACTCTTGGAGCAATTTCTTTCATTTTATCATTTAAACAGTCCGTAAGATTTTATCTTTTCTCAGAAATATTATTAGAATAATATAGTGATACATTATCCTTAGAAAAAATAAATGTTTTAATCATAATAATAGGTTAATGGAATAATTATTTCCAATTCAGCATCAACCTGAGAATATACTAATTAGTCAACAAATAACCAAAGGAAAGCATTTTCCTTTAAACATTTGCTTTCTAATATCTCAATATCACTATTGACATCAATGCCTTCAAATATGCATATTTAATTTTCAAAACACAATTAAAAATTGAATCTTCAATACTATAAAATACATACTATACAACTATAGTAATATGTATTTAATAATAAATATATATGTGCAGTTGTAATAATTCCTGTATCATATCATATTGAGAATACATTACCAGTTTGAAAAAGCAAACAAATGGTTTCTTGTTCATTTGGTTTAAACTCACCAAACATTTTTAATAAATCGTTTTGCCTCAAGAATTAAAAACAGCACATTCTTTTTCGTACACTGTAAAATTCAAACCCACCTTAATTCAAATCTGCACACAGTTGTTTTTAATTTAGAAATACTCTTATTTATGTACATTAATTTATCTTAACATGGTAAATTGTCTTCTTTTACAATGCACTGTGGTACCACAAATCCTCTTCGAAGATAATGCACATAAGATCAACTTTAAATGTTTAGATGTTGTCAAAAGGAGGAAGCTGTTATTTTAATATTTTGCCCACGTTTTTTACAAATTCACTTAGTTTACTCCTCAATAGATTATATAAACCATGAAAAACAAAACTGAAATTAGTTAATCCAAAGATTTTTTGTGGTTCAAAATAATAGAGGATTTGTCAGAAGAAGGTTGAAACTTCATTATTATAAAATTTAAAGGTTATCTATGGCTATAATATAGTCAATACAATTCTTAAATCCTATGCATAGGTTATTAAATTTTTAATATATAATTAGATTTTTCCACATAATAAATCTATAGGACACATCCCAATAAAGTGAGAAGCATAAATAGCATGCCATTTCCCCTAAATACCTAAATAAATTAATCTACAGTAAATTTAAAATCTAAAGCATCTTCTACATGTATGCTGCCCTGGTGTCCATTTCCACCATTATTTATGTCATAAATGATAATTATAAATCACCTGTGAGGGCACAATGACAAGTAGATTATGGATTTGAGGGTGACTGTCTTTCAAAATGTATGCAATTCCTTTGTGCTCCCAATTCCTAAATTTCCTGTATTCTAATTAAATCATTCTAATATATAAAGAGAAGTGTGTGTGTGTGTGTGTGTGTGTGTGTGTGTCCCATGTTCCAGTCATTAAAAATCACCTTTTAGAAAACAGGGTGTTATGGTTTGGCTGTGTCCCATCCAAATCTCATCTTGAATTCCAACGTGTTGTTGTGGGAGGGACCCGGTGGGAGGTAATTGAATCATGGGGGCAAGTCTTACCCATGCTATTCCCGTGATAGTGAGTAAGTCTCAAGAGATTTAATGATTCCATAAGGGGGAGTTTCCATGCACAATCTTTATCTTGGCCTGCCACTATCCATGTAGGATGGGTCTTGCTCCTCACCTTCTGCCATGATTGTGAGGCCTCCCCAGCTGTGTGGAACTCTAAGTCCAATTAAACTTTTTTCCTCCCAGTCTCGAGTATGTCTTTATCAGCAACATGAAAATGGACTAATATAGTAAATTGGTACAAGTAGAGTGGGGCATTGCTGAAAAGATACATGAAAATGTGGAAGTGACTTTGAAACTAGGTAACAGGCAGAGATTGGAACAGTTTGGAGGGCTCAGAAGAATACAGGAAAATGTGGGAAGGTTTGGAACTTCCTAGAAATTTGTTGAATGGCTTTTACAAAAATGCCAATAGGGATATGAACAATATGTTCCATGCTGAGGTGGTCTCAGATGGAGATGAGGAACTTGTTGGGAACTATAGCAAAGGTGACTCTTGTTACATTTTGGCAAAGAGACTGGGCATTTTGCCCATCCTTGAGATTTGTGGAACTTTGAACTGGAGAGGGATGACTTAGGTAATCTGGTGGAAAAATTTCTAAGAAGCAAAGCATTCAAGAGGTGACTTGGGTGCTGTTAAAGGCATTCAATTTTATAAGGGAAGCAGAGCATACAAGTTTGGAAAGTTTGCAGCCTGACAATGTGATACAAAAGAAAATCCCATTTTCTAAGGAGATTTGAAGCTGGTTGCATAAATTTGCATAAGTAACAAAGAGCTGAAGGTTAATCAACAAGACAATGGGGAAAATGTCTCCAGGGCATGTCAGAGGTCTTCACAGCAGCCCATGCCATTAAAGGCCTGGAGGCCTAGGAGGAAAAAGTGGTTTCATGGGCCAGGCCCAGTGTCCCAGTGCTGTGTGCAGCCTGGGGAGCTGGTGCCCTGTGTCCCAGCTGCTCCAGCTGTGATTGAAAGGTGCCAATGTAGAGCTCAGGCTGTGGCTTTGGAGGGTGTAAGCCCCAAGACATGGCAGCTTGCACATAGTGTTGAGCCTGTGAATGTGTAGAAGTCAAGAATTGGTGTTTGGAAATCTTCACCTAGATTTTAGAAGATGTATGGAAATGCCTGGATGCCCAGGCAGAAGTTTGCTGTAGGGGCGGGACCCTTATCAGGAACCTCTGCTAGGCAGTGCAGAAATGTGGTGTGGAAGCCCCTACATAGAGTCCCTATTGGGGCACCACCTAGTGGAGCTGTGAGAAGACAGCCACCATCCTCCAGACCCCAGAACGGTAGATCCACCAACAGCTTGTACTGTGCACCTGGAAAGCCACAGGCACTCATTGCCAGCCCATGAAAGCTGCTGAGAGGGAGGCTATACCCTGCAAAGCCACAGAGGCAGAGCTGCCAGAGACCACAGGAACCCACCTCTTGCATCGTCATGACCCAGATGTGAGACATGGAGTCAGAGGAGATCATTTTGGAGCTTTCAGATTTGACTGTCCCACTGGATTTTGGACTTGCATGGGGCCTGTAGGCTCTTGGTTTGGTCAATTTCTCCCATTAGGAATGGCAGTATTTACCCAATGCCTGTACCCCCATTGTATCTAGGGAGTAACTAACTTGCTTTTGATTTTACAGGTTCATAGGCAGAAGGAACTTGCCTTGTCTCAGATGGACTTTGGACTGTGTACTTTTGGGTTAATGCTGAAATGAGTTAAGACATTGGGGGACTGTTGGGAAGGCATAATTGGTTTTGAAATGTGAGGACATGAGATTTGGGTGTGGCCACAGGCCGAATGATATGGTTTGGCTGTGTCCCCACCCACATCTCATCTTGAATTCCCATGAGTTGTGGGAGGGTCCGTGGGAGGTAACTGAATAATGGGGGGAGGTCTTTCCCATGCTGTTCTCCTGAGAGTGAATAAGTCTCAAGAGATCTGATGGCTCTATAAGGGGGAGTTTCCCTGCACAAGCTCTCTCTTGGCCTGCTGCCATCGATATAGGACATGACTTGTTCCTCCTTGCATTCCACTATGATTGTGGGCCTCCCAAGCCATGTGGAACTGTAAGTCCATTACCACTCTTTACTTCCCAGGCTTGAGTATGTCTTTATCAGCAGTGTGGAAACGGATTAATACAGAGGATTTATATATATATATATATATATATATATATATATATATATATTTATGTTGCCACAAGTCCTAAGACAGAGATTTTTCATGTAGATAGTTATATAGAATTGTTGCAGAGTGAATACAATGTAAACATTATGATTAAAATAAATTGTTATATATAATGAAAGACAACACATTATTTAATATAAATTCTTAAAGACTGAGTAAACAAGATTTGGAAAAAGTTCCAAATTAATCTCCACACTTATTAATTTTGCATCTTCTTCCTTCAAAATAAACTGCAGTCTTATAAGTTTACTATTTTTGTTACAAAAATTATTTCATGATGACTTAGTAATTTTTAAAGTCAAATTGATTCCTTTAACTTCACTGAGATATGAGCTAGTCCCTAGAGAATTTGTATGTTATATGAACCATTGTTAGACTCAGTTTTCCTTTAAATCTAGAAGAAACAGGCTGGGCACAGTGGCTCACGCTTGTAATCCCAGCACTTTGGGAGGCCGAGGTGGGCGGATCACGAGGTCAGGAGATCGAGACCACGTTGAAACCCCGTCTCTACTAAAAATACAAAAAATTAGCCGGGTAAATTAGCCGGGTGTGGTGGTGGGTGCCTGTCATCACAGCTACTCAGAGAGGCTGAGGCAGGAGAATGGCATGAACCCGGGAGGCGGAGCTTGCAGTGAGCCGAGATTGCGCCACTGCACTCCAGCCTGGGCGACAGAGCAAGACTCCCGTCTCAAAAAAAAAAAAAAAAAAAAAAAATCTAGAAGAAACAAGTGTTAGCAAGAGCTTAATATCCTTAATCCTGTGACATAATGGAAGAGCTTCTGCATTGGCAGCAAAACATCAGCCCCAGAATATCTTTTGGTGATGATTGAGAGATGAGTCCCGATATAGATTGAGGTTACTAGTGAAAGTAACCTCAGACCCAACAGACACTGGATAAGGGGCACGTGTCTCCTTAACTTTCCTTTTTATTGACCAAGATGATGTGTCTCCCTTGAACTGAATAATAATGAATACTACATGATAAGCAGCCATGTAGAAAAATCTCTATTTATACTGGAACTATAAAGCATATTACCAATTTTTTTGTTGTTTTCTTAGGTAAATATACAAAACACTAGTCATGTAGGCCTCGTTTATTAGAAAAATGAGGCTAAAAGAGGCTGTCTTACATATGGCAATCATTCAGGCATTTTAGAACACTTTTGAACTGGAAGAGGAATTAAAGTAGAACAGAGTAATTAAAATGAACCAATGACTCAAATACCCAAAAGGCTTGACTAAATATCACAGAGTACACAAGGCATAGGTAGAAATTTGTTCTATTTGTTTGCAACTTTGTGTGTTATATTGTGCAAATGAACATAGTTCGTAGTCTCCTGTACTTGTTACTTATTCTCTGCTGTTATGGGCTGAATTGTATGCCCTAAAAGTTTATACATTGAAGCCCTCACCCCCAGTGCCTCAGAATAATACCACAATTGGAGATACGGTCTTTAAAGAGATGACTAAGGTTGAATGAGGTCGTTAGTGTTGGCACTAATATGACTGGTGCCTTTTGAGTTTGGTATCATCATTGACATTCTTGCACCATCACCCATCTCTGCAAAATTGCATAATCCCCCTTAAATTAGGGTTCTCAGTACTTTAGGAAATTAGTGTTATTACTAGAGTCATTTTTGTTGTAATAACCCCTGTAGAACATTAACAATATAATGGGAACAAAAATGGAAAAAATTGCATTATGCTGTTTATGATGAGATATTTACTACCTTAGTAGGTAAAAACCAGAGTCCTTTAATTATTCATCAAAATCTGGGGTTTCCAGTACCAATTAACTCTTTCACAAGACTTATAAATCATTCCCTTTTTGTGGCTCAACCTCTGTTGTTTCTAGATTTCTAGATGTTTACATGATGATTTCTAGAAAAAAAAACTATTTCTAGAAAAAAGTGTTAGATTGTATTTCAACTATACTAATTTCATTTCCTTAGACTTGCAGAAATAATGTTAACTGTATCACAGTATTTCAATCAGGTAAATACAACAGATTATAAAGGTAATATAAAATAGCTAAAAGAACTAAAAACGTTTCTTCCTAAGATGGAAAATCACTTAGAAATTTTAGACATACATACTTTATTTGAAATTTGTACCATATCTACCTATATTAATTAAATATTTATTCAATACATCTCTAATATTTTAGAAATAAATATATACTATATACTAATAATTAGATAAATGTGCAAAAAAAAAAAAGACCTTGAGGACCATGTAGGGTTATAAAACAAAATTGAATTGACAAAACTATGGGAAAAGACCTATGAAGAAAATAGGAATGTCAAGTTAGTGTGATTTATGATGAGATAGATAAACAGAGGAATTAATAAAATTAAAAATAATCATGAGCTGGGTGTGGTGACTCATGCCTGTTATCCCAGGATTTAGGGAGGCTGAAGCAGGATGTTTGATTGAACCTAGGAGTTTGACACCAGCCTGGGCAACATAGTGAGACCTTGTCTCCAAAAAATATTTGAAAAAAATTTAGCTAGACATAGTGTCTTATACCTGTGGCCTTGCTACTTCAGAGGCTGAGGTGGAAGGATCGCATGGGCCTGGGAGGTTGAGGCTCAGTGAGCCATGATTGACTCGCTGCACTCCAGCCTGGACCACAGAGCAAGACTTTGTCTCTAATCATCATCATCATCACCATCATCATGAGATGTTCACATTTAAAACTGACAATGGAACTATTCTGGATTCCCAGTTATTCGACCAAAGACATTTTAATGGAGAACTTGCCTTTGGATTAAATTTTAAAAACTGCATTTACAACAGATTCTCCATTTCCCCTCATGTGGGAAAAAAATACATATACCCTCAGCTTTTGATTAATCAGTTCCTTTGACAAGTATCTAATAATTGAATATTTTAAAAATGAAGACTTTTTAGAGCTAAAACTACAAATAAATGATATCTCATAGATCCTACACTTGAGAGATGATTAAAATCCAGTAGGCCCTTTTCCTAGCTATCAGAGAGCAGAAGGAAGATGGTATGACTGGTAAATTTGCAATGAAAATAGAGGTATTTGGGGGGAAGTTTACTGTGTTTATTCACTCAAACAACCTTTACAGAAATAAAGTCTTTACAGAATAAAATAAAATTACACGTAGGTAATGTTTCAGAAGTAATGTACATACATATAAACAGCTTAGACATAAGAGCATTGCCATATTTTGGTATGTTTATTTTTGGTCTGAATCTGCTGAATGTTCTTTCTCAAAATTTAGTAATGGTTAGAAAAATCAGTATTTTTTAAAAGATTTTAAGAAATATCCCTATAATTTACTGCACAAACAATAATCTGCTTATGAACAAAAGATAGTACGTCTTTTTTTTTTTTTTCTTAGTGGAGCTTTTTTTTTAACTTTTCTACTTACGGATATAGCAATAACAAGAATTATTCCAACTAAATAAGTCATTTGCATTGTTCTACTCACTACTCACACTAAAATAGTTACATATTAAAAGCCATTCATCTTCGATATGCTGTTTAAAGTATGAAAGGAATAGAACTGAGAGGATAAAAAAGCATTAAACACAGCAGTTCTTAAACTGAAATCTATGTCTCCAAATACCCAAATTGATATAACTGCATTTTTTTGACATTAGGAAGCTTAGTTGAAGCCTCTCTGAATGTTTCTCCCACAGCTAATACTCACCCTAAAGAGCACTCTTTTCAATTGCCCTTTTTAAGTGCACCTATAAATCAACATTATGAGAAATGTCTTCCATGTATACAGAAGAGCACTGTGTATGAATGGTAAACAGTGATTTGAGGCCTTTCAGTTGACCTCAGACCTTTCCTACAAAGGCTATCAAAGAAAGCAGTGTCTTTATTCACTATATTAAGTGCAAAATTATTGATTTACTTAGATAAGTTTTTTAAACAGCAACAAACTCCTCAGATATATTTTGTTTTCCTATCTACCCTATTTGGTGTTTGCTGATAACTCAAGCTTTTATTAAAATTTAGAGATGTCTGTCCATGTACCTTTTTAATAATTGAAAATTTGGAGGTTTGTTATAAACAGATTACATCAAAGACTGGAAAGTCCTTTTTCAAAAAAAGAATCAATTTTATTGAAATTGAATTCTGCCAGCAAAATGCAAGAGCAATCGACTACTTTAATGGGGTTGTTGCTGGCTTTATGCTTTACCCCAAGATGTCCTACTGTCTAGATTTTCAAACTGACTTTTTAAAGTCAAGAAAAACGATATGAAATTACAATTTTATGGTCTATTATCTGATTGGTCACATCAGAATAGGGAAGTCAGATTTGATTTATACTTACACCTACTAAGAGTGCTTTTTAAAAAATGTCAGTAATAATAAAGAAACAACAAAAGATACTATTTTACCATTTCCTGACTGGGTCCACTCAGCAGAAAGCAAAGTAACAATTTTTGTAATGCTTTAGAGATCTAGCCAAGCTAATTCCAAACATACTGGATGTTAGGGCTTAATAAATCTGGTTTGATTTTTGCCATAAATAAAATTTGAATAAATATCTGTAAATGTTAATTTTGCTTCATGTTTGTTGACACGCAAAATATTTAATTAATATTTCACTTTTAATGAAAATCCATTTACTTTCTTGTTAATGTTAGCACCAGAATACTAGATCATAGAAAATGTCTCAAAATTAATATTTTTGTGCAATCTCAAAAGAAAGAGGCAAATACAATTTTAGATCAGCTTGAGGCTTGGGGGAGTCAACACTAATTAGTACATTGGATATATTATATGAATTTAAATTATATATAGGTAGTAATAAATTTAATATAATGTACGCATAAGTATATGAAAAAACACTATCAGATACTAATATTTAAAACAAAGAAATAGACATAAGTAGAGCAGTAATCTCAGAAAATAAAAGAAATCCTAAAAATTATATTACCAGGCAAGTTACCACATGGTCGACTAAAACTTACTCTTCTGGTATCTCTGGGATACAGTGAATCAAAATGTGCCTCAGAATTACCCACCTGAGGAACAAGGGAGCTGGGGTATTTATACACCAACTTTATCAGTTAGTGATTGATGGCTCTTAGAGTGAACAGTAGTATTAATTTCCAGGCACTCCTCATCTGCTCAGATCCTAATCTGATCCTATCTTCAGAAAGAGCAAGATCTTTTATTCAGAGAAAGCTCAGGAAAACTGATGAAGGTACTGTCTGGAAAGAGAGGCAGGAGTGCACTATAATGATGAGGGTTATAGGGCAAGGCACAAATAGCACTTGCTAAAAATGTGGAAAGTGTTTGTGTTCCAAGATAAAATATGCGTACCAAAGAAAACCTCAGGAACAGTACCAGGCAAGCCCCTTCAAAAATGACGTTTACATTATATGTGGAGATGCATGGAAATACACTGCAAACATATATATTCCCTAAATGGAGCCTCATCTATAGGCCTGGCATGAAACCAGAACTCGCTAAAATAATCTATGATTGAATTGTTGAGTATTCAGTTAATAGCAACATTGTACCTTACATGTAGAAGATTTTGCATTTTATAGAAGCTGCTCTTATACATAAGAGCATTTTACTTTGAAACACAATAGTACATAAATATGACATTTATTGTTTCCCAATAGTTATTTAGTTTATCATTTCATCTATAGGTAGAAGTTTATGGAAGTCACCACTAAAACTTATAGACACACACACACACACAGACACGCACACATTCCTTGGTACTCATTAGTACTATTCTGACATTTAAACTTGGATTGCCATACTAAATAAAACTAATTTGATGACATTCAAACTTTCATTGGCACATCTATGTAACAAGGGTGTATTAAACAGGAAGGCAATGTTTGTCCTACAGTAAGTCTCAGAGATTTTGCATAGGGCACTTGGAGGTACTTGACTGCAATAAATATTTTTCAGATAATGTTGTCATGAATATGTTACCACAATTAGGATATGCTTCGATTTGGGAAAGTTCCTAGTAAAGAATGCCAACTAATTAGCACAAACTCTTGAGAAGTATTTTCTCTTGGCTTCCTAAAAAATTCCAAAGAAATATGATATAGTCTTCCTTTTACCTTTGCCAGTATTTAAAACCCTTTTATGTATGACTACTGTGTAGTAAAAACTGTTTATGCTGATCTAGAATTCAAATGTGTTTCCTCAAATTATTGAAGTAGAGTCGAACAGTGGTAGTCTCCATCAAATAAAGTGGTTTACAAATTTGAGTTTTATTGTTGAACTGTACCAAGTATCTTACTTGCTTAAATTGATTGTTTAAAATTTATTCAGAAGAAGTATTTCTCAAACATTCTATTCTGTCTTTATTATCCTGTATATGCAACCACACACTCATTATAGGATGAAATAAAATAGATATGTGCTCATAAACATGAGAAAGAGTAATGTATGTACTGTTGGTCGGTGATGGAAAAAGCGATTAAAATATCTTTATTCTCAATATGTTTTATGATTTACTAAACTATTCTGTCTCCATGTCCTTTCACCCATCTAAAAACTTCCATGTGTGTAAAGATTCAGGTTTACTATATTGTAGGAGGGTTGTGATCTTACATTGATAGTCACTGTCAGCATTTGAATGTTATTTTAAATGTCAGTATTCTTAATAATAATTGCTTTAACAAGAATTTTGGTATAAAATAGACTCCACACAATTTTTAAATTGAACAAATGACTTTGATTGTTACTATCTAAACTAAGTCCTGAATTAGGGAGCAACTCGTCATAGCCAATAATGTAATTTTAAAATATTCACAAAGAAAGCAACTATAGCATTTATAGGTTTCTCTGCCAAAGAAAACTTTTTCTAGGTATTTATTTTCTATTAAAAAGCACTGTTTCATATTATAATCTGCCTTTTTTCTGTTACATATTAGAAAAGCTCCATGCTCTATATTTCCTCATTGTATTCTACATATTCAATTGTGTACTTGAATGATGAAAATACCATAATTTCCATGTAAAATTAACATTATTTCTACCTTGACTTTGACACACTTTATTTTATACTGAGAAGTAACCAACACATAATAAGCCTAATTAATGTCTCTGCATGGAGTTCAGGAGGGGCAGGTGAGGTGGTGTCAGAAAGGTACCAAAATCTCCCTTTGAACTTGTCTGAGCATCTAAAACATTATGTAATCAGTAAGATATACTGTGATACTCCAAAATTCCAACCCTGAGTCCTTCCTCACTGTGGCGCACCCTTCCTTTCTAGGAATCTGTTATTTTGGATCTATTTAATGAAAGATAGAAAGAAGTATCAACAAATGCATTCATATAGAAAAAACATGTATTTAATATTTACATTATATACTGAAATTAAGAAACTACAAAGAACTGATAATATTTAATGCAAAAGAAGCATAGTCAGTGTATTTTTGTTATTCTAATAGGGTTGTTGAGTGCATACTGAAGGTGTAGCACTGTTTTAGATAGCAATATTGTTAGGAATTACAGGGGAAAAGCAGCACTTCTTATTGGGGTGTAGTTTCAGCTAAAGTTTGAGGTTGCTGCTTGTGTCAATCACTTAGAGAAGAGATGGTCTTTAGGTCTTTGAAATATTTGAGCATAGGTAGATCAGTTCAAAAGTGAAAGAGACCTTTTGTGATCTTTTGATCTTGGTTTAAAGAGTCCAGCACATGACTCGAGAGAGATAAAAATGCCTGAAACCAGAAGCAGAGGGAAATGCTGACATAAAAGGTCAACAAGCCCTGAGAATAAGCCATGCCTTTTAATACAGATTGTCTACCTTTGCACTTATCTGGGTTAGTTTCCCTGTATGTTTAAGGTGTTTTTGAATAAACTAGCTTAGGTTTAGCACTTCCATGGCAAATAAATGATAATCAATGTGTCCTAGATTATTACAAGAAAGTCATCCCTCTCTATCCTGAAGCCACTATAAAGTGAGGGGAGAATAACCAACTAGTGGATCTCAAAGGAGAGACAATTTTAGACACAAAATGGATGTCCCAGTAACCCAGCAGCTGATTTTATCCAGATATTGTCTTATTAGTGACAATCTTGAGAAATATAAATTTTAATGAAATTAATAAAGTAACTTCAAGCCTATTTAAACTGGTGGGCTGATTTTCCAGATGCCATTCAAATTTTTATATGTAGGCCTATTTAATTATGAGCATTGCTGCTGTAGCTGCTGCTACCATTACCACTACTGCTATGGCTGCTGCTGTGACTTTTACTTATTAATGCTGTGGCTACTCTGAATACCATGACCTTGTAAATATACAACACATCATTATTTACTAAGTGCTTTTAAATCCACTGACAGCTCCATCAGTGTGCATCCTACATCTTAGCAAGAGGTCCAAAGGAGGGCCTAGAGGGTCTGGCTTCCACAGTTCCTCTGACTCTTCCAGTGTAGTCTCAGCCCTACAACATGTACTAACTTCAGCATGGAGCAGCGTAATTGACTTTTGTAGGTCAGCCAAGCTCATGATAGTCTAACTCTCTCAGATCTGGGATCACTGGCAACTGGCAGAATGAGCATCTCTTGAAAAAGCTAGATAGCTGTTTACCTGTTCCTTGTGTGCTTTCAAATGATCTGGCTTGGACTGCAGCTTGCAGTTCTCACGGCACATGCTGAAGGCCATAGGAAGTAGATAATGCCAATTAATATGCTGACATGTTTATAGTCAGTTTCCAAAAGCCCCATCCTGGAGTGAATTATTTTTAGACATACGAATAATAATTTAGGAAACTGTTTAATATTAACATGTGTAACATGTAACATGGATTGCTATCTTCATATTTGGGATGAACAAATGTCATCCTGTGACCTAGCAGTTTTCCTATTTCCAGATCCCACTTTCTAAATTAATTAGAACTATTTATGTTACAAGCAACAACAATCCAACTCAAATTCATGTATGTGAAAGACAGGGTTTGGGGCTCATAAAACCAATTTTGCTTGGAGCAAAGGTATCCAGGCACATGGTATAACCAGTATGACTTGTCTCAGAATTGGATCTTTGCTTGTTAGATGTGCTGGTTTTATTCTGTTCTCTAGCTATCTCTGTGTACACATTGTGGTGGATGGCCATCAACAGCTGTGGGATCACATCTCCAGTCAAACCACTTGATACAAAAATGGGCTTCTAGCTGACCCAGACCCATCATGGGCATATGTTTACCCTGGAGTAAGCACTAAATGCTAAGGCAATTGGTATTATGAGTGGCTAAGGTTACTTATTCCATTATTTTTTTCAAGAAGGAAAATCATTTTTGACTGGAAACTCTTAGTAAAAATCTCATGTTTGGAAGGAGGGTCAAATTGTTTTATAGTGAGAAGAGAGGGAGAGATGTTGTTCTTTCCAGAGAGAAGGAGGAGGGCTAGACAAAAGGAGCAAATAAAGTTTAGTTCATGAAAAATTATATGTACATATAGTCATATTCAAATGCAGTACTGCGATTCAAACACTTTACACCTGTGGGTAATTTGTAATTTATCTCTGTCTTCAAAGTGAGTCATGACCAGGATACACTAAATACAATGCCATTCTTCAGTATGTGCTGAATTTAATGTATTTTTCTGGACATTTTCTTCAATCTGTAAATATTAGCAAAACTGAAAGTATGGTGGAAAATAAAGTGGAATGGGATAAAGATGGACTTTATTTTTTTCCTTTTACCTTTCATTAGCACAATATAATTTAACATGTTAGTATTTTTACATTTCAGCTTAAGGTAAAATATTGATTGAACACAATCCTTTCTCTTCCATATACTCACCAAAATTTAACTTCTAATGCTCATCTAGTGAATTAGGAGTCCCCTTAGACTCAAAGAAACGTGTTTTAGTATTATACTAAATAGATATAAGAAATAGAAGTTGTTGGCCAGGCTCGGTGGCTCACGCCTGTAATCCCAGCACTTTGGGAGGCCAAGGCGGGCAGATCACTAGGTCAAGAGATTGAGACCATTCTGGCCAACATGATGATACCCCGTCTCTACTAAAAGTACAAAAATTACCTGGGCGTGGTCGTGCTCGCCTGTAGTCCCAGCTACTTGGGAGGCTGAGACAGGAGAATTGCTTGACCTGGGAGGCAAAGGTTGCAGTGAGCCGAGATCGCACCACTGCACTCCAGCCTGGTGACAAGGTGAGACTCTGTCTCAAAAAAAAAAAAAAGAAAAAAAAATAAAGAAATAGAAGTTGTTTTGAATAGACGTTGAATATGCATACCACACACACACACACACACACACACACACGCACACACACATTCCTTGGTACTCATTAGTACTATTCTGACATTTAACCTTGGATTGTCATACTAAATAAAACTAATTTGATGACATTCAAGCTTTCATTGGCACATCTGTGTAACAAGGGTATATTAAACATGAAGGCAATTTTTGTCCTACAGTAAGTCTCAGAGATTTTGCACAGGGCACTTGGAAGTACTTGACTGCAATAAATATTTTGTTGCAAAGAAGTTGTTTTCTCATCTGTTAACAGATTAAACAAATGTAATTGTCACTAGAACTTTCTTGCCTGTCATTTTATATCACATAGGGAAAATAGTTTGAAAGCTAAGGTTTACATTATCTGTTTTGATCTACACTAGCCAATATAAAAATGTAATTGGCCTTTGTAACACTTTCTTTTTTTGTCCATTTTCTCACCTATAAAATTAATGATCGTGACCAAATGCATAATAAGTCTGATCTTGATTTAATGATCCAGCAATCCAATGATGAACTTTAACAATATATGTGTGTTGAAATGAGTGATTGAAGCCTGCCTAAACCAACACCATCTGATGGGAGACACCGACTTGGAATAAAAGCCTTAAAAGTTGTCATGTGGGCTGGGCACAGTGGCTCATGCCTGTAATCCTAGCACTTACAGGCTTAGTTCAAGACCAGCCTGGCCAACATGGTGAAACCCCATCTCTACTAAAAAATACAAAAAAATTAGCCGAGTGCAGTGGCATGCGCCTGTAATTCCAGCTACTTGGGAGGCTGAGGAAGGAGAATCGCTTGAACCCGGGAGGTGGAGGTTGCAGTGAGCTGAGATCGAGCCACTGCACTCTAGCCAGGACTACAAAGCAAAATTTCATCTCAAAAAAATTGAAAAAATAGTTGTAATGTGTAGCGGTAAGATTTTGATATTATGGGCAACTGCTATGAATTTTGAAAATACACACACACACACACACACACACACACACACACCACATTTTGGAGGTGAACATAGGAGAAAAATTATAAATGCATTTGCTATATCTAGATGCAACATACTCTGTTTTGGTTAGATTCTTTTTTTGTGCATCTTAATATGTTATATCTTGCATATTTGTTTCTTTGAAGACTTGCAACTTGGGGTTGTTAACTTTTATTTTTAGCAGTCACTAAAATGCTTTAGATATGTGAAGTAGACAGGATCGTGTTGCTAAGGTAGAAAACTCATTTTCTTTTATTAGAAACTATTATCCTCAATGAAAAGGGAAAGTTGCTGAAAATCGTTGAAATATATTCGATATACATTCTATTAAAGTATAAGATAGATTTATAAAAATGCACATATCACAATTGTGCAGTTTAATTAATCACTACAAAATGATCACATACCTGTAACCACAGTTCAAGTTAAGACAGAAAGCATCAGCAGGCCAGGAGAACTCTTGTGTCCCCTCCTTGTTAATATCTTTATCTTCCTCCCTAAAGGGAAAATCTAATCTATTTTCTGGAAGATAATTTCACTTTTCCTGTTACTTCTCAAATATAAAACAATACAATATAAATCCTTTTTAGTCTGATTTATTGAATTTGCATTATTTTTTGATACACATTTATATCATGTGATATAGTACATTCTGCTTAATTGCTATATATTTTATATTATATACATATGTTTATATATTCATTCAACTGGTTATATACATTATTGTTGTTTCTAGTTTTGTTGATTTTGAATAACGCTGTTATAAACAACTTTATAAATAATTTATAATATTTATATGTACATACTTTGACTATATAAATAGGAGTTGAACTACTAGTTCATAGAGTAAATATAACTTTAGGTTGTAGTGAACACTGTCAAAACATTTTCCAAAGTGGTTGTAATAATGTAAATATATCATGCTACCCCATCAGTGTATGAGTTTCAATTGCTTGAAATCATAGCTTCAATTTGATGTTGTCACTGTAAAAAAACAAAACAACAACAACAAAAAACTTAGCTACTCTGCTCTTAGTATAGTGATATTGAATTGTGGTTTTAACCCGCATTCTACTAATCACAAATGTTGAGCACCTTATCATATTTTTATCCTCCACTGGAACGCTCATTTTATGAAATTCTTATTTCGTCCTGAACATTTTTTAGTTGGCTTTCATTCTCCTTCTGAATGATTTATAAGAGGCATTTACGTATTCTATATACAAATATTTTGTTGGTTATTCGTAGAATGACAACAATTTATTGATTAAGTGATGAATGTTTGAGAATGATAGGAAGTGATATAGTTGGATCTCCCCTCCAAATCTCATGTTGAGATGTAATCGCCAGTGTTGGAGGTAGGCCTGGTTACAGGTGTTTGGGTTATGAGGCAGATCCCACATGGCTTGGTGATAGTGAGTTATCCTGAGATCTGGTTGTTAAACTGCATGGCACCTTCTCTCCACTCATTCTTTTGCTCATGCTCTTGCCATGTGACATGCCAGTTCACCTTCTGCCATGTGAAAAATCTCCCTGAGGCCTCTCCACAAGCCCAGCAGATGCCCGAACCATGCTTCCTGTAGAGACTGCAGAACTGTGAGCCAATTTAACCTCTTTTCTTTCTAAGTTACCCAGTCTCAGGTATTTCTGGGTTTTTTTGTTTGTTTGTTTTTGTTTTTGTTTTTGTTTTTTTGAGACAAAGTCTTGCTCTATCACCCAGGCTGGAGTGCAGTGCCATGTTCTCAGCTCACTGCAACCTCTGCCTCCTGGGCTCAAGTGATTCTCCTGCCTCAGCCTCCCGAACAGCTGGGATTAGAGGCGTGGCCACCACACCCAGCTAATTTTTGTATTTTTGGTAGAGAAGGGTTTCACCATGTTGGCCAGGCTGGTCTCAAACCCCTGACCTCAGGTGATCCACCCACCTCGACTTCCCAAATTGCTGGGATTACAGGCGTTAGCTACCGCACCTGGCGAGGTATTTCTTTATAACAATGCAAGAAGGGCCTAACAGAGGAGGCTTTATTTACAATTACACCAAGAAAATGGGCAAAACTCAGACTTAACCAAATAAAACTAGAATGTATGGTGATTCAAGTTATATGTATAGCAAATATATGGAAATACATATTTAAATATAGAATCACATATTTCTTTCAGTGGTTTACCATTTTCCAATTATTAAGTTGTCTTTTAAAGAATAGAAGCCCTTAAATTTTATGTAGTCCAACATTTTTTGTGTGTTCTTTGCTTTTTATCAACTCTGTTACAAAACTCTTTATTCTGTTGGTCTGTTTTTCTATCCATTCACATAGTCTTAATTACTGAAACCATAGTAGGTTGTAAAATCCAGTAGTGTAGTTCCTTCAACATTTTCTTATTTTTCAGGATTGGCTATTTGGGGCCTTTTGCATGCTTCTATACTTTTAGATTCAGCTTGTCAATTTTCATAATAAACCTGCTGGATTTTTTATTGATTTGGTTTACATGTTTATTTCAGAGAGACTTCCAATCAATAAGCATAATATATCCCCTATTTTAAAAAACTTAATTTTCTTTCAGTAATGTTTTCTAATTTCTCTGTTTGTAGTTCTTGCACAACTTTCACATGACTTATTTTTAGGCGTATGATTATTTTTACATGGGTATAAGTGATATTTTTAGAATTTTGAGTTATTTTTAATGTTCTACATATAATATATTTCTTTTGTGAATAAAAATAGTTTCATTTGCCCCTTTTCAGTCATTTTATACTTGTTTCTTCTTTCTATTCTATTAAAAATATAGTACAAGTTTGATTGAAAGTAGTAGTATACTTTTTTCTCACTTCTATTATCTGGGAGAAAGGTCTCAATATTTTAGTTTTAAGAATGATGTTTCTTAAGGTTTTTACAATGCTATATTTCCTAAGTTTAAGGAAGCTCATTCCATCTCCAGTTAGCTAAGACTTTTTAAATATTAAATTTATCAATTACTTTTTATATATTACATTGGTGCAAAAGTGATTGTGGTTTTTGCATTGTTGGAATTTGCTGTTTGATATTGTAATACATTCTTAAATGTGGTTATATTATACATTATCTTAATGTGCATTTCTCGCTCTACGTCTTTTTGCTAATGACTTATTACTTGCTGTTTATTTCATGTTTATTTTAGACTATGGAAATGATGTTAGGCAAAAAGCAAATTCAAGCAATTTTCTTATTCGAGTTAAAAATGAGTCATAAAGCAGCAGCAACAACTCGCTACATCAATAATGCATTTGGCCCAGGAACTGCAAACGAATTTACAGTGCAGTAGTGGTTTAAGAAGTTTTGAAAAGGAGATGAGAGTCTTGAAAATGAGTAGCATGGTGGCCAGACATTGGAAGTTGACAACGACCAATTGAGAGCAATCATCGAAGGTGATCATCTTGCAACACAAGAAGTTGTGGAAGAGCTAAATGTTGACCATTCTACAGTCATTCGACATTTGAAGCAAATTGGAAAGGTGAAAAAGCTCGATAAGTAGGTGCCTCATGAGCTGAATGAAAATAAAAAAGAATTGTTTTGAAGTGTTGTCTTCTCATTCTACCCAACAACAATGAACCATTTCTCAATTGGATTGTCTTGTGTGACAAAAAGTTGATTTTATGCAAGTGGTGATGACCAGCTTAGTGGTTGGACCAAGAAGAGGTTCCAAAGCATTTCCCAAAGCCAAATTAGCCTCAAAAAAAAAAAAAGGGGGGGGGTCATGGTCACTGTTTGGTGGTCTATTGCCAGTCTGATCCACTACAGCCTTCCAAATTCTGGTGAAACCATTACATCTGAGAAGTATGCTCAGCAAATTGATGAGATGCACCAAAAACTGCAATGCCTGCAGCCAGCATTGGTCAACAGTTAGGGCCCAATTCTTCTCCACAACAATGCCCGACTGCACGGTGCACAAACAGTGCTTCAAAAGTTGAACAAATTGGGCTGCGAAGTTTTGTCTCATCTGCCATATTCACCTCACCTCTCGTCAACCGACTAACACTTGTCTAAGCATCTGGACAACTTTTTGCAGGGAAAACACTTCCACAATCAGCAGGATGCAGAAAATGCTTTCCAAGAGTTTGTCAAATCCTGAATCATGAATTTTTATGCTACAGGAATAAACAAACTTATTTCTCATTGGCAAAATGTGTTGATTGTAATGGTTCCCCTTTTGATTAATAAAGATGTGCTTGAGACTAGTTTGATTTAAAATTTATGGTCCAAAACCTCAATTATTTTTGTGCCACAATTTAGATGTCCCAATTTTTTCATTAATTCTGTTATTGTGATGCTAATTAAGAATGAAATTTTCAATTATTAAGTCAACTTTGTATTAAAATAAATCCAAACTGATCACAGTGTTTTTTTTCTATTTATATATTGCTGGATTCATTTTCCTGACACTTAATTAGGATTGTTACTTTATTGTCTTTTGTGAGATTTTCCTGCAATTTTACTACAAGTTAGTAAATTTTGCAACAAATGGAGTAATTATACTACAACATAGGGTTTGGTGTTGGTATCAGGGTTATGAGAGCCTTATAAAAAGTGTTGGAAAATCATTTTTTGACCCATTCTGTTAAAGAAAATCAGAGCCTGACAGTAGTTAAGGTGGTAAAACTAGATTTTATCCACGAACTATACCAATATAGAAAAATAGACCTCTGTATAGTACTGGGTTCAATTCTGGGTATAGCAAGAACAAGTAGGGATTTACAGCCCAAGAGTGGGATGTGGGGAGGGTCAGTGGATCGGAAGCTACTAAAAGAAGACATCAACTGTAGCGAAAATTTTTTGCTAAACTGACCTAACAGGATTCTTGCTGAAGGCAGGCCAGAGTTACCAGATATTAATGGTGGAGGATGAGAAACTTGATCCAAAATCCAGAATGATCAAGTATCAAGGGTGGTGTATTTTTTTCTAAGCTGTTGTGGCAGGACAGAAATCTTGCTAAACCTGGACTGTGCAGGCCCAGCAAGAACGGGGACCACTGTCAAGGTCTAGTTGAGACAAAGGCTGAGAGGGGCCTGACTAAAGTTTGGTTAAATAGTCTATCAGTTCCTCTGAAATAATTTAGATAATGTAATTGTTATTATTATGATGTGCTGGCTATTACTCCCATACCCTAGCCTTGAAATATTGTTTCTGGGAAGGTTTTAATTAGAGATTTATTTAATAGAATTTTACAAATCAGAATTTCTTATTTTTTCTTATTTTGGTTTTAAAAAGTTGATGCTTTTCAACATTTTAAAATTTTATCTAAATCGTTCATTATGTTGACGTAAAATGTTAATGCATTCATCTGGAATATTTCATGCCTAGTTAATTTTTACTGAATGCTGGTTTTTGGTTATGAATTAGTATAGAGCTTCTTTGAGCTCTGGCTGAGGCTGTTTACATTCATAGAGCATTTATTTAGTAGTAGCAAGTAGTTAGGGTAGGATAAAATCATTTCATCCAATCAAATATTGAGCTGAATCAATGTTGGTTGTCTACTTTTTTAAGACCTTGCTTATGCACCATCTAACCTTGGTTCTTGCTGGCAGATCTGTATGGTCCCCCTGGAAAGCAAGCAATGATTACCTGTGCCCTGCTCATTGGTGGCACTTGAATTTCCTAATTGTATGAGATTGCCAAGAGTGATGCTATCTTCTCAACCTTTTGGTGCCCTTTAAAGAAGCAGTAAACATCTCACGTGGAAAAGCGGTTCGATGTATTTAATTGATATCTCTGGACTCCTCTTCCCTCAGGAATGTTGGCCTACAAGTATCCATTGCCTTGGTAGCTCCTGATTTATTCAAATGTACAAGAATGACATTGCCCTCAATTTTAACTATTCAGAAACTGTAGAACAAGCTGCCAATGGAAATACAGCAATAGAGATGCTTAGGCAAATCCAATACAGGTGATATTCTTTATTTTGTCTTCACTGTTGTACCTAGGTATGATACTTCCTTTCAAACCATAAAAAGGAAACAGATTAAGTAAGATATCAATTTCTAAGTTTGTTACAGGGCATGTGTAGTGAGATTTTTCTAATCAGATTATCATTTAACTTCAGAGTGTCTGAATTTATACATTAATTTATTAGTAAAAGATATTAAAGACACATAAGAGTTAATGTAGGTTACTGAAAAAATTCTAGCAATTTAGTCATTATTGTAACATTATAATAACAAAGAAGAGACCAAAGAAAGTGTTTTGCTCATATATTGATAATTCAAAATGTTGTCCAATAGAGCTCGTGAAGAGCTTTAATTAAAAGCAATATATAATTTCCAAAAAAAGGTCAAATATGGGTTAAGGAAAAAAGACGTAATAGATAAGCTTTTAAAATGTGATGGTATTTTAGGCAACATAAATAAGGGTGGAGTTTTCCCCAAATTAAAAAAAAATCTTCTAATTTTAAAATATTTTAAGAATATGGAAAAGGGTGATTATGGAAATAAATAAATTATAAAATATAAAATAAAGTTTTATTATCGGCATCGATAACTAGTTAAAATCTCAGCTCATTTACCAGATAGATAACGTTGGGCAAACCACTTAATCTCTTGGAATTTCAATTTACTAATCTTTAAAATAGGTCTAATAACACTGATTTCATGTTACTTCTATAATCTTAGATGTGATCATACATAATAGCAGCATGTGCATTCAGATCTTGGTATATATTAGTGGCTTGACACTTGTTTATTGATGATAACATATTTAGTGTACATAGTAACATTAACCCAATGCACAGATTATTAATAATATTAAAATTGGTTTGTTGAATCAAAGCAATGGAAATTTTTACATAATTTCTACAACATATGTAGGAGCATATGAAGGAAGGATTGGCAAGAAGAGGAGTTGAGCTCTGTGACATTTCCACAAGAGAGTTCAGCCAACCCTACAGAGTGTAACTGAGATAAAGGAGTCAGGCCTTTGCACTCCACATAAACCATTATTGATTATGAACAGCACTCAGCGAAGGGCCAGGGCCTTGGGCAGTAAAGTTCTCTCTGGTGAAAGGCAGCTACTGGATAGAAACTCAGTTAGCCAAGGATTATCAACAGCCACCCAAATCCCAGTAGTGGTCAAAATGAGTGCTGGGACAGTTAACAATAGGTGTCAACTTGACTGGATTGAGGGATACCTAGATGGCTGGTGAAGTATTGTTTCTGGAGGTATCTGTGAGGATGTTGCTGGAGGAGCTTTACATTTGAGTCAGTGGACTGGGTGAGGAAAACCCACTCTCATTGTCGGTGGGCATCATCCAGTCAGGCTGCCAGCATGGTTAGAACAAAGCAGGTGGAATGAAGTAAGATAAGTTTGCTTGTTAAGTTTTCTGGCTTTTTTTTTTTTTTTTTTTTCTTGTGCCAGACACTTGCTGCTTCTCCTCCTGCCCCTGGACAGCAAACTCAAGGTTCTTCAGCCTTTGGACTCTGGGACTTGCACCAGTGGTCTCCCAGAGGATCTCGAGTCCTTGGCCGCAGACTGAAGCCTGCACGATTGACTTCCCTGGTTTTGTGGCTTTAAGACTTGGACTGAGCCACTACCAGATTCTCTCCTTTCCCAGCTTGCAGACGGCTTTTTATGAAACTTCGCTTTGTAATCCTGTGAGCCAATTCTCCCTAATAAATCTCCTTTTATATCTACATACATCTTATTGGTTCTATTCCTCTAGAGAACCCTGACTAAAATAAATCCTTTAATCCAAATCAAATAGGAACTTATTGACATTGTAGCTCTCTCTCTCTCCCTTTCTCTCTCTCTCTATGTATATAATATATATAAATTTTACAATTAAACATACTAAGTATGCTTTGTAAATAAGTGTGAACTAATTTATGATGGTAAACCTTTAATTTAGTGGATTTTGTATCTAAGTTTATTTTTACAATAAGAGCAAATGAGAGTATAAACTAATAATATGTTCACTAGATAGGCAAATCTCATATTTTTAATACTGAATGCATAAAATTGTAAAGTATCTCAATTCCTGTAGAGAAAATTATTCCTCTGGCAACACAGAAAACAAGCCATTCTGAAGTTTCCAACAATATCAGGCATTCAGCCAGATTTCAACAAAAACACACACTTCTATGAAACTATTTGACACATTCTTTGAGAAGGCTTTTCTTATCTGTTTGAAATTCACACCTATTCACATACATATCAAGAAAATAATAAACATTTTCTCTGAAGACAAAGAATGTAGGACAGAATTCAGAGAGTGAAATTCATCCCAAGACATTAAGTAAAAAAACATAAACTATTAAGTTTCATTTTACTCTGAAGAATAAATAATTTGGAAGATAAAGAAATACTCAAGTGTGCTTATTGTTTTATAAAGTACACATTTTATGTATTTTGAAAATAATTTGACTTTTTAAAAAGAATTTTCTAGTTTTTACACTGGAAACACAAATACTGTAGAATTTATATTCAAAGCTGAAATTCTTAGATATGCAAACATAGGTTGTTTAGAAATTCCTTATCTCATAGAATCTTTGTGTAGAAATGTGACCCTTAACGTTTGGAGACCTTTCATCTGTGGTGAATCT
Organism: Hylobates moloch; assembly: GCF_009828535.3. Classification (NCBI taxonomy): domain Eukaryota; kingdom Metazoa; phylum Chordata; class Mammalia; order Primates; family Hylobatidae; genus Hylobates; species Hylobates moloch. Next base: position 63,115,923 of record NW_026652284.1, read on the forward strand.
CAGATTGCTTCTCAAAGTGTGTGAAAAGTATTTCCCAAACAGTATTTCTAACAGGGGATGAAGTGTCTGCTGAAACCGAAACTGTAGAAAAACATTTGATATAGCGATCATATATCTATGGCTGTAACAAACAAATCAGGTCACTAGTAAGTAGAACTATCCTTAACATAGATTTGTATTCTTTTGTTCTGAATAAGAAAATATGTCTACAATTAGGTAAAGAAAGAAAGGGGGTGGGGAGGGAGAGAGAAAAAAGGAGAGAGAAAGGAGAGAGCAAGAAGAAACACAAATGAGATAAAATCTCAGAGTAGCCACTTAAGAATCTTGTAAACATATGTATGAATTTGAAATCTCAGGTAATCATATATGGATTCCATAACTATTATGTATCTTATTACTTGTTGGACAATTTATTGATATTGATATTCTTCAATTTTATTTGGGTAACTGGGAATAATAAATTATATTTTTACACAAACATTATGCAAAGAGAAATATGTTATTCCATGTAAAATCCTTTTTCCAGGGATGACTTTATGAATATGTGTATTATAAATTATTATCAATATTATTAATGCAAGTATATAGTATCATATTTTAAGAGAGAGATGCTTACAACTGAGGACTGAATTAGATAAATACCATTTATAATTCAATTACTAATTTGAAACAATGAAATATACTCAAAGGAAAATCAGCAATACTGAATTTATTTAGACAAATTGGTTTCTAAAACTCTTCATCTAGCTGTATGAGATTTGTAATTTTTTTAGGGACCTGTTGCTTAACATATCAACCATTCTTCAGCAATTCCTTGTATTCAGAGATTTACCTAATATTCTATATGTATTGCTAGAATATCCGGAAAAAAGTTTACCTCTATTGGGTTTTGTACTTCATTCTCTAATCTTAACAACATGAGTTACATATTAATTTAATCGACATATTATAATTCAATTAAAGTTAATAAATATAGTAAAAGCTCAAATTCAACTAAACTCATTTGTTTCAGCAAGTTTAGCACACAATTTACCCAGTCTTGGGTACTAGGATAAACACTGTAAATTAGATGATGAAAGAAATAACCAAAACTACTGACACAGGTTTCTTTCAGTGTGCCTTCAACCAGCCAGAAATCTCCACAGCCAGCATGGCCTCTGCCCGGGCCTCACTTGGCTCTGGGCTTACCAATGGGCTAGCTCTACCCTCTTGGCCCGGTGAGCTGCACTCCTTCCTTTTGTGCCCCAGTCCGGATCCCATACTCACCATGGAATCTGTGCTCAGCCTGCAACTGGGTCGAGTGTGCCACTATCTGCTTCTGCCTTGGGATACAGCATCACCCCAAAAGTCAGAGATGCCAGCAACTGCAGAGCCCCAAGGGGTATTATGGCTCTCTCATGGGGAATCACAAGGTCTGAGCCTCCAAGAACTGTTACAGCTCTCTCCTTCCCGTGGCCTGCAGCATGGCAAATGGGAGCATGTTACAGTTTTGGCTTAGAGAGTCCCAATGTCTGGACCCCCAGAAGAGTAGCAACTTTTTCATTCCCACTACCCACAGCTCAGTGAGGTGGCCCAGATCGTGTTACAGCCTTTTTTGCTCCCGCCTTTGGCAAGTTCCCGGTTCTTGTCCTGCGACCAAGAAGAATGAGGTTACACAGACACCTAAGAGTGAGCAAGGCTGGGAAGAATTTTACTGAGCAAAAGAAAAGCTCTCAACAATCCGAGGGGATCCAAAGTGGGTAGTCTTCTATGTGAGAGGGGGACCAAAAGCAGAGAGCCCAGTGTGTAGCCGAGTCTGGGGTTTTTATGGGCTCAGAATATAGATGGCATGCTGATTGGTCCATGGACAGGACTGGAAAAAATGCCACGTGATTTACTAAAAGGCATCAAGGAAGTTCTCACTCTGGTCATGCACTCTACTGGAAACTGACAGCTCACTATTCAGGCTTCAAACTGTCTTTGGTTTTAAGTTTGGGTTTCACCGGGGACCCATCCCTGTTTGCCTAGGAATTTATCTGCCCCCTGATGCTATCACTACTTTATGAAAATCGGAAGCTAATGGAGGAGTCATGGGTGGTTAAGGTGCTGCTGCTGGTAGTGGTGGTGATGGAGTGGACAAAGATGTACTTTGCTATGTTAATAAAGATGCATACAAGGGTGAGAGAGCTCAAGGAGGAGGGTACCTAATTCTACAGAGTGAGCAACAACACTAAAATGGAAAAAAAGTCAAAGGAAAGGATGGCAACTTAATTAAAACTTAAAAAGTATTAAGAGCCACTTACCAGATAAAAATGAATACATATTCACATTTTCTCTTGCAATTATAAAATTGGATATTAAAATGGCATTGTTTGTTATGGAGAATGGTCTGAATAAAGAAATGAACAAATAAAATTGTATTTTTCCATGAATAAACTATATTTAAGCTTAAATTACATTTCTGACCTTTTAAAAAAGTCTTTAGGCTTTAGGCTTCATTTAAATGGGTCATACTGATGCAATATAACATTATATTAATAGAAACGCATACAAAATACTCATCCCAATATATACCTTTTCTACTTTCAAGAATGCAAATCATATGACAGCTTGCATATGTTCAATTCTGCTTCTAACTCCAAAGATAAGCATGTAACCCTTTAAATCTACTAGGAAATATGGAAATTAACATATAAATCTTTGAAATGACAATTTTTATAGATATTCAAAACAAATTATATCTATCAATTATCCAATCAAAAATCCTCTTAGTAGTATATTTACAGCAAAATAAGTTTTTAAGCCAAATAAATGTCATGTCCTTTTTAGCCGTGACATTCCAGAATATTTATTAATTTATTTGTTTCAATTTAATAAACACCTTTCTAAGTATTGAGCTAAACCTTAGTTAAGTAACTGTATGTGTGTCATAAAATATGTCTATGATATATGTAATTAGATATGATTTGTTTTAGATATAAAATATAGATACAATTTTTTTTTTTTTTGAGACAGAGTCTCGCTCTGTCACCCGGGCTGGAGTGCAGTGGCGCGATCTCGGCTCACTGCAACCTGCACCTCCCAGGTTCAAGCGATTCTTCTGCCTCAGCCTCCTGAGTAGCTGGGATTACAGTCGCCTGCCACCATGCCCAGCTAATTTTTTGTATTTTTAGTAGAGATGGGGTTTCATCAGTTGACCAGGCTGGTCTCGAACTCCTGAACTCGTGATTCAGCCACCTCAGCTTCCCAAAGTGCTAGGATTACAGATGTGAGCCACGGGCTTTCATAAATGTATAATACAGGCATTTATATAATTGCTATGAAAAGTAATAAATTGAAAAGGAGGCTCGTAATGTATTATGAGATTTTAAAAAGTATTCCTGTGGAGATTTAGGAAGGCTTCACAGAGATCAAATGTAAAATGATTTTTCTTAACCTCAAAGAATTACAATTTTTCTTAGATGAAATCCAAATGGGAAGGATTATTGTAAGAAAGTATTTGAAGAAACATGTTGTGAAGTGGGTATAAATACATCATGAATAGAACCTGGAGTCAGACTAGGTCTTTGGTGTAAAAAAAGAAGCCCAGTGAGTTGGAAGTGACTCAGTGGTTTCTATGGGAGGCAGTTATGCAGCTTTCTGTTTAAAATCAAAGTCTGTGGAGTCAGGTTGTCTGTCACAATTTGCTTTTGAGCCTTTGACGAGTAGCTTAAACTTCCTAAGCTCATCACCTGAAAAATTGCAATTACTATAAATAATAGCTACAATTTATTTTGTTACACTGTACCTGAGATTATTCTATGCTTTCCTATTCAATCCTAATTGAATTTAATCCTCATTTAATTCTCACAACACTTTACGTATATTTTTCCCTAATAAGAAAACTAGCATATAGAAAGTTTAAGTAATTTCCCAAAGTCAGACAAGTTAATAAGATTTTAGGTCAATTTCCTTCAGTTTTGTTATTAAATGCAATAATGTATAAGAGAAGCAAAAACTTATATAAAAATACAAAAAGTAATTTGCAAAATTTTATGAAGTTACCTATCTGCTTAAATAAAAAGGGAATCCTAGTTTGGTAATATTTTTATGGTAATCATTTAATGTATGTCATTAAATATTTTCATTAGATAACTACATTTAAACCAAAATGAAGTATAGAGTATTTTTATTGTTCTAAAAATTATTTTTTCTCTGTCTATTTATCTTATTCTTCTCCTTAAGTTTTGCCTGTTAAAGTATGTGAAAAACTAACAACAATAAGTGAACAGATGAGGCATCTCATCAGAAATGGACCCAATGGATTGAGATTATTTCTAATTTTGAAAATATTTTAGCATAGTTTTGACAGTTAAGAGGTTATGTAGTCATGTAATTCGTATAGAAATACTACAAAACACCATGTTTTATAGCGTTTTACCGATAACAGGAATGAGGCCAGGATGAGGCATTACCACATCTATTAGACATTGAAGTGGAGGCCTCAGCTAGTTCAAAAACACCAGAAATAAAAAATAAAACATAGAAATGTGATAAGGAAAAAACCCTGTAATATTTGCAAATGAACTAATTATGTGAGTAGAAAAATTAGAAAATTTCTGAATACATTTAGATCATTAGCCACAAAATAGATATACAATAGTTGTATTACCTTTTACTACCAAAGGGCAGTTTGAAATAAAATCTTGAAAATGAAACCACTTAATAGAAAGTAAACATGCCTAGAAATAAATCTAAATAAGAGATATGTGAGACTAGTACAAATAAAATATAACACATATTATTGAATGAAAGTAAAGAAAACTTACATAGAAATAAAAGATTTTACCATGTTCGTGGAGTAGATTTAACACTAAAGATATAATTTATCCCCAAATTCAGCTATAAATTCAATGATTCAATGCAAACCTAGTTGATATCGTAAATGACTTTTTAGAATTTGTCATGCTACTTCTAAAATTTACATAAAATGCAATGGACCAAGAATAGTAAATAAAATATTGTAAAAGCTGGAGGACTGAAACTACATAAAAAGCAAAATTTATTTTAAAGCTACAGTGAGGAAGATGCTGGGGTATTGGCAGCAATAGAAAACTAGATCAATGAAACAGAATGATGTGTCCAACAACAGACCTACACACACACACACACGCACGCAAACACACACATGTATACATACACACTTGACAACTGTAGCACTGTAAAGCAAAGAGAATGAACAGTGTTTCTAATAATTAATCTAGGTCAACTATATGTTTATATGGAAGAAAACATATATTTTGACCTCCACTCTATGCAAATATCAAGCCCAGGTAAATTTCAGGACTAATATGAAATTAAGAACAATAGATTTTCCAAACGGTGACACTGGGAGCTCTTTCTGTGAAACTGTGATAGGCAAATAATATAAAAACATAAAAAATATATCAATTAGGAGAAAAGAGATGGATACCTTTGTCTGTATTAAAGCTTGGAACTTCTTAATAAGATACTTAACAGGTAAGCCATAAAATGATGAAAATATTTATAATACAGTAGTTATAAACTGCCTAGTCAGTAATAAACTAAGCACATATTAGTATATTTAGCCACCAGTTGAAGATGTTCCTTTGTGAAATGTCATTTCAAGGTTTTTTTTTTTTTTTGGCCCATTATTTGACAAACTTGTTTGTCTTTTTTGTATTATTTTGTAAAGTTTTTTTTAAAGATCAAAGATACCAACATTTGCAGATTGTGTGTAATTTGGTCATATGGTTACTCATCCAAAGTAAGACAGGTTTAAGAAATGTAAAGCCATTAACACTCATGCTGGAACAAAAGGTCTATGGGAGCTGTACTACATTGAACAAAATGAGATATAGGCTTAGCCATGTGATATGTACTGTACAAACATCATGAGATAACACCAAATACTCAACAGAATGACAATTCATAAAAAGTCTGATGATGATAAGTTTTGAAGTATTGTTTAAAAGGTAAATTCACAAAACTCCCATACAAAATTATGAGTGAGCAAGTTGGTACAACCACTGGAAAACTGGCAGTGGTATCTCCTAATGGTAACAAGCATTGGAATTTTTTTTTTTTTTTTTTTTGAGATGGAGATGGAGTTTCGCTCTTATTGCACAGACTGGAGTGCAATGGGGCAATCTCAGCTCACTGCAACCTCAGCCTCTTGGGTTCAATCAATTCTCCTGCCTCAGCCTCCTGAGTAGCTGGGATTCCAGGCATGTGCCAACATGCCTGTCTAATTTTGTATTTTTAGTAGAGACTGGGTTTCTCCATGTTGGTCAGGCTGGTCTCCAACTCCTGACCTCAAGTGATCCACCTGCCTCGGCCTCCCAAAGTACCAGGATTACAGGCATGAGCCACCACACCTGGCAAGCACTGGAATTTTTAGAAGTGTATTAAATGTATACAGTGGTATACAAAGCAGCATTTTACTTTTGGTTAATCAATGATGTTTATGAACTAGAGTATCAGGGGAGAACTCTCTTCTTTCATTTTCCTATTTGGTTTTATTTTTTAACCTTGGCTTTAAGAAAAATTTGAAAGACAAAAGCTATCATTAAGTACCTGACACTCTGCTCTCCCTTTATCTAGAATTTTCTCACCTAATCATTAATATAAATCATGGAAGTATGTATCACTAACTCCCTTGTACAAGTGAGAAAACTGAAAAACATAGAAGTTAATTAATGTGCCTAATGTTGCATAACTAGAAAGAGTCATATCTAATATCCACATATGGTCTGGTCCACTTGAATCATTTTGCTATAATACCCAGCGGACTTACACAATGGAACAAATGATAATATTCTGAGTGGCTTTCAGAAATGAAATCCTCTTTCACAGTTCTGAACTATAGAACTTTCTATCTGTTTTCAATTAATACTCTGAATTCAAAATTTGAGTATCTAATCTACATTTCAAAATTGACACAAAAGGAAGGTGTAAAATTTGCATGTATATTTTAGCTTAGAAGGTAATATTATATTTTAAAATAGAATTATTGTATCATTTGATGAATTACCTTTCTGTTAACCAGGCTTTTAATTGTTGAATATACTGTAGTTTTATTCAATTAGGATTGAGTCAGTTTGAAACTGGTCTATTTATGGTTCATCTACATCCCAAGCTTGTGGTGGGAAAGCTTAGAAACATCGTGGTGTTCACTAGGACTCTCATTGGTGGGCCCAGAAGCGCAATGTTGAACACAGAATTCAGTGTTATGAAATTAGTTGAAACTCTGTCTGGTGTTTCAACCAGCTGCCACTTTTGCCCATCATTTTGCCTTTCAAGTGCACTAGAATATTGGTAAAAGGAGAAAAAAAAAAACAAGGTTTCCAAGTTTGTTATCTTTCCTCAACATTGAATTCTCAAGGTCTGGCTTCTACAATATTTCTTTAATGATAAGACAAATTCCTTTTAATATGCTTTGTCAAATTTCCTAGACTGCCAAACCAACCTCAAAGACAGTAAGTATGCCTTGGCTTAGTCTGCTATGACCTGAGGTTGGTTGACTATTACCAATATATTGGTATTTTTAATAAACTTGAAAACAATAATATAGCATGAGAATAGACTATTCAGAAGGTATATCAAGTTAGTCACCAAAAAACAAAAAGAATAAAAAAGAATTCTTAAGATGCAAAACATACATCAAAATTGTCATGAAATAAAGGCTCACAATTTAATCTCTGATGTATTTCTAATAATATTAAAACCTTAACAAATGTATGTTCTACTCATATGTGAACTGTTCTTTTTAGTGAGAACTAAAAATGTTTTGTTCATTGGCATCCTTAATGCACAATTATACCCATCTCCCCTTATTTGACAGAGAAGCACCTATTGAGGAGAAGAGTTAAACTAGTATCATCTTGTCCTTAGATACATGTTGCTTTTTGGCTACATTTCACTACAGAACAATAAAATCTAGGAAAAAAATATATATATGTATATTTTACAGGCAATGTAGTCCTTGTGGAAATTGCTTTAGCTTGAGGAAATACTGCAGAGTTAAAAAGATAGAAACCCCAAAACCCATGCTGTCCTTTGAATGGATATTTTCTACTCAAACGTGTTTATGAAAAGCAACCATAACAGCTTTTGACTAGAGTTAGCTGTGAGTGAGGGAAGCAGGTGATAATAGACCAGGGAAGACTCAGATACGTTTACTATCTTTCTTGTCAGAAGCACTCAAATAAAATTGCACAACAATTTCTTAATATGAGGAGGCATTTACTTTTGAATACTTAAGAAGGCGATTCCATTTTGAAAGTTAAGAACAGATGTATTATATATTCAAGAAATCGTTTTGAGGAATCACTCTGTGTCATTCATTGTGCAAAGTTCTTTAACCCTTATACCTCATTCCATCCTCCCTAAATATTAAGCCATTAAGTAGTGTTTTAACCCCAAATTATGAAGCGGAAACTGAGACTTACACAAGATTATTATCATTTCCAGGTTTACAAAGATAGTCAGGTTTGGACAAAAGCCAGAGTTTAGAATTAGATCTTTATTGTCTCTAAAACATATGCTGCTCATAGTTATTTTATTTTGCCTTTTAAAATCACATTATTTCATGAAATAGGTTAAAAAAAACAATAACTTCTTTATCAATTTTAAAGCCTTATTTCTATGGCTATGAAATACAAACAATTTTGGTTGATAAAATAAAAGAATAACTTACTTTGTGAAATCGACATCTGGCAATAAGCAGAGTTCACAGAGGATCAGAGTTCTGGGCTATTCCAATGAAGGGAGTTTGATTTATTCAAATCTTGCTATAATTGTTTTAAAAACTAAATGAAAATGGAATAATCTATTATCATATGGAAGGATTAAGTCCTAAATTGGATTTCTGTGTTTAAGATGAAAAAAGTAAGCTAACCTCCAAAATGGCTTAAAATTGAACTTTATCTTTTGGTATGGAACAATAGCTTTAAGATATTTAGAGGAAGAATGAGCTCTATAATAAATCTTTTAAAGTAGCATAGTAATACAAATGATGGTTTTATAAGCAAATTAGGCCAATATTTTATTTTGCCCTTTGACCTAATATTACTATGAACTATGATACTTTATATAATCCCTCAGTAAAACTCCCTTTTGCCACATATTAATTCCTTATAGGTTAGATACAGAATCCTGGGATAAATGCTAAAATCACACACACACACACACACACACACACACACACACACACACACACACACACAAACACCGTAATGTGAATAGCTTACTTTCCTAATTTAGAAAGATAATCATAAATATATTTTTGAATGCGTATTTCCTTCTTATTAGAAAAATAGGAAGCATATTGATTCCTCTCAGGGTAATATCCTTTAAGGCTTTGTTTGCCGTATAGGAGCAGGGGCCTTTATAGATTTTCTGGTTTTGGCAGTCATTTAACAATGCTCTGCACCAAATTGAAATAAGTTTAGGAAAAATCCAGAGGGACAAAGTTTTTCATTGTTTCTATCTTTAAAATACGAAAAAGATTAGAGATTCTTCACTGAAGGTAATTTCCTAGCCCCTGTTCTAAGGTACATTTGACATTGTTTGAGACATTTTTGGTTGTCACAAGTGTAAGGGAATGCTACTGGAATCTTGTAGATAAAGACCAAGCATGTTGCTAAACACTCTACAATGCACAGGACAGAACTGCACCCATGAACTTGCAAATTATTTGCTTCTTGGGCTTATAGTCAGTTCACATGGAGACCTGTTTGAGGAAAGGGAGTGAAATTCCTTTGGAACCAAACAACTATAGTAGTATATTATACAGCAATCTATAAGTTTATACCTGAAAATCTTTGATATGATAATTCAGTGTAAATGAAGAAGTGTGATCTACGGCACAAGGATAGAACTGCACACATGAACTTGAAAATTGTTTGCTTCTTTGGTTTATACTGGTTTATATTAGGTTCTGACTTCTGATGCAGGGATTTAAAATAAGCAGAATACTGTTGCATTGGAGTCAATACCTCTATACTTCAGAACATATACATAAAGTAAATACTTTTTACTTTGGTAAGAAAATAAAAATACCAGCTTCTCCTAATTTATGTTTGCAATAGGAAAGTAAATGCTAAGTTTCAAATTTATATTTCTGTCTATTTCATGATTAGGGAGGAACTTACGTTAATTAAGACAATCAGTTCCCAAATTAAAATGTTTGAGACACATGTAATATATTCTCAAAATACCTGTGTATAAGAATCCCCTGGGATGCTTTGGAAAAAGACATGTGTCCAACCATTAACTCAAAATTCTCTGACTTATTAAGTATAGTTAGGGCAAATAAATAAGCATTTTGTCAAGAATCCCATTTGATTTTGATGTCGTCAGTTCACTTGGAGATCTGTTTGAGGAAATGGAATAAAATTCCTTTGGAACCAAACAGCTCTAATGACATATTAAACAGCAGTCTATAAGTTTATACCTGAAAATCTTTGATAAAAGAATTCAAAGTAAATAAAATATGATCTATGGCTTGAAAAGTACAAATAACACATGGCAAAATAAATCATGTGGCTATAGACAAATCCTTATGCAAATACTGTCACCTCAAGCATTTCAAAACTTAGCCTCATATTTGACATATACTGATGTCCCAAATGAACAAATAGAAGAATTTTAAATAGATTCAATTCAGTGTATATGTGACTTTATATTTCTTTCCATCTAGACAGAAGGCAATCAACTAGAGATAAGGAATATAGATACCTGGCAAACATGTGATGGAATTGTCCATTTACAGGAAAAAAATGAGAAATGCAAATACATGTTGTCATAAAGCTATAGTTTCAATTATTGCCAATTTTTCTAGTCAAGTTCAAATTGTTTGATAAAGTCTTGGTTTGAAATATTCAATACTATTCACAGAGGCTCAGAAGACAGCATACTACTCACCAATACAATGAGAGACAAAATGAGTGACTATCCATGGAACAAGGGCCTGTTTGGGTAATTGTGAAAAAAATTGAAAGAGAAAGGTCAAAGCAAGAGCAAAAAAATGAGGACCCTGAAAAATATGCCAGAATATTCTTTCTATTCTACACACCTTTTGGCACAGCTCCATATTCACTTCTATATAATACATCCAAAATCTAAGTCATTATGAGAGAGATTAATATTAGCAAGTATAATTTTGCTTTGTAAATAATCAACTATACAGAATGCAAAGATTTAAAGAAAATGTGAATTTAGAAAAGAAAAAGAAAAAAAAATCCAATACATAAAAGAGACTTACAGAAACTGGCACTATCATCAATAAAGGAATATTTATCTCATTCTGTGAACTGCAAGTATATTCTGAATTAGTTACAAATACTACTGATTCCTTTCTACGGAAAGACTGAAGCGGTAGGCTTTATTCCACTTACAAGATTATGATGAAATCTAAAGAAACACATGAATTTGACAAAACCCTCACGTGTAAATACATACATAGTCACGTACTCAAATACTTGCCACTGAAATGGACAGTGTATGTCAGTGTTTAACTTCCTCTGCACACGTGGCTGTAGCAGATTATAAATGGCTGCACATTCATTGACCCTCCTCCCATTGTTAGATGAGTTCCCTTTCCTCTTCTCTTGGGTCTGGATAAACTCAGTGACTCCTTGACCAGTAGACTATGATGGTAGCAATGTTATGATAGTTTCTATATATGGGCTTCACGAAATGTGCAACTTCAGCTTCCAGCCTCTTGGAAAGCTCTCTCAGGGAGCCCTGAACCACAGTGTAACAAGTCCAGCTGTCCAGAGACCAATGCTGAAGAAGCCCCACTGGGACCAGGCTTCTGGCCCCTTCCAAAAGTACCAGATATGTAAGTGAAGCCCTCTTGGACCCTCCAGATTTAGCCCATCCACCAGCTGAATACCACCAAAGAACATCAATTGACATACTTGGAGCAGAAGAATCTCCAATGTGGAGCAAAAGAATACTTGACCAAATTACCAACACAAACAATTGTGAGATATAATAATTGTTTAAAGTTTTCATGTTTTGCAACAATTTGTTAAACAGAACTAGATAACTGGAATAGAGGCATCATCTCACTATCTGTTCCTGAATACCAATCACCTTCCCAATTACTCTGTGATTCATTTTCTGTATAGCGTTTATCCATATATAATGCTACAGTTTGTTTTTGTTATTCATTATCTCTTTTCCCCTACAGAATACAAACTTAATAAAAGCTGAGACTCCATTGGATGTGTTCACTTCTGTATATTAGCCTCTAAAACAATGCTGAGTACATCAGAGGCACTTAAAATATTTGTCACATTGTTAAAGCAAGTAGAATACAGCATATTTTAGCAAATACCTTCAGAAACTATGTCTGCATTCAAGTAAATATTCTCAGAAATGAACTAAAGGAGAATCTCTTAAAATGTGTACATCAAAGCATCAAGATCAACTGAAAATAAATTGGATATTGCATATATTGGTAATCTCCTACGGTTAGACTACAACTTAGAAATAAGATAAATAGAATGTAAGTCAAAATTTTAGTGTTTTGAAAGTCAGTTCTAATCATGACAAAAATATTTAAATATGGACCCCAATATTACATAAGGTTGTTTTTTATTTTTAAATACCCTTGTGTACATAGATTAAATAACACTTTTTTTGTTTACTTTTCCTGTGTTTGCTCATTCAGAAATACAATTTTATTTATTATTTATTATTTTGCTAGTGAATACTTCAAAGAAATTAGAGATTTAATAAAATGACTAATAAGGAAGAGGAAACATGAAATATGATTCATACCTCCTCTGGAACATCAGTCTAAATTTTTTTCAACACAAAACTACTATGACTAACTACTTAAAAGTCTCAGAACTCATTCAGTAGTCTTACAGAGTAGCTGTGAACTGAGCTTTAACCTCATAAAAATCAGTTTTATCATTAAATCAATCTTGTACAATACACAGCAAACATGTTTATTTGCTCAAAAAAGTTATCTAAATCCTCAAGGGCAACAGTGTTCAATTATTCATTTCAAGAAAACCCTTCAGAGTTACTATAGTAAAATAAAACAAAAATAAGACTGTAAGTAAAATAGCATAAATAAAATGCAACATAAATATTTGATTATATGTATTAGAATCAATATTTAAGTGAAATGTATTTTAAGTCCTGTCTCTAAGAGTTATTCAATATAAGACATACATGATTGTACTAAAATCAGGGGGCTATAAATTCAGAAAATAGTTTTTTAACTTTTATGTTTAGGGGTACATATGAAGGTTTTTTACGTAGGTAAACAGGTGTCACGGGGGTTCATTGTACATATTATTTCATCGCCCAAATATTCAGCCCAGCACCCAGTAGTTATATTTTCTGTTCCTCTCCATCCTCCTACCCTCCCTCCTCAAGTAGACCCCAGTGTCTGTTGTTTCCTTTTAAGTTCTTATCGTTTAGCTCCCACATATTCATGAGAACCTGTGGTATTTTGTTTTCTGTTTCTATGTTAGTTTGCTAAAGATAATACTCCATTCATGTTCCTGCAAAAGACATGATACCATTCTTTTTATGGCTGCATAGTATTCTATGGTGTATATGTAACACATTTTTCTTTATCCAATCTGTCACTTATGGGCATTTAAGTTGATTCAAGAAAGTCATAATTTTGAATTCAGGTTTTACCATGTTAAAACTGTGTAATCTTGGAAATACAAAATTTCTCTGGTCTCTGGTTTCCTCATCTGTAAAATTTGAGTGACAATAGTATGTACCATTGTATAGTTGTGAAGGTTACATGAGACAATATAGTTAAAACGACTGGACCATGGGATGTAATTTTAAATGTTAGTTATTATTATTATTAAAAATAAAAATAATTGTATGAAACTATGCTATATTTAGGCATGTGATATCTAATTATTTAGAACTGCTTAGTAATAAAAAGGAAGAGCAAAACAAATTTCTTCATGGCTTTCAGATATGCTAATGAAGCTGCTAACCAGTTATTGTTAGAATATACTCAGAATAGAAAAAAACAATTTTCAAGTTTATGTCTGCACAATTATAAATTTATTATTAGTGAATTTTTTTGCTCAACACAATAATATTAACATTTGTTTTATTATACAACATTTTAATCTAGGAAATCACTAAGAGGTCCTATGTACATACATATTATGTTTTGTGTTTCTTTAAAAATATTTATTCATTTTTTTTGATCTTTGAATTTAATCGACTATTTCATAACATTTTAAAAAAGAAACTTAAAAGTATACTTCTTCAAGTGCTCGCCACATTTCAGGTGTTTTTCATGAATCTTTTGTTGGTTGAGGTCTAATTGCTGCCACTGCTAGTCAGTGATTCCACATGGGTTTTATTAGTCAGATCTTGAGGACAGGCTTAAGAATTTTTTTTAATGTTTGTAGTTAAGACTAATTTATTTCTCTTTTTCTGGGTAACCAATACTATCCTATCCTGAGGAAAAATTCTAATGAGTAATTTTTTAAAAAAAATTATTAACTTCATTGAGATATAATTTACATACAACAAAATGAATACAATGAATTTTACACTTTGAAATGCTTAATTTGATGAATTTTGGCAAATGTGTGTAGTCATGTAACCACCACCAAAGTCACGATATAGAACATTTCAATTTTAATTACTAGCATGATTTTTACATGTAACATCTCACTGAACCTGCATTTTAAAAAATCTCCACAAATATTCTAATTTTTCCTTATTGAGATATCATTCCTGGCATATGCATTAAGGAAAAAGATGATAATATTTCTGTTAAATATCTACCTATAAATCTATATTAATCTATCAAATTCCAAATTTATGTTGAAATTACTAGACAGTATAGGCACTTATTTCTGAACAAGGTTAGTAGGCTTTAGTTATTTTAGGAGTTTGTGAGAAAAGTAATAACTGATTCCAGAAATTAGCTAATACTAATTTCTACAATAATGGTCGTAATGAACACAGCAACAATGATTATATCTGACATGCTAAGTGCTATACATTATATATTGGCTGCATTATTGCACACGCTTTATAAGTAAGAAAACATGTCAGATAAATAACCTAAGTTTACACAGCTTTCAAGTTTCAGTTAAAAGTTGAGAGACTTCTCTTAAATAAATAGATTGAAAGTAAGACAGGTTGGGCGCGGTGGCTCACACCTGTAATCCCAGCACTTTGGGAGGCCGAGGTGGGCAGATCATGAGGTCAGGAGATCGAGACCATCCTGCCTAACATGGTGAAACCCCGTCTCTACTAAAAATACAAAACAGCCAGGCATGGTGGCGGGCGCCTGTAGTCCCACCTACTTGGGAGGCTGAGGCAGGAGAATGGCGTGAACCCGGGAGGCGGAGCTTGCAGTGAGCCCAGATCGCGCCACTGCACTCCAGCCTGGGCGACAGAGCAAGACTCCGTCTCAAAAATAAATAAATAAATAAATAAATAAATAAATAAATAAATAAATAAATAAAGACAAGCAGGCAATTGACTCAATGTTATATCATTATAATCACTAATCATCATCCATTTTCAATCTTAATTCTCTCCTTAATTAACTAGTAGTTCAAGTCTACATCTACTCAGCCCTTTAGCCCAAAATAGTTGATGGAGGAAAAAAAAAAAAAAAAAAAAACACGCACACAACCTTGCTGACCATTGTTAATTTAAGTTTATGACTACAAATTAGAAGTGAGCCCTCAACATCTATCCCTACTCCTTAATTTAAATGTCCTCTCTCAGACTAAATCACATTATCTCTTCTTTCTTAAAAACTTCAATACTCCCTTCCTGCTCACACAGTATTGTCTCTATTGCCAAACATGTCAAACCATCTTCACTTGTCCCCATTTACTGTGCCTTCCTCCTGTGTCACCCTGCTCATATTCCTATCTAAGGACAACAATTTCCCTTTGCTCTGGGTCCCATGCCATCTTGTTAAACAAAGAGAGTGAGTACTATGCTTTATCCTTCCAATAATAACATCACCAACATTTTCTTTTCTACTAGATTATTCACATTATTCTATAAGCATAATCCCCTACATTTAAAAAGAAAAGTTCTTTTGACACCTCATTTCCCTGTATAATCCAACTTTATTCATTTTTATAGCAAAGTTATACTAAAATTTTGCTCCTAGTCTTTGACGTTCATTGCACATAAGCAACATTTTTTGGTGCTTTTTAGTCTATTTCAACCATTTTTAAACTAATTGTCAAGGTCACAAGAACCTCCAGCTTTATAAATATAATAGTCAATTATTAGAACTCTAGCTCTGAATCATTGACACAAATTATCTTCTACTTTTATTTGAAACGTTTCTTCACTTGGATTTAGACACACTATACAGCTTTCTTTTTGCTTCACTTAAGTTTTCCTCTCATTTTTCTTTTAGATTCCTCAATTCCTAAAGTTAGATATTAAAATGCCTCAGATCACAGTCCTCTTCATTTTCTTTGCTTTGCTGTCCACAACCTATTTGTCTAAAGAGATTATAAAATGATATGGCTTTAAATACTCTTTATGAAGACACGACTCTTAGATTTATATCTAAGCACTGACATCTCCACTGAAGTCAAAATCTGTTTATCAAGAGCCACCTTCCTGTCTCCAGTAGGATGCCCAAAAGAACTTGCAGATTTCATACATTACAAAAAGAAAACCATTTTCAGTCTTTATCAGATTATAATTAGTTCACAATTCATCCAAATGGTCAGGGAAAAAACAAAAAAGTTATGACTTTCCTGTCAGTCTTTACTTCCCATGAACTGCTCATCCATTCTCAACAACTTGTTGCCCACAATATAGCAACCTCTCACACTCTTACCCTCTACCTAACTCTAATGCCAGCAACCATAGTCTTTAGTCTGGACTACTATATTAGCCTACTAACTAATCTCCTAACTGGTAATATTAACTCCTCTCTTGCCTCCCTCCAAATCATACATATTATATTATATTCAAGTTGTTGGCTCCAAGACCCTTGATAATCTGGAATTAATCTAGTCTTCTTCTATCACATATCCTTTCTCTCCATATCCCCACAAGTTCTACCCTGGCCCACCTGGTGTTTCTCATGCTTCTCAAATACTCCAAGACTTTTCTAGACTCAGAGTTTGCATGTAGTGTTCCCTCTGCCCTGCAGTACATTGTTTCATATCTCACATGACTTACACCTTCACGTTATTCAATCTCTGTTCAAATCTACCTCCTCAGGGTGGTTTTCCCTGACCATCCTATCCCTATTTTTCTAAAGTCCCTCTGCTGTGTTTTATCTTTCCACTGCTGTATCACTTATTACATCAAGTACTTGCTAGTGCTAGCCTACTGTCATATAAAATAAATTTCATAAAATTAGGGACTTTGTCTATTGTTTAATATTTTATCACCAGTGGCTAGAACAGTTCCTGGAACATAGTAGTGGATATAGATAGATAATAAATTAATTAATACAGTTGACCATTATTTCAACATAATTTAAACCATGTTTTAATGGTGGACTCAAGCACTGAATAAATATCGCCCTTAAAAATTCCTGACATCCGTTAAAAAATTTAACAGTAAAACCAGAAAGTGTAATAGAAACATGATGCAGATTATCATTAACAAGTATTTATTAGCAAGTAAATATGTAGATACACACTGAAATTTACCTCAATGTAAGAATCTTAAGTAGAGTTGAGGAGACAAGCCACAAGTTAATGAAAAAGGAATGAAGTAACCAAGATCACTTTTCAAAATATACAGATTGCACTGATTATTTTTTCTACTTCAATAAGTGTTTAAAATGATATACAATAAACTAAAACATATCATTTTTAATTAGATGAGATACATTCTTCTCATATTCAAAATAGATTTATCACATGTTAAAGATTTTCTTTTACAAGCTGTTCCAACATCCATTTTATTAATATTTAAAGTTGAACAAAATTTGTCTCTTCTGGGCTTACCTTACATTCTGAAATATGGAATTTTAAACTAATAAACATTATTTTACTCTTCCAAGTTAATCTATTAGGTATGAAGAGATGGTAGGTTGTAGTAAAGAACCTCTTCAACCTGAACGGTATCATTTACTTTGTTTGCTTATGAGATGTGTCAATATTTACACAGTGAAGGATGTATAAATGTGTGTTTCTATTTAAATCAAATTCATCTTCTCCAGAGTTTATGTGTATATTCGAGGAATGAAATTGGATTCTCTTAGAAAACTAAAATCAGTTACCATTTATTTCAGGCAAAGAGGTAATCAGCATGCTTGACTGGAGAAACTATTCAAGACTTGAGATTTCCTAAACTGTTTTTGCACAAACATTCTAAAACATAAAATATTAGGATATCTACTAAACTAATTTTAGAGGAAAGTATATTACACACAATTTACGACTCTGGCTCTTACATGCCCTACATAAACCTATTAAGAAAAGAACCCTAGAGCATTATAAAAAATGGAAAGTAGATAAAACTCCAAAAAGTGAGTTCATCAACTCATAAATTTAATCTGTTTAATTTTCCAGATTCTCACCTTTGAAAATAGAGAATGACTGCATTACTCTAGAGAAAGGTAGTCAAAATCAGATTGCTGCATGCCCTCTAGTTGGCTAATCTCTCTGCAAGCAGATATTTTTTTCCTTTCCACTAGCACATATTATGTTAGGAATTCTTCTAGAGGAATACTTACTTCCAGAAAATAAAAGAGGTGAAACAAAATTAGACTTATACTACTTTCCCCTGTAATTCTTATTAGGATGTACATTGGAATGACTATTGATGTTATGTGATCATTTCCCCAAAATTCTAATGCAACTTATAAACTACTGAGCCAAATACCTTTAGGACCTTATATGTGGATTAATGGCTCAGTACAAACTCATGCTAAAACATGGATAGACGTATTTGTCAAAATTCAAGAGTTGCAATTGGGTTGCATATAAAGAATAGATTATATGCAAAATCAGTTTCACGATATTAGTTGGAATATCTTGTTTAATTTTTAGTAAAGATTCCTAAGTAATCAGACTTTCTCTTTGCTTCTTTCCCGGTATTCTACTACCTTTGCCATCTCTTATTACACCTGTACATCATCTCCCAAGTACGCACTCAACAGCTTCTTTTCTCTCTCTAATTTCACAGAATCCCACACTATATGTCTGTCCTTACTCCTTCAGCTTCCAGATTAATATATATATACCTACCATTTATTGAACATCTGCTATTTCTAGAAACTGTGCTAAGCCATCTCAAGTTCATTTAGTCATTACAGTAATCATGAATGTTCCATCTCCATTTCACAAATGAAGAAATGAAAACTCAATGAAATTTGTAAGAACAAAATCTAGTTTTTTTCTATTAAAATAAAAATGTTTTCCTAGTTGTAAACTACTATTTCATTTAATGCATTACATCAAACTATTTTGGGATATACACACTGTATAAGATATAAATAAATTAATTAGTTAATTGAAACTATTTATAATGCCGCCACCAAGTGACGATTGGTTTCAAATTTTAAAATAATTCAATCAAACTTTTACACGATGATATGGTTTGGCTGTGTCCCCAACCAAATCTCATCTTGAATTGTAGCCCCCAAAATCCCCACGTGTCATTGGAGGGACACAGTGGGAAGCAATTGAATCATGGGGGTGGGTCTTTCCCATGCTGTTCTCGTGAGAGTGAATGAGTCTCGTGACATCTGATGGTTTTATGTAGAGGAGTTCCCCTGCACAAACTCTCCCTCTTTGCCTGCTGCCATCCATGTAAGATGTGACTTGGTCCTCCTTGCCTACCACCATGATTGTGAGGCCTCTTCAGCCATATGGAACTGTGAGTCCATTAAACCTCTTTCTTTTATAAATTACCCAGTCTTGGGTGTGTCTTTATTAGCAGTGTGAGAACAGACTAATACACACACACACACCCACAAAACTATGCACATGTGATGCAATCCCACTCTGAGGGCTTTAGTATTATCTCTACTAGTTTATACATTTATGTACATTTCAATAAGGTTGCTTAATGACTTCATTCCAAATTTCCAACTACCTGCCAAATATTTGTTTAGAATTATCAAACCAACACACAAGTTGAATGTTTAAAACTGATTTCATAATTAAACAACCATCCCAATTTTTTCCCTGTATGGACTTCCTCACAGAATACTCGTAAATACCAAGGCTCAGCATTGTGGTATCCACTCTGACTTCTTTGTTCTTCACCCTAATCTGTTGATTTTCATGTTTTTATTTGCATTTGTCCTTTTATATCCTAGTGTGTCTTCTTTTTGAAGAGTTGCAACAAATTGAGGTGATTACCTTGCTTTTCGTTCACCCAGGGATATCCACAGCATGATACAACTTTGATCAAAAGCCTTCAATTTCATATTCATGTCAAATAAAAACCAAACTCTTTGGCTGTAATGAGTGCTAGATATTGTAATGATATTCTATATCATTACACTAATTGATTAATTTAAAACAACAACAACAAAATATCAACTTTCCTTTTCCAGATGCTTTACAAAATATTCATGATATTGTGTAAATGAGAAAATCATGGTTTTCTATTTTAATGACTATTCACTCAGTGAGGCAGACAGACTAGTAAAGGTGTATGTATGTGACAGTGTAAACTGTGAAATGATGGAAAAATAAAATTGTGGAGAAAATAAAATAGAAAAATCAGAGACTTGGGATGAAGGAATATTTACAGTAGAAAATTCTATTTAGATTGTATACCAGTTACAGTTGTGTAAATGTATATCACTCTATCATCTATTATCTATCTATCTATCTATCTATCATCTATCTATCTATCTATCTATCATCTATATATCTATCATCTATCTATCTATCTATCTATCTATCTATCTATCTATCTATCTATCATCTATCTATCTATCTATCTATCTATCTATCTATCTATCTATCTATCTATCATCTATCTATCAAAGTGAGCAAGAGAGAGGAGGGCAGAATCTTATCTTACACAATTTTCAGAGCAGTTAAGCAGTCTCTCTAAAGCTCTGTCTGCATGTCTAATTCTCATTATGATACTGGAACTTGAAGTCCTCAGTTTAGGTGGTTGTGAAGATATGAAGGATCTAAAGTGTGGATAGCAAAAGAATTCATGGACTCAGAAGCATGAACTCCTGAGAACATAATGAGGCCTCTACCTGTTCTTGTTGCCTCTGGCTTCATGACGTGTATTCTGCAGAAAAGTGTTTCCTCATAGGGAGCAAAGCACACACAACTGCTTCTGAAAGTTGGAGAAGCTGAAAGAGAATTTAGGGAAATATAGAAATTTTAGTACTAACTGCTGCCCACTTTAACAGGCAAAAAATTAAATTTAATTAAAAAAAAACCCAAATGTTTGTGGGCTACAAATGGCTGCTGCTGCTGCATTTTTTTTTTTAAATCACACTGGAATCTCTCCTGTAGCCAATAATATATTGAAAAGAGATTCTGGGAAATGTAATTTAGTCTAGTCAAGTTGACACATACTGTGGTCACAGTTTAGTAAGATTGATTAAAAGTTAATCTGAAATTATTAACCACTGAATTTTTTCAATTGAAAACCAGAACTGCCAAAAACTATTACCTTAATTTTTATAACAAAGGGTGTAAATAACCTGTATTGAAGCCAACCCAAGATTTATAATCGAAATTAAATACTGAGAATAAATAAAATTAACTAATCTTCTATTCGAACAAAATAGAGCTGACTAGGAGAAAAAGAATCGTTCAGGCTAAAGAAAATAAAACATGTAGAAAAGCAAGGGATTTTTACTAATAAATTCCCTAAGATCTGGTTAGATCAGAAAGTGAATGAATTGTGTAAGTAGTGAAAATGGAAACAATGGAAATAAAAGAGTTTCGATTTTTAAATAATATTTAGTTTTTTTCAGTTTTTTGAAGGTATGATGTATATCCACTAAAATTTATGCCTTTTAATGAACAGTTCTGTAAGTGTCGACAAAGACATCTACTCTGGTAGCCACTTCAATCATAACATTGAAGAGTCCCATCACAATTAAAATTCTGCCATGCCTCTTTCAAGTCACCTCTTTCCCCAATCTCAGGAAACCACTGATATGTTTTCTCTATCCATAGTTTTACCTTTCCTGAAATGTCATATAGATGGAATTGTACAGCATGTAGTCTTTTGCATTTGACTTCTTGAACTTAGCATAATGCATTTGAAATCCATTCATGTTGTTGAGAGTAGCAACAGTTTATTCTTTTTCATTTATGAGTAGGATTCCATTGTTCATTCAAAAGTGAGTTTGAATATTGAGCAGATTAAAGACATTGTTTGTTTTCATTCCACGCTGGTTATTTAAAAAAAAAAAACAGCTATTAATATTTGCATGCAGATTTTTGAGTGAATCTATTTTTTATTGCACTTGGGTAAATAAATAGGAGAATGTGCATCATATGATAACAAACTGTCTAACTTTATAGGAAACTTCCAAAATTGTTTTCAAAGTCCATACCTTGGGTCCACCAAAGCTATATGTCAAAGAACCAACCAGCAATGAATGAGTTCAAGCTGATTTGCATCCTCACCAATATTTGACACTGTAAGGTTTTCGTTTTAGGTAATCTAACTGACATGAAGCTATGGTTTACATTAAAATTGTCCTAATGATTAATGATGTGGGACAGCTAAATTTCTATCTGTATATTTATTTGGTGAAATATCCTTCCAATATTTAAATCTTTTCCCATTTCTATTTAGTCATTTCCTTAATACTTAATTTTGAGACTTATTTATACATTATAGATGCAAATTTTTTATCAGCTATGTGATTTGCATATATCACACGCCCTCACACACGTGGTTTACTATTTTATCCTTTAAGCTCTTTTCTATCCAGTAGCAGAGATTCTTAATTTTGATATTCAATTTATCAAATGCTTTTCTTTATAGATTATCCTTTTGTTGCTGTATCTAAGAAATCTTCATCTAACTGAGTGTCACAAAAATGTTACATGTTTTGTTCAGGAACTGTTATAATTTTAGTTTTTTTGTTGTTTACTAAAATCCAAATCTGTGTTTAGTCAATTATTATATGCAGTAAAGTCATGTGTTGAGGTATATTTTTTAAATATATGGATATACAATTTCTGTAGCAACAACAGGTGATAAGACCATTCTTTCTACATCCCATTTCCTCAGCACCTTTATTGAGAATCTCAAAATTCAATAATACATGTAGCAATTTATATGGGATACAGGTAGGGATACTTAACAATTTTCTTATTTTACAAATTAGAAAACAGGTTTGAATCTAGTTTACCATCTTGCCCAAATTTTGTTTGCCACTTAACACAGAATTGGGATTCATATTCACATCTCTTGATTCAAAGCCAATGTTAATCTTCTTATAGAACAACAGCTTCCTTATATAGACACATTACATTTTCCATCACAAAATTTTGAAAGATTTAGGTCAGGTTAATAATGATAAAATTACCATAAAAGATTAGTTTTATTTTTATATACATTGCTTACCATTAAGTAAATCTAAGATTGTTTATGCTTTACATCTTATACTAGGCTGCTTTCATACTTATATAATAAAAAGAAAAAATGTGATCACATTTTCTACAAACACCAACTCTTACAAATAACAAATTGTCAAGGTAACTTAAACAATTTATTTTTCTTAGAACCAAAGAGAAAGTAAATTGTAAGGAAATACCCTTTCTGACTGTCAAGAGAATAAGAAATTACAGTCATGAAAAACATATTAATAATTTAGCTTGATGGCTTCAAAGTATATCAAGTATAGTGCCTATGTTTATAAAGTTTCAGCTGAAACCTTGGCGATTACCATGTATAAAATTAGCTTGTGTTTGGGTCATAAAATAAAGTTAATGTATCTTTTGTGTTTAGCCATTCCTAGAAATAGAATATTCCTCTATACCCCCTTCTCTAAATTAGATATATATTTTGTTCAAAATAGTTTTCTCTCTTTATCTCCAACAATGTTATTTGGGCTATATTATCCTAACCCAATTTGAACCACTATATAATTTATTAAAAACATAAAGAAGAGTCTATTACATTAAAAATAAATAAAAAGCCCAGGCCGGGCATGGTGGCTCACACCTGTAATCCCAGCACTTTGAGAGGCCCAGGCGGGCAGATCACAAGGTCAGGAGATTGAGACCACCCTGGCTAACATGGTGAAACTCCCCACACACAAAAAAATTACTGGCATGGAGCACCACTGTAAAAACTACCTTGAGGCTGAGGCTGAAAACCTTGAACTGGCAGGTGGAGAAAAAAAAAAAAAAAAAAATTACAAAGCAGTAATTCATTCTTTAAATTTGAAGAAATGTGTAAGAAACTTTTCTGAGGAAATCAGTTATATAGATTGTTGTCATCACCTAATAATCAGAACTTCAGTTACAATCTACGTATCTAAACAGATAAAAGTCTAACATAATAAACTTAGAAAAAATATGTATTTTTTATTTTTAAAGAGTATTATCATTTTATCTTTCACACACACACAAACTTAAAGATGAAAAGTAATCATTGGAAGTGGTTTCACTGGGAACAATAATTCGGAAGAAACTAATGAGTAGTTACACCAGAGAACATAAGTATTTAAATAGTCAAACAGCAGAAGGGGACTTTTCAGAAAAGGAAGCAATATTTCTGAGGGTGGGGATTTGCTGTGCAGATGTTGACCTGTTTTACCTCAAATATAATTAAACAGAAAGAAGTCTGTATCAGGATTAGGATGCAGGGAGGTGCACCTATGCCAGAAATATTGTTGATTTTACACTGGATTGTGAAAGAGAAAGTGTATGGTACCATCATGCATTTTTAAAGAACAGATTGGAATGCCATCTTCCCAATTTATCAGCTACACAAAGAGATCTCATGTGCATTTTGTGCAGTTTCCCACAATGGTAACAAGTGGAAGACTATAATATCACACCCAACATACAAGTGTGACACAACCCACGATATTATTAAAATTAACTCAGGTATTGTTTGTTTGTTTGTTTGTGTTTGTTTTTTTGAGAAGGAGTTTCACTCTTGTTGCCCAGGCTGGATGCGATGGCGTGATCTCGGCTCGCTGCAACCTCTGTCTCCTAGGTTCAAGCTATTCTTCTGCCTCAGCCTCCAAAGTAGCTGGGATTACAGGCATGTGCCACCATGCCCGGCTATTTTTTTTTTTTTTTGTATTTTTAGTAGAGATGGGCTTTCTCCATGTTCATCAGGCTGGTCTTGAACCCCCGAACTCAGGTGATCCACCCACCTCGGCCTCCCAAAGTGCTGGGATTACAGGTGTGAGCCAACATGCCCAGCCTAATTAACTCAGTTTGTTTTTAAAATGATATATGTATCATAATCTGGAAGTGGAAAAGAGAAAAGGTGAGACACAGAAGGGGAAATGCTTTATCTTCTCTTGCTTTTTATATTGGTAAGCCAAAAGATAATGGTTATAGTTCATAATCTTCTAGCCATAACTAAGGACAATAAAAAATGCACATACTTCTGAGGAAATTCTGAAATTGTTATTATTATAGGATTGACCTATGGGTTAATGTAAAGATATTTTTTCAGAGACAGGTTGTTAAAGGGAGTAAATAAAGACTGAAGGAGAGAAGAAGAAACCCTGTGGAATGGATTGGAATTAAACATATTCATTGGTGTAAATTCATGATCTAACACAAGTGTATATGCATCCTCATATATATATGAATATGTGGCTCATCTGACAGAAACAAAAGCACTCACAAAAAGCAGGAAAGAAACACACACGTCTACACACACAAGTAAATAGAAGTTTATTATAGCACTGCTTCTAGGGAAAAAAATAGAAATAATAATGTGAATGGTCATCAGAAAAGAAATGGTTAACTAAATTGTGCAGTAAGCATACAATAGATTATAAGACAGTGTCTATTTACCCAAAATATATTTCATTACATATTTAGTGAAAAGCAAGCTCAGGTTTTGAGGGCATTAATATCTGTATTACTTTTTAATGAATAAAGGTAAAAAGGAGAACAAAAAGGAAAGATGAAAAGGAGAAAAAAGAAGGAATAAATGAAGGAAAGAAGATAAGGAGAAAGGAAAGGAAGAAACAAAGGAAAGAAGGAACTAAACTAAAAATTAAGTATATTACATCATGTGCTTCAAACCAATACAAGATAATTTTTCACCATATCAAAACTCTAAAACATTCCATTAAAAATAAAATAGTTAAAAAACAAAATGGAAGGACTGAAAAAGCAGGTCCTTTAAAATACATAAAAGGAATTCATATGTGTGAAAACCATGGTGGAATTATTATTTTTACTGTGCTGAATAATACTATATTAGTATCAGTTCCATAGTTAATTTAGATTTTGGTATTTGCATCTCATTATTTGAAACTCATTTTAGTTGAGTTTCAAACTTTATCCCTAACACGGCCTATTTTGCTATTGTGAGCTAATAACACTTTTACCCTATAAAGGTTCATATCGTTTTCATATTCACCTCATTTTTTTCAATGGTAAATTTAGTCCATATAAGTTTTTCATGAAATCATAAACAAAATTCATTGATTTTTTAAAAATGAAAACAGAATATTCAGTCAATTGATAAACACAATTTAAAATAAATTCAATTAATACAGATAAGTGCAGTTCTCAAAACAAAGTAATAGTTGAATGATTTAGGTTTCTCAACGATATTTTAAAATATTTCATCATATGCTTCAATGAGTGGAACAATCAGTCTCATTTTGTTAAACTCTATGCACATTATCAAAAGTTAAATTATTCTTTGCATTTTCATGAAATTAAATGTCATCCAGGTTTTAATGTTTATGGGGACAGTATTACTTTTCTAGACCACTCTTTGGCATGTTCATTTATTTATTGAAGGCTCTGAAAAATTGACGTGATGGCAATATTATTTTTTTAGATGTTTTTCCAATTTTATTATTACAAAAATCATTTTTGCTTTTGTTCTAAACACCATGTTTCTGAAAAGCTTTTCACTTTTTGAATGTAAGAAAAATCCCTGGTTAACTGGGGTTCTAGTTTATTGATAAAAAGTTATTAAAATATAATTAGATAAATAATTGATGATTTATATTGTGGTAAGTTTCCTGAATGAAATAATTCAGTAAAAACAAAGTAGAGTCAATCGCCTATCTCAGGTTGGGGCCGATTGAAATGTGGTAAGAGGCTGGACATGGTGGCTTACGCCTGTAATCCCAGCACTTTCGGAGGCCAAGGTGGGCAGATCACTTGAGGTCAGGAGTTCTAGACCAGCCTGGCCGGCATGGCAAAACCCTGTCTCTACTAAAACTACAAAAATTATCTGGGCATGGTGGCATCCGCCTGTAATTCCAGCTACTCTGGAAGCTAAGGTGGGAGAATCACTTGAACCTGAGAGATGGAAGTTGCAGTGAGCCAAGCTCGGGCGACTGCACTCCAGCCTGGGCAACAGAGCAATAATCCATCTCAAAAAAAAAAAAAAAAGAAAAGAAAATTGATAAGAAAAACTCTGCCAAAGAAGTGATATATAAAATAAAACTCTGCCAAAGAAGTGATATATAAAATAATAGCCAGGCTGGAAGTTAGCAGAAAGAGTAAAGATTCTAAGCAAAGGCAATATATTTTGGAACGTTTTAATGAGAGAATAAACATGACATTCTTAAGGAAATTAAAGGATGACATTCTGGAAAAATAATTATAGCAAGAAGTAGAATACCCTGGAGTGAGGATGGCAGGTATTGGGGAGCAGATAATGAAATATCTTGAAAGCCTAGGTAAATAGTTTAGACTTGAAAAGCTTTTAATAAATAGGAACAGTTAAAAACTAAAGGGCACGATAAGATTTGCCTTTTAAATAATTTCTCTGATTACTGTAAGAAATAATGACAGTAAAGAAGAAGAGCTCTACAGGTATATGAAGTGAAAGACATTACAATATTGTCGTTGGGGAGTAATCCACCAACTTTGAAATAGGAGAGGGATACTGGAATCAGAAAGAATTGAGATGAATGTGAAAAATATGTTGAAGGTTAGACTTGCTAAAAGATAGTGGGTAAGTATGAGCGAGAGAAGAATAGGAAGAAAAATTCTGCAGCATGTTTAACTTGTTGAATGAAATGGCAATAAGTTAAACCCAATCCGAGATAGGCGATTGACTCTATTTTGTTTTTACTGAATTATTTCGTTCATGAAATGAATAATGCCATTTTAAATACATGAAAGTAGTAGGTTAATAATTCTTAAATATCCAAAATATGTTACCCATTATACTTATTTAACCTTTTGCTGGCTGCCTAAAATGAGCCACTGCTTAAGAATTATAAAGTATTTCTTTGTAGAGTTGTAGGGTTATCCCAGCTTGAAGGTAACTAAAATAAATCAACTGTAAAAATATTTTATTGGAAGAATGAAAAAATATACGACAAGTGGTTAGACTAGACAGATATTTGAGGAATGCTTAACGAAATTATGAGTTAAAGATCTTAAGATCTGGTCATCATGACTTTGTCAGAAAAAAAATCACATTCCTAAAAGTATACTTGTAATAAGTTTAAAAATTCATGACAATAACAATTATCATCTTACTTCTTTGATTTTATGGGCAAATGGAGAAAGACCCCCCACTTTCTTCTTAACAACTTCAAGGGAGAGGGACAACTGATGACTTGGCTCTACTCTGGTTGAGATGAATGGTATCATGAGTATTATAAATTGTCTACATGTTGTATAGACTATGATTGTTGAACTTACATCAACTTGTTTGAATAATGGTCTGAGATTCCAACATTATTTGATAGACTTTGACTACCACGTAGAATGCAGAAATCTGAAGAAGACTGCACTTTTATCCTAACAACAAGAAAAATCAAATAATCCATACAAGTCAAATGTTCTCTGAACCCATCAGAAAGCTGAGGTCACAGATCCAAAAACTAAAATGGAACCTAAAAAAAAAACAAAACAAAACAAAACTGTGTCTCAGGAGTAATGGGAGTTGAGTAAAAACTCACTGAAATAGCACATGAGATAAAAGAGTTAAAAGTTTCAGCTAAACTTTTTAACAATTGGATAATGGCCAAGTGTAATCTGGCATCAGGATATAAAACCCATGTAATCCACAGATATGAAGAGAGTTTGCTCTTATATCCATTCTGTTTTCCAGAGATCTGCTTTGGGAATTCACAAGAAAAATTGGAGGCAGGTCAGAAGACCAGAGAAAACTTTCCTCTTGGTACTTAGGAGGAAGCGGATAGTGGCTTCTTTTGCCTTAAAGACAAATATGTCTGCCTCAGTAATTCTTTCTGGCAGAAAATAAGCCTAAACTGCTGGGGAAGTGCAGCAAGCCCTGTTATTCCCCCGAGTATAGTTAAATACCCTCCATGAGTAGGCCATTATTTTTATCTTTGTTTTATTTTATTTTATTATTTTATTTTATTTTGTTTTTGAGACAAGTCTCACTCTGTCAATGGTGCTATCTTGGCTCACTGCAACCTCTGCCTCCCGAATTCAAGCAATTCTCCTGCCTCAGCCTCCCCAGTAGCTAGGATTACAGGTGCAAAGTAATCTTTCCTTCTTTCTTGTTGCATGATTTCATTAATATAACTTTTGTGGAAATGTAAATGGTAGAGATTAAAATCATATCAGGTGCCAGGGAATGTTGGAAGATTACACTATAAAAGCACATGACAGGCCAGGGGAGGTGGCACACGCCTGTAATCCCAACACTTCGGGAGGCCAAGGCTGGTGGATCACCTGCGGTCAGGAGTTTGAGACCAGCCTGGCCAATATGGTGAAACTCTGTCTCTACTAAAAATACAAAAAATTAGCCAGGCGTGGTGGTGGGCACCTGTAATCCCAGCTACTTGGGAGGCTGAGGCAGGAGAATCACTTGAACCCGGGAGGCAGAGGTTGCAGTGAGCCGAGATCGTGCCATTGCACTCTAGCCCTGGGAAACAAGAGAGAAACTCCTTCTCGAAAGAAAAAATAGAAGGGAGGTCATGGGAGAATTTACAGAGAAGGTGGAATTATTTTATATATTATTGTTTTGGTTTCATGACTGTAAATTCATAGAACTGTATGCCAAAATGGGTGAATGCTTAAAAGTATACCTCAAAATCAGACTGATAAAAAAATGGAGAAAAGAACATTCTGATTGACTGTCCCTATTAAACTAGTACTTTTGCAAAGAAACATTGTAATTAAAAAACACAGAAGTACCAATAACATAGCATCTAATTTCAGCTTCGGGTACCCTGAAATAATACTCCACTCATAAACATGTCATACCCTGATGCCACAAGTGGGAGAATAGGGAAATAGAAATTCATTGCTAGTTCTATATAACAGTGTCTACAGTTATAGCCTCATTTCATTTTTAAAGTATTTTGGATAAAAATCATTTCTTTTATTGAACAGATTTTGATGTATTAGAGAAAGTTGGGTAAATTAAATTAGATGTTGTCTTATAATAACTAGCTACTGGATTATGTCCTGAATTTTCAAAAATGACGATGGTTAATTTCATGTTCCAAAGATTTCAGTCCACTGGAGTTCAGAAATGCTATTGAACAGTAACAACACATAGTACCTGTATGTACAAGGTTTGAGAATTTCCTTGGATGATGTTATTTCTGATAACAGGACCACATAGAGTCAAATGACTTCTCTTAATCACTTTTATTTTGCTATAGCAGAATACCACAGACTACTTTATAAAGAAAATAATCTTATTTGGCTTATGGTTGTGGAGGCTCAGGAGTCCAAGATTGACTGGCTGTATTTTGCGAGGACCTTCTTGCCACATGATCCCATGGAGGAAGGCAGGAGGGCAAGCATGGTCCAGAGTGAGAGACAGACAGGGCTGATCTCAGTTTTATAACAACCTACTCTCATGATGAAGATAGGAGGTAAAGCTCTCATGGCCTAATCACTTCTTAATTGTCCTAGCTCTTAGTACTGTCACAAAGGCAACAAAATTGCAACATGAAATTTGGAGGGGACACTCAAACCGTAGCAGCACTCTTAGAGATCCGTATTTCTGTAAATAATACAATAGGATCACAGGTGTAATAAAGTACTAAGTCCCAACGATAAAACAAAAATGTATTTCCTCTTTAATGTTCATTCCCAAACCCATGCAAACACATCACTTCTTCTGCACATCCATGCTTATACTTTCCTCTACCTCCTGTCTATATTTCAGTTGTTAGTGAAATATACACATATTAATTTGTTTTCATTAGGTTAAATCTTTCCTTTCTTCCCATTATATTCCTTTCTAGGAATATATTTTCTATTCTAATTTCATTGTTCAAATTTCATTAGTTTCACATCTAACTGTTTTCATGTCATTCTAAGCAATGGAGCTAGGGATGGATCCTTTTAATATCTATCTAGAGTCCTAGGTTTCTGAAAGGCTATATTACTTTGTAACACAAAGCAGAGTGGCATAAAAGAGGGACAGTCGGTTCTGTCTTCACAGAAGTGATTTCAAATTGACTCTTTGATAATTCTTAAGATTTTTCAAACACTGAATTACATTATTTTTTGCCAATGTAGTTTCTCTGTCCTTCAAACAAGTGACCCTAACAGATAATACCACAAGATATAAAACTGATTTTGAGTAACTCTTCACTTACTGACGTGCTGTAGATAATTTTGACAACTCTTTCTGATTTATTTGCAGTAGTCAACTTTAGCAGTAGGAGATTTTCTTGTAGTCTAACAATGTTTCATACAGGGCGGTCACAATCCTGGCTGTGAATTGCCCAATTTTTAAATAAATGGAATCACTAATAAGAGACTTAATTGGCAACCACAGGAAAGCACATTTTTTTTCACACAAGAGGAATTGTGTTTTCTCTTTCATGGTGTTTTGGAACCACATTTACAAACAGTGAGTTAAGCAGACCCGAAGTAGGGTGCATATCTTTATTATAATGTTCTATGGTTTTAACCTACTTCACCTGTCATCAACATAATAAAATCCGACACTGATGAACATGCCTAACAAGAAAACAAAAATCCACTGAACAGAATCTAGCAAGAAACAATATGCTTAATCCCATTGCAGCACAATTTATCCACTACCTGTTTGACATTTGATTGGAGCTATTCATGGGAAGCACACTTCATTCCCTTTATCAAGACCTCCAGGTTTGGATTTATTCTCTGAGAGGATAATCCTGCCGTATGTTCAGTAATTCCACAGTTGAAGTATTTAGTCACTGATCTGTTGCAATAATGTGATAGGAATAAAATGGGTACTCCTTGAAGGAATGGATTTTGCATTATGAATATGTAGTCATGGGACAAATAAAGAAGGCATTGAGTAAAAATGTCAACATCCTAGAATTAAGTATGTATGTTATACTGAAGTTTTAGAATGCATTTAACATGCCCGTCAGGCCAAATGCCTCCAGGAATAGAAGAATGCCAATATAATATGTATTTCTGAGCAAACTCAGAAAAAGAACTAGATTTTAGACAAGGCAGATGGATCCCTTTAATTATGGGAAAATGCTTTTATAAAACCATTACAGCCTGATAAATTGCAGGTTTTCTATTTTGTTTTTGCTACTGTCTTGCTGTCAATTGTTTCTTACTGCTGTTCATACAGCATTTTCTTTTAGTTTTATAAGGTTGATCACTTATAACCAAGCACAAGGGTTTTCTTGATGTACCTAAACACATAACCTGAACATATATTTAAAGTGGTATTATATTGTATTGAATTATTATATGATATAATAAGCTAGAGTAGCTAATATCTATAATGTATCAAAGATTAACATGGTTTTGTTCATCCCTAATCTATTCAAGAAATTAATTTGAATTAATTCTCAGTTACCTAATATGAATATGTGAATTACAATTATGCTGAAATTTATTCTTATAATTTTGTAATGCTCCTAAAGAACATAACATTTATATAATATTCTAAATTATTCCAATTTATTTTAGTGATTACTTTGTTTCTTTTTGGCCTGTCAAGGAATCTGGCTACTTGAAAGAAATTTCAACTTCCTTCTCTGTATTCTATACTCCTTTTCTTCTGATAAAAGCTTCAATTTACTCACTAAACTGCTTAATTCATTCATTAAGCTGCTCTCATTGCCAAATGAATAATTTCCTTTCTCATTCTTATCTCTGTGACATCTGGCCCTCTCCATAACCCTGTGTTTAAAACCATTTTCTTATCCTTGACTTCAAAATTCCCATACTTTCTTTATCTGCTGCCTCTATTTCTATGACACTTCCTTCTCAGCGTGTGTGTGCGTGTGTGTGTGTGTTGACATGTCTTCTACCTGGTTAAAACCTGGCATTTCTGGTTTTTATACGTATATCTTCTTTTTGTTCACTTTCCTAAGTGGTCTTACCCACTGTTTGAGTTAATCCGTGTATACACTTACTAATATTATAATAATTCTCGTCTTTAGCACAACACACATCTATAAAACTCTCAAGTTCATTATCAAACTTCCCACAGGTGATTTGAATGCTGGTATGGCCTAATCTGTGTCCCCCAAAATTCATTCACTGAAGCTCTCTCAACATGACTGTATTCAGAGACAGGGCCTTTAAAGAGGTAATTAAGGTTAAATGAGCTCTTGGTAAGTATGGGGCCCATAGGACCAGTGTCCTTAAAAGAAGTGGGAGAAAAACCAAGGATGCCTTTGCGCAGAGGCAAGAGCATGAGAGGACACAGCAGGAAGACAGCTGTCAGTAAGCTAAGGAGAGAGACCTCATGAGAAATCAACCTGTCGCCTTGATTGTTTGGAGTTTTAGCCTCTGGAGCTGTGCTTAAGCCGCCTGGTCTATGGTATTTTGTTATGGCAGTCCTAGCAAACTAATACTAATAGCATCTATTGTGCCTGAGGTATGCCATGGGAATTACTACATTAATTCTACAAAGGCAACTTCAATACCTGCACTTCTCAGAAAGTCTGTAAGGGCAAAACCCTATAATCCTGTAAAGTTTCTGAATCCTAAAGGCGAGAGGATCCTTTTAGTCCAGGAGTTTGAGAGAAACCTAGGAAACACAGCGAAACCCTATCTCTACCAAAAAAAAAAAAAAAATTAAAAATTTGCTGGGCGTGGTGGTGCACACCTGTAATCCCAGTACTTTGGGAGTTCAAGGTGGGAGAATCACTTGATCCCAGCAGTTAGAGACCAGCCTAGGCAACATAGTAAGACCCTATCTCTACACAAAATAAAAACTTAACTGGGTGTGGTGGTGCATTCCTGTAGTCACAGCTGCTTAGAGGGCTGAGGCATGAGGATCGCTTAAGCCCTAGAGTTTGAGGCTGCAATGAGCTATGATGATACCATTGCACCCCATCCTGGGTGACAGAACAAAACAAAACCTGTCTCAAAACAAAACCAAAGAAACTCCTCCCCGTGCCACCCCCCCACCCCCCCCCCCAAAAAAAGAAAAAACCTTGCCTCAAGACAGATACAGAAAAGAAACGGCCAGAACTGAAGAGGACTGAGTGGGTAATTTAGCTGCTGCCATTGCTCTTATAGTTGGCTCTGGCACTCTCTCTCTTTCTCTCTCTCTCTCTCTCTCTCTCTGTATCTTGTTCCTTTTTAGTTTGTCTTGAGCTCTGAAATCCTTTACTTAATTTCATCCTTTATTGGCCAGGACTTCAAAAAGCCTAGCCCTTTAGCCCTTACAGAGACATTTCTTGATAGAATTTTGGTTATTTTTACTTCACAAGATGAATTATTCTTTGCCTTTTTCAAATCGGCACAGCTGAGTTCAAAGCTGAGAGGATTATGATGGACAAGCATTAGGCAGGAAGAAAAATTTGTGCAAACATCGAGAAAATATTACAACCAATTTATCTTTAGATATTTTCAAATTTGTGGGTTAAATGGTTCACAGTTCATTTGTTGAACAATGGTTTATATGTGCACAAAAGAGATTGTGTGTCAGAAAAGCAGTGCACTAGGAAATAGAAAACAGACAACCTATATAGAGCATTTACATCATGCCAGGGGATATGCTAACTACTTCACAGATAATAATACTTTTGATCTGCACCACAATTTTATGGGCTCTGCGATTATTATGCCTATTTTATGGATGAGGAAATTCATATAATGAGGTGACCACAAGGTCATAAAGCAAGACACTATGCTCTTATCCTCAAAACTATAGTGACTTTGCAAAATAAAAATAAGTATTTTTCTCAATGTCTTATCAATAAGTTGCACTTTGCTCATGCCAATATAACAACAAAATGTGAATGAAATTTTGGAAATTAAGAGACCTGGAAATAATTTTTAGTTTGTATCATTAACATTGATTCCAAACATACTTTGTATCAAGTAATTAATGTAATTTTTAAATATTTTAATTTTGTTTGTAATTGAGTCCATTTCGTGGGTTGATAGGTGCAGCAAACCACCATGGCACACATTTACCTATGTCACAAACATGCAAGTTCTGCACATATATCCGAGAACTTAAGGTAGAATAAAAAAAGAAAAGGATCAAGTCCAGTTCAGATCAAAGCTCATGTGTTAAATTTCTGTCATGGGGAACCACCAGAAAAAGAACTGCCTGCCCAGAATATAAGAATACACAAAATTTCCATTCACAGAGAGACCACAGTGTAAGGTTTGGACTGGATTTTCTGTGAGTTCCTTTAATCATTTTTATATCTATGTTCATAAAAATTAAAAAAAATAAATGACCACAAAATTGATAATGTGCAAATAGGCTCAACACAGACTTCCAAATTGTTTTGTCAGAATAAAAGTAGGCTTTGATTACTATAGTTATTACTATTAACCTGGGAAAGTATAAAAACGCAAAATGTTCAAATGAATTTAGAACTAGTTTCAAATTCTAGGAATTTAATATAAGTTTATATTCACTGTAGATTACAAACAGAATAAAAATGATCTTAGGTTATGTTTCTTTCAAGAACCTCAAAATGTCCAACATGCAATATTACATTGCCCTTATAAGCCTTTGAATACGACAAACAAGCAATTACACCAGTACAGCAGATATTTCCCCTACAGGTAAATTACGTTTACTGTAATCTCCTCTTATTTTTGCACACTATTCTACTGACTTATGCAGCTTTTAAAATTTACAATGATACAGACATTAAATTTATATGGCATGTTTTAAACATTGATAAACAGTGTGATATATTTTGCTAAAACAGATGTGAAAGCTGAAAAAAAATGTCATCCTTTTAGGTTCATTTAGCTAATCAGAATTGTTAATCAGATCACTCTTTCTTTATGTTCCTTTAAAGTTACATGCCTAGTTCTACTTCCTGGAGTCTAAACTATTTTATCTGGTGCCTCCACCATCTATTTCCATTTGTTTAGCCCACCTAATACTCCATTACTCCAAACATAACCCTTCTACTTTAGTTAGACTCATAATCTGCATACTTAAAGTTCGTGCTGTGACTCACATTTTCTAGGAATGGTTTTCTCATTGCCGGCTAATTATTTGTTCATTCAATAATCAGTAATTCATTCATTTCACATATACTTACTGAGCATCAACTTTAACCAGGATACATTCCTTTCACTCAAGGAACTTATATTCTAGTAGGCAAACATTGACTAGAATTTTTAATTTTGGCTGCATGGAGCTAGACATTGAAGACAAGAACAGAAAGACCAGGGATTTGAACCTGTCTTATGATGTTACATTGCTGTAGTGTGCAGAGAACACACACATGCTTATAATGTTATCAAGATGATATAGTTCTCTTTTTGATAGAGAGAGGTGCAGGATGCTGTGTAAGGAACGTCCAGAGAATGCTGAAATGATCAAGCCAGTATTGATGATAGAAATGGCAAATGAACTAAAGCTTGATGTATTATTAAATAAATACCCAAAGGATTATAAATCATGCTACTATAAAGACACATGCACAAGTATGTTTATTGTGGCACTATTCACAATAGCAAAGACTTGGAACCAACCCAAATGTCCATCAATGATAGACTGTATTAAGAAAATGTGGCACATATACACCATGGGATACTATGCAGCTATAAAAAATGATGAGTTTATGTCCTTCACAGGGGCATGGATGAAACTGGAAACCATCATTCTGAGCAAACTATCACAAGGACAGAAAACCAAACACCGCATGTTCTCACTCATAGGTGGGAATTGAACAATGAGAGCACTTGGACACAGGGTGCAGGGTGAGAAACATCACACACCAGAGCCTGTCGTGGGATGGGAGGCAGGGGGAGGGATAGAACTGGGAGAAATACCTAATGTAAATGACGGGTTGATGGGTGCAGTGGGCCAGCATGGCATGTATACCTATGTAACGAGCCTGCATGTTGTGCACATGTACCCTAGAACATAAATGGTAATAATAATTTTTAAAAAAGAAAATAGAAATAAAAAAAGAAATAGGAAGGCAAAGGGTATTGGTGAGAAAATCTCAAGACTTTGATTTAGATTCTAAACTTTAAATAACTGGATGGATCATTCTGCTATTCATAGAGAGAGTAAACAAAACGAAAAAAAAAGGACCTGATTTAGAGGTGAGAATTGTACTTTCGCTTTTTAACACATGGGACTCAATGTCACTACCATCATCTGGTGAGTAACTAGCTTTGTGTCAGTTTCCTTCTTCCTCTAAACCTCCATTGCCTTACCCAAAATGGGCATCATAATAGAAATGATTCCATAGGGTTGTTGCAATGATTAAAAGAGAAAATTTATGTCAAGTCCTTAACACAGTGCCAGAAATATGTTTTTTTCTGTGAGCTCAAGCCGTAATTCCTCAAATGAACATTTTTTGTCAGTCTGAATCTTTTTAAAAAGTCTATGATTCAGATCTTTTAAATCCGTTTGATCCTTTTTAACAGTGCTTAAAATCTTTTCTCAGTTTATAAGTATCTATTTTGTTTCATTACTACACAAGTAATTATGTTGTAGATTTGGGATCAATCAGCATACCCAATCCTTTAATGATACTAACTTATCAATTTTTAATTGTATTTTAGTATGTACCTATACCAATGTAGCATCATGTCAGAAAATCTTAAAAGGTATATTCTGTGTTTATTGCTTTTACAACTTCACATGACATTAAAATCACTGCCATAAGCCTTTAGAGATCAATAAAAAAAATCATTTCTTAAAACTGTGTAATCACAGGAATTATTTCAGTTTTATTTTTATGATGGCTCTTTTATCCCAAATTATATTTTTCTTTTCTTGTAAGGTCTTTTGATTTTATTTTTTATGATGCCTCTTTTATTCCAAAATTATCTTCTTCTTTTTTTCTTTCTTGTAAGACATACTAAGAATTGCTCCTTTTTTTGCTTGAATCTCCTTGATCCATTTGAAAGAAATAAAACATAATGTAATTTTCAGCAACTCTATTGGGCAAGTTTACTAGGTTTTATTTTTATCTATTCAAATCTTTAGTAACCAATTTGTCTTATGCCTCTGTGCACACACAAATATAGCTACTGGCAGTACAACTATTCTTGCTTTTCATTTAATTTTTTTATACTGCTTCCTAGTTTTTGTTTTTTTCTCAGCAAACAGTAGCTTCTTTTTGCCTTT
Source organism: Hylobates moloch (assembly GCF_009828535.3). Taxonomy (NCBI): domain Eukaryota; kingdom Metazoa; phylum Chordata; class Mammalia; order Primates; family Hylobatidae; genus Hylobates; species Hylobates moloch. Next base: position 63,154,506 of record NW_026652284.1, read on the forward strand.
TCATGGGCTGCTCTACTCCTAATCTTTATTTATCTTCCTTTTACTTTGTTCATAAAATCCACTGAGGACCTCATATTGCAGTGATTTTTTTTGAATGCTCGGGATTCACACATTAACATATTGTTTCTCATATACATAGTAATCCCATCTGTTGCTTCCTTACCCTTGCAGCCTAAATAAATAGCAAGTCCTTGGTCCACATGACAACTTGCTATTTCTTTCTACCCAAGATTTGGGTAGAATTTGGGTAGAATGGATGGATACTTACTTAATCTCTAAACCCTATTGTACATTTTCTTATCTTTTAAAAATACTGTCTGTTAAAATTCACAATCAAATATCAACTATTGTATTTATTTACTTAATAACATTTTCCCTGAATATAAAGGCTAATGCATAATTGCAAATGCCATCTACTACCTATGTCACCTGTTTGGAGTTTTTAATTTAATGTAAAATCATTGAGTATTAAAAAATTGCTTCAAAAAGTTTACGCTAAAATTCATTTATCTAAATAATGATTTGTTAAAATAATTTGATTATTAGGGTACATAGTAATAGTAGCTAACACTTAAATAAGGATTATGAGGTAAATATAACTGAATTATCTGTCATTGAATATTTGAGTTAGTTTGGTTACTCTGGATTTTCTAGAAAGACTATCTTGCTCTGTCATTTAAAAAAATTCTAGAGGTTTCATGGATTGCAAAAGAAAATAAATTTTCCAGAGATAAGAGGAACATTTGAAGATATTCAGTGAGCCACAGCTCTTAATGGAACTCCCAGAGAACATTACAGCATTTAGTTTCTTAATTGGTCTCCTAACTATAAGGGTAAATATAAATTACTTGGTGTATTAATACAGAAGAAAGATCAATTCCATGGAGACAGCACGAGTCACTACACCAACTTTTAGAACAGAGATAAATCTTTCTAGTGATTAAGCCCATTCTCCAGTTTTCACAATGTAGAGATATCTACAAGGTCACTGGCAAATCCTCTAGATATATAAAACATACTTCCAAAATTAGATCAGGGTTTTCTCATAACATATGCAGAAGACTGTCATGAAGTACTGCGTTTTGTCTCTGAAGACAAGTCATTGTTCTTTCTTCTGCTTTGCTGTAAAAAATGTGGAAAAGTTTGTCTTAACTTTATAGTCACTTTTTTGTAATTTACAAGCATGTAAATCTGTTAATACGTACTCAGTAATAATCCATTGTGTTTTCTGTGTCTTCTGTATACTATGCCAAATTCTGTTCTTGAGAGAATTGTATTATTTTTCTCAACACTACATATCACTATAACAATTTATACACTGCTATCAGCTGCTAATTTAAAAATAAAAACTAAATTACCTTTGGGGTCACAGAAATGTTATTAGAAAAAAATGGAAAGCGATGCCATATTTTTCAATAAAATTTAACATCATAATAATGTAATAATTCTATGTTACTCAGTATAGTTGAAATGTTCTCAATGACTAACATGTTTTATATTTGGTTTGGTTTGGGTTTTGGAATTATAGATGTTAAATTTTAAGTGAAGAAATAAACACGAATCTAAAAATAAACACTGGGGATAAAAGCAATAATTAAGTGAGGAACAAATTTGCCAAATATAAAATATGGTTATAATTCCTTAGTAAGTGCAATAGTGCGTGGCTGGCTTGTGGATAGATATATCAACAAAACAGACTATAACATCTAGAAATGACATAGATACATTAGGGAATTTAGTACATAAATGCAGGAGGAACAAAGATGAATTATTCATTAAATGCTTATGACTACTAAGTGTCCATGAAGCAAAAGACAGTTGAATCTATTTCTCACAACTTATACCACGATAAACTATAGAAATATGAGAAATTTAAATTAAGTAACAGAAATTTAAATAAAGTTACAGAAATTTAAATAAATAGAAGACATCCACAATAAACATCTTTAAATATTTTGAGTTACATCTAACTTTGACAGAAAACTCAAAAGCCATAACACAATTATAAATGTGATTTCATGAACATATGAATGAAAAATTATCATAAGCAAACTCTAAAAGCAACCTTCATAGTAGCAAAAAGTTTTGTAAGTTATATAGCAGATTACTATTTTCACAGAATTTTTTTTTTTACAAATCATTAAGAAAATTACCAAGGTTCCCCCATATATATGTATGTGTATATATATGTGTGTGTGTGTGTATATATGTGTGTATGTGTGTATATATACGTGTGTATATATGTATGTATACGTGTATATATGTATATATGTGTATATATACACGTGTATATATGTGTATATATATTATATATACACGTGTATATATGTGTATATATACACGTGTATATATATATGTGTATAGATACACGTGTATATATACATTTGTATATATGTGTGTATATATATGTGTATATATACACGTGTATATATACATTTGTATATATACGTGTATATATACGTGTGTATATACGTGTGTATACATACATGTGTATATATACGTGTATATATACATGTGTATATGCGTGTGTATATATATGTGTATATACATGTGTATATATACATGTGCATATATATACATGTGTATATATGTGTATATATACATGTATATAGGTGTATATATGTGTATATATATACACAGACACACACACACAAAGTCCACTGAAATGAATTACAAATGATGCTACAAATGATGTTGCTAAATATAAAAGAAAAATACAGAGTGCAATAAGAGACATTGGAGGCTCCAAAGATGTGAGAGTAGGAGGAGCGTTAGGGATGAAAAATTACCTATCGGGTACAGTGTACATTATTCCGGTGCTGGATACACTAAAAGCTCAGACTTCCCCACTCACTATGCAATATATCTATGTAAAAAAACTGGACTTATACCCTCAAATGTATAAAAGTAAAACAAAAAGCGAAATATGTTCCATTGTTTATTAAGAAGGTCCATGAAAAAGAAGAGCAAATTTAAAACATGCTGGTTCACTTGGGTTGGGTGAAATAAAACACTTATAAATAATATTACAGCTTCTATAATGAGAATTTGAAAAATTTCATTGGTATTTCATGTAAATTTTTATCTAAAAATTTGTTTTAGGAACTATTCCCTCAGACAAATTTGTTAATTCTTAGAATGAAATACTAAGCTATACATGGTGGCTCATGCCTGTAATCTCAACACATTGGGAGGTTGAGCCAGGAGAATCACTTGAGCCCAGGATTTCAAGACCAGCCTGGGCAACACAGGGAGATCCTGTCTCTACAAAAAATAAAATACTAAAAAAAATAGTCTAGCGTAGTGGTATGTGCTTGTGGTCCTAGCTACTTGAGCGGCTGTGGTGGGAGGATCTCTTGAGCTCAGGACTTCCAAGCTGCATTGAGCTGTGACTGCATGACTGCACTTCAGCCTGGGCAACAAAGATCGAGCCTGTCTCAAAACAAGGAAAAAAGAAAAAAATTATATGCAGCCATTATATTTTTTCAAGTATAAAGAATATATTTATACCTAATGTATTGATATTGAATGATCTCTAAGCTAAAAAGTGACATTAACAAAGAAAGATAAAGTAAAGCAGATGTTGCATGTAGCATTTTGTAATAAGGGATATATATGTATGTAATTTAATATGCATAAAATATGTGTGAAAGGATAACATTTTTGCCTTTGATGAGATAAAGTGATATGAGGGGAAGTCATTGTTATTCTTCTTGTAACTTTGGGAATAAAGTGAATGGGAGTTGAAGGTTTATAATTCAAAAGTTATTAATTACAGTTGACTCTTCAACAATTCTGGGTTTAGGCTGTTGACCTCTCTCACAGTAAAATAACTGCATATAATTTTTGACTCCTCAAAAACTTAACTACTAAGAAACTATCATTGGCCAGAAGCCTTATCAGTAATATAAACAATCCATTAACACGTATTTTAAATATATATTGTATACTATGTTCTCCCAAGAAAGTAAGCTAGAGAAAAGAAAATGTTATTAAGAAAATCACAAGGAAGAGAAAATACATTTACTCTTCATTACGTAAAAGTGGGTTATCATAAAATTCTTTATCTTCATCATCTTCACATTAAGTAGGCTGAGGAGGAGGAGAAAATGGAGGGATTGGTCTTGTTGTCTGAGACAGAGGTGGAGGAGGTGAAAAGAGAAGCAAGAGAGACAAGCATATTTGGTGTAATTTTACAGAAATGTATTATAATTTCTGTCTGACATTTTGCTTTTTCATTTCTCTAAAAATCTTTTTATACAATACCAATTTTCCTTTCACTGTTGCTTTGTGTTCAGTGGTCATATCATACAAAGGTCTATGTCATAAGTGAATTCAAAAGTAGTCTTAAATAATCAAAACCCTTCTGCTAGGTTGTCTAATGTCAATTTTTTTGGGGGGTACTGCTTCTTCTATGTCTTCTTTCTCAAAATCTGGTGCTGTTTTGGTAGCACTCATTACCATCTAGTCATCTTCCATAAATTCTTCTGAGGTGGTGTTTATTAGTTCTTTTACTTCTCCAGAATTCATACCTTGAAGTCCTTCACCCACAGCCCCTCCCGCATATCTTTTTAGTATATTCAAAATCTCTTTCATGATTTTCTTGATTGACTCTATCATAAATCCTCTGAAGTCAAGCAAATATGGACATGGTTTTCTTCAGCAGGAATTAGCTGTTTGGGGCTTGATGGTTTTCTTTATAACAATGATAACATCTTCAGTGGGATGATCCCTGTAGACTTTCATGATGTTCTCTTTATTATGATTCTCTTCCATAGTATTGACAGTCCTTTCCATAAAACACTGTATTAGTTTTTTCTTATGCTGCTAATAAAGACATACCCAAGACTGGGTAAATTATAAAGAAAAAAGTTTAATTAACTCACAGTTCAGCATGACTTGGGAGGCCTCAGGAAACTTACAATTATGGTGGAAGGGGAAGTAAACATGTCCTTCTTCACATGGTGGTAGCAAGGAGAAGTGCCAAGCAAAAGGAGAAAAGACTCTTATAACAACTTCAGATCTCAGGAGAACTCATTCACTATCACTAGAACAGCATGGAGGTAACTGCCCCCATGATTCAATCACCTCCCACCAGGTCACTCCCACCACACGTGGGGATTATGGGAGCTACAATTCAAGATGAGATTTGGGTGGGGACACAGCCAAACCATATCAAAAACCATGTGTAATGAGCTTAAATGGTCCTTATGACCCCTTGTGATGCTGAACTTTCAGGGTTCCAGGTGTCCAGGAGCATTGTCCAATATCAAAAGAACTTGAAAAGGCAATCCCTTACTGGCAAGGTACTTCCTGACTTCAGAGACAAAGTATCAATTGAACCATTCCAAAACAAGTGTTCTCATTATCCAGGCCTTTTTGGTGTACAGCCAAAAGCCTGGGAGCTGGTGTTTATCATTTCCCTTCAAGGCTAGTGTTTCAGCAGTTTTATAAATAAGGGAAGTCCTGATCCTAAACTGAATGAAAGTGCACAAAACAATAGAGTTAACCTATCCCTCCCTGCTTTAAATCCAGGTGCATGCTTCTTTTCCTTACTAATAAATGATGTCCTTTTTGCCATTTGGGGTTTTTTGTTTGCTTGTTTTAATTTTACAATAGGGAACTTTCATCTGTATTAAAAACCTGTTCAACCTTTCCTTCTCAATGATTTTCTTAATGACATCTGGTAACTCATCTGCCTGCCTCTTTGTTGGCAGAAGCAACTTCTCCTGTTATCTTTAAGCAAAATCACAACCTGAAATTATCAAACCATCCTTTGCTGGCATTAAATTTTCAGCTTTCAATCCTTCACCTTCTTTTTGCTTTAAGCTGTCATATTATTTCATTTTTTCTCTAATCACATTAGAGTCTTTTAGGTATATCTTTCTTATAGAAATCCTGTACCCACTAAGAGCTGCATTTTCAATACAAGATACAGAGGTATTTTGCAAAAAAATGCAAGGTTTTCATGCCTGCTGGCATTGCTAAAGCAATTACTTCTAAAATTTTCTTTTCTTTTGTTTTACAATGGTCCATATTCCAGATTTATTTATTTGGAAAGGGTGGGTAACTGCAGTTGTAGACCTCTATGTACAGTGCGTATCTGGCAATTAAGCTTTCTCTTATAATGTCATGACTTCTCTGCTTCTTGGTAATACTTTCAGCATCGCTAGTGGCACTTTATGTGGGTCTCACAATGTTCAAGGTTTATGATATTGCACTAAACATGATAAAAAATATGGGACAACCACAGTATACTACTTTGTATTGCAATAAGCAATTTACTGAAGAGATGAACTGCTTACTTTGAGATGATAAGTGTCACACCAGCATTGTAAACAATACTTGAAACACTTGAACTCACCACAATAGAAACAGAGGTGGCTACAACTTTATTATAGTAATACAGTTTGTATTACAGTTAATTTTATGTAGCTATGATTTAATACTGCGTCTTTATGTTTGTTTATATTTTTCTTAACTGCAAATGGTAACCTGTAAGGCCTGTAAGTGTTTGCATGTGCAAGTTTTGATTATTTTAACTTTTTATAATATATTTGTACACATATTATGGTAGTAAATGACAAAATAGACTTGCTTCTCCGTATATTGTATGCATTAATGACATGCTTAACTTAATCTTTTTTTTTAATATTTCTAGTGTACATGTTTGAGACCAAATTGCCACAAAACCCCAAAACTTTTTCCAATATATTTGTTTTAAAATATGTGTGTATAAGTGGACCTGGGAAGTTAAAACATGTGTTGTTTAAGAGTCAAGGGTATATGCAAATCAACTGACAAAACAAATATATATTCTACCTACACTAAGAGTGAGATTGGAAGGACTAGCCTTGGTCTTCAAGTGAGTATTGTCTATCAACTGAGTTTTCTTCTTTATCCATGTAAGATAGGTTGAAAGGGTGCTTTTATTCATTTTATATAGATTAGTTTATTGTGTTATTTCTATTAAAATGTTATTTGTTTTATAATATTGCACATATAAAAGCTGAAAGACAGCATTAAAAAAAACTATGAAATCATACCTGCCTCTCTTATTTGTATATATTCCAAGGAGGTTCACCTTCAGGAGTTATTTAGTCCTTAAAGAAAACTTTAATTTACATTCCCACCAACAGTGTACAAAGGGTTCCCTTTTCTCCATGCCCTTGCCAACATTTGTTATTCTTGTCTTTTTAATAATAACCATAGAAAACAGCATGAAGTTTCCTGAACACATTAAAAATAGAACTACCATGTGATCCAACAATCCCACTTCTGGCTATATATCCACAGAAAATAAAATTAGTATCTAAAAGATATATTTGCACCCACATGTTTATTGCAGCATTATATACAATAGCTAAGATATAGAAACAAAGTAAGTATCCATCAACATATAAATAGATAAAGAAATTGTGGTACATATAAACAATAGAATATTATTCAGCCATAAAAAAGGAGGAATCCTACCATTCATGACAACATAGATGGACCTGGAGAACATTATACTAAGTGAAATAAGTCAGACACAGAAATAACAGAATTATGTTAAATTAAATATTTTATATAAAAATACTCCAGTCTATGTTTATTTTACTGTAGCCTGGATGTTTGGGTACAGTAAAATAAATCTCACTTATATATGAAATCTAAAAAAGTTAAGTTTATGACACTATAGGTTAGAATGGTGGTTACTAGGGGCTGGGAGATGGGAGAAATGGGGAGATAATGGCCAAAAGATACAAACCTATCCCATAAAATTGTCTGTATTTATCTCTTCTTTATCTTTAATTAATTCTAATTCTCCCCCTTTCTAAATAAATAGGTACAACGAACACAGGACCATTGTATGTAACTAGCTTTTGATGAAAATTTGGAAAAAGAATGGAGTGAGATTAGAACAAACTTCATAAGAAGAAAATAAGAAGAAATTCAAGAGTCAATTTTAGACATTTAGGTTTTTTTGCTCAATATTACTATTACCATAGGGAATTTATTTTTTCCTGTGTTTCTTCTTACAAACAGTTTATTGAGAATCATTAACCCCACCTTCTTTAGTTTCTCAGTATTCCCCCACCATATCAACAGCCCTTCTCCAGAGGTCCCAAACCCCAAGCTCTGAAATGCCCAGAGAAATTGTAACTTAGCAATTCCTTCTTTTCTCAGCCTATCCTTGAAGACATGGCTTATCTTCCTTAAAGAAAATGCCCTTTTATATGCTTAAAAACTAAAACAAAAAAAATCTATTTCTGTGGTAGAATTTCTCCTTATGCCACCCTATGGAAGAATCTCTAAAGTAATTTAATAGTATTTTTCCTTGATACACATATTATACTGTTAAGTGATTCATAAAATAATAATCCTCTTTTCACTATAGAGTTAATTGCTGTTAGAAATATTCATATTTTTGATAAGTTAGATTTTACATGACACAGCAATATAGAATATATCCTGAAGCTTTGCATAAATTTTGTATTACTTCCAGCATATATTACACGGGCCTAATTACAGAAAACAACAGGATGTGAAACACTAGTTTCAATTTGATGTGTTTCTCTTTTCCTTTCTATTAAATTCTAATAAACAAACTTTTTGAAAGTGGCTCCCAAAACTCCTGAAGGGGGAAAACAACTTATTGACGTGAACTATCACCTATAAAGAAGCAAATTATTGGCTAAAAGAAATTACTCATTAACTATTGCACCAAAGAGAATTAGGGGATTGAGAATGGAGTCATTTATGAAATGTAAGCAGGTATTCAGTATCTTGTTAAGTATCTGCCAATATGAACCAGAAATAGCTAATAAATGTTAGTACCTGGACATTGTTTGATTCCCTGAAAAGATTCTTGGTTAGCTGTCATTTAAATTCTATGCGATACAACTAAAATGACATGTAAGTTTTAATATCAGAGACTTAAACTCAATTGAAGTGTCAGTAGGAAGCATGGAATATTTTCAGAGGTTTTATATCCACATGACAATAGAAGACAAAGCTCCTTAAATCTCTGTTGCCTGTAAAGATAAAATAAAACTCAGAAGTTATTTTTCTTTGTAGTATTCTTCTGAGTTTGCTCATCGATCAGAAACTGAGATATAAAGGTATACTAGATTGAAAGCCAATCCAGCATAAAAATATAAAGTAAAATATTTTTCTTCAGGGAATTTCTGCAGGAAACATAAGAGAATTTAAGGCAACAGATGAACTTTACATGGAGTGTAAAAAATGTAGGTAAATTTTAGATAGATAAATTTCATCTCCTTCAAAGAGGATTCTTGTTAAAGTATATGATTCAGACTATGCTTGGATGAACTTTGGTCAAATAGCCTGAACTCATAGCTTTTCAAGTTTGGAAACTGAAATCTAAAACTGAAACCAAGCTTATGGGACCTATTTAAGAAAAATAAATTTTAAAAAATTATTCTAAGTTCTCTAGATGTACTAACACATTTAAATCAAACAATAACTATATAATACACTTGCCTATATTTTCCCATTTTGCATATGAAGAAACTAAGACACATTACATTTACATAAATATGTCACATTGGTGTAAGTGGAGAGATGGAATTAAAAATGGTCAGTCTACATTCTGAGGGCAAGCTTTTAAGCAATACACTGCTTCTGCAGGGATAGATATACCTAAAGATAGACATAGATACAGATATAAGTAAATATGGACAGTTAGGATGTATAGATATATACATAAATGGATATAGATGTAAAATTAAACATAGTTAATATAAATAGATACATTGCTACTTACAAAATATTCTAGACAAAATGCAGGAGGGAACAAAGGAAAAGGGAGGATTTAAAGAACTGTTCTCCAGAATTCATAGTGGCTTTGTCAGAGTGGTGCAATGTGGAATTTCTCCTCCTCCTTTCTCACAGCCACATGACTATCTTCACATTACATGTTTGACATTGCTATGTTGAAATAGGACATTTTTGTATATTAAGAAAACTAAGTTTGAGTTGTTTGTTTTATAATTGCTGAGTTATAAATAGAAATATACTTTTATTACCATGTTCTTGATCTCATTCTTTTCTTCTTATTTTTCTTTTTAATAAAGGAAAAATTTCACTGCCAAGAAATGAAAGCAATAGACATCTCTGAGACCCAACCTTTCCCTGAAGTTCATGTTACCTCTGACTCCACAAAGTCTCACCACTAGGGGCCAGGAGTTTTATTAAATATGAACATATTTTTTACTACCACACTAGCATATAATGCAAAGTCATTTTAATGTTCAATAATACCAAGAAAGTGATCGTTTCTTCCTTAGGTTTGATTCATTCTCAAAAAAAAAAAAAATACTAGTGGCTATTGTGGTTATTATGAGCAACCTGTCAGTAGAATTTTGGGTAGAATACCTGACATTTTGGAAATGTATCCTCAGAATCTGTTGGGTTTGATTCAAAGATAAATAAAAAGAGGAGACTTTATGGAAGGCCATGGGGGAGTGGATAAATTTGAACTAATTGTGCTCGATCTAAAAAATGTACAAAGTGAGTATACCCTTTTTCACTATGTTCTATAGCTGAGAGGAATATTATGAACCCATTAATAAATAAATACATGTCACTCATGTATTGATCAATTCTTAGACAGAATTTACATATAAACTTTTAGGAAAATAGTTTTTCTTGTAACTTTATTTGTAATTTCTTCACTGCCCTCAAAGAAGCTTGTCACAAGTAACTGAAGAACATTTTCTTTGCTAAGCAAAACGAAGGGATTGCAAAAGGAAGAGCCAGGGAGAAACAAAGTGGCTGGTGTACATAGAGATTTGATTTGCAGTTTTTATGTGACTTGATTCTTTTAAGGAATGCTGATTTCTGTTATGAGGCTTATCTGAGGTGAAATTAGTACCTTCGCAAGAGGACAGCCAGCATATGTTTTTTGGGGATTTTCTAAAGTTTTAAGATTATAAGCAGAAAAAAATGCAACTTGTACTAAAACATTTGGCTATAAACCAATTTATCTAGTGACAACTTTTTAATGATTGTCAGCCAATGTCTGTGCCAGGGAATAGCGGAAGGCCTTTCTGTGTAGCTTTTGTCTTTGGTCCTTAGGCTTCTCCATCAAAGTCAAAGGTAAATGACACCAAGAGAGTATCAGAATCTTTGGGGGATAGAATTGCCTGGACATGACTGTTTCACCATAAAAGCTAGGCATAGAAAATATTGGTTTACTTATTGAAAAAGCAACCAAGAGGTGAGTCTAGAATTAATGCAGACCTAACTGAACTGATTAAAGCTTTCACTACATTTTATTTTCCAACATAAGTTTCCTGAACAAATAGTCAGTATTGTGAGAGTTAATGTTAGTCATAATTAGTATTTGCTTTTGAGCCCATGTTCTACAATAAACTAGAGATATTTCAGAGTTTGGTGTCAAAGAGGATAAAAATTTTAATTGTTTTTAAAACATATTTAAATGTTTCAGAGATGGAGAACACAGAGGCAGAAACATGATGATTAATAGAGAGCATCCTTAGATTCTTACAACGTTAAACTATTTCAGAGTCAGTAATGTTTTTCTTTCCCAAGCCATGAAATCACCTTATTTTCCAGAGAACTTAGTTTCTTTTATTGGAGAAGAATGATTTTGGAATCTAAAACTCTAATAGCAGGAGCACACATCATATTGTTCTGCTTGACTAAAATCCAGCAGGGTTGTTTAGGTTTTGTGAGAAAAAAGTAAAAGAATTTTCTTTCTTTGCCTTTAACTTGTTTATTAATTTACTTTCTTTACACATAATGAACCACCACCTTAATTTCTTTGCCACTAACTTTAACATACCATAATATATGTATGATAATTATATATGTCAAAAACTTGACTCCAGATTTATTTGCTTCCCCTGTCTTTTTCTGCTTCTGGAGTCTAGTGTCCTACTATTAAGGAATTCACTGTCAATTGTCCTGTATCTTCTTATAACTTTAAAGCAAGAAGAGCAAACAAGTTAAAATCAGATATTTGAATAGACAGTTTATCAAACAACTACATGGATGGCAAATAAGCACCTCAAAATATGCTCAACATGATTAGCCATTAGGGAATTGAAATTAAAGACAAAATGAGATGCCGCTCCTCCCCAACTAGAACGCCAAACATTAAAATAAACTCACTATACATAGGGTTGGCAAGAATGCGAAGCAATTGGAAATTTTATAAATAGTTTATTTTTTAATTTAAAGTTTTAAAATTACGGATACATAATAGTTGTACACATTTATAAGGTGCCTGTGAAATTTTGACACAAGCAAACAATGTATGGTTATCAAATCAGGGTACTTGGGATATCCACTAGCTCTTGATAGTGTCTTTAAAAACTTGAAGATAAGCCTAACATATGACCCAGGCTTGTCATCATAATTATGTATTCAAAAAAATTAAAGCTCATGTCCACACAGAAATTTAAACATAAATGTTCATAACAGGCTTATTTGAAGTAAGTAGCCCAAATATAGTAACAACCTAAATGTTCACTGACGAATGAATAAAATAATTATGGTACATACATACAAAAGAATACCACCTGGTAATAAAAATGAATGAACTATTCATACATGCAATAATATAAAACAATCTCAAAATATTTATGCTGAGTGATGATGAAGCCAAACAAAAAGAGTATATTCTATTTGTTTCTATTTATTTAAATTTCTGGGAAATGAAACTAATTCAGAGTAACAAAAGGCAGATTTATGATGAGATAGAAATAATAAATATCACAGAATATTTCAATTAATGCTTTATATTTACAAGTTATTTCAAGATATATTTACACTAATTTCCCCTGTCATAACTTGTTTAAGGTATTACTCAAACTATAGCCCAAGAGCTTATTCGTCTTTTAAAACTAAAATTCTATGCCTGTTGAACAGCAATTTCCTGTTTCTCCTTACCCATATTCCTTGGCAACCACCATGCTACTCTCTGTTTCTCTGAGTGTGACTATTTCAGGTCCTAAAAAGTGTAATCACGTAGTATTTGTACATCTGTGACTGGCTTATTTCACTTAGCGTAATGCCCTCCAGGTTCATTCATGTCGTTGCATATAGAAAACAGTCTGAATAATACTGCATTGTATCCTCACAAACTAATACATTGAGATCTTAAATAAGTTCTGCAGAAGTTTATTTTGTACAATAAATATGATGATATTCATAGTGAGAAAAAATATATTATCATTCATTTCCTTTTGTTTAAGTCCTCTTTCCAGTTTCAGATAACTGTTTTATTTATTCCTTTATTCTTCTCCCTTTTCTTTGTCATCAACCTGTTTGTCATGGGTTTCACTCTAGCATTACATATGATTGGTAATGGCAATTAAATATAATTTGATGTATTTTAATATCTCAAAATTGGCTATTTCAGATATATAAGAAATTAATATTCTGTTATATTTTAATTGTTGCTAAAAGATGAACAAAGGCTATCTATATACACATATGCATGGATATACACAAGAAAGAATAACATAAACAAATATCAGAATAACTTGAGAAATTGCAAATAAATCAATGAAAACTTAGAATTATTTGCTTTTTCCCCACAGCTTTAGAAAACACATAGTTTCTACATTGTATATATTTTACTAATGAGATAAATTGGTCAGCCACAAAATCCAGGATGCATATATAAGTTTCTGATTCTAAATGATTAAAGACATTACAAAGAAGAAAACAGTGTATTGATTATATATATATATATATCAATGTGAGATTAATATAATATACAAATACAAAATCTACCAATATGAAACAAATTTATGATTAACAATCTTGGCCTCATTAATATAAATGGAATTACATATCATAAGGTAATATAAATGCTATAATGGAATTTATATTAATGAGGCATGGGTCATTAATCTTAAAATTATATAGTGGATCATAACACAGACCTTTTCAGGAATTTTAAAAAATATTTAAAATCAATATTGAAATGATATTTGAAAAAAAATGAAACCAATTATTGCTTTGGAAACAAAAAGCAGGACATTTTAAAATATTTAATGAAAAATTAGTATTCAAAAACAACCTAAATGAAAAGTTTATTTCTTAATATACCTTCACAAAGTGATCACACCTGTTTTCCCAGTACTCAGATCGAGTGACAGAATTTGCCAGCAACCACAAACCCTATACTTGCATCGCCTTCAAATCACTTTCCACCCCATAAAGACTGACAATTCTCCTGTCTTCTAACTGCTTAAAGTTTGAACTTTGTGTAAACAGAATCATAATGGATGTGTGTATTTGGTGTGTTTTTTTTTCTGAACCTGATTTTGAGAAACTCCATTTATATTGTTGCATCTAGTTATACATTGTGTTTACTTTCATTGATATATTCTATTGTATGAGTACAGAAATTGTGTATTGTTTTGTCTTGTTTTGGGTCAATTCTATTGAAGATGAACATTTGGAGTTTTTCTGTTTTAAGTTTAAATTGGTAGTATTTCTGTGAAAATACATGTTCTTTTGTAGAGTACATATTTAGGAGTAAAGATGACACATTATAGGAATATGTATTCAGCTTTAGTAGATGCCACCAGTTTTCAAAGTGTTTTTAATATTTTATGATTTCCTCTATAGCATTTATGAGAGTCTTCACATTCTAGACAACACCTGGTGTCATGAGTCCATTTAACTGTATCCTTCCAGGTATTGTGTCAAGTAATATTAGTTGTGGTGTTAACTATCATTTTCTGAAATATGGTATGTGTTATGGGATGAATAGTGTCTCCCGTTCCCCAACAAATGCTTAAGTTGCAGTAACTCCTAACGCTTAGTACCTCATAATGTGACCTTATTTGGAGATAGGGTCTTTAACGAGGTAAAATGAGGTCATTAGAGTACGCCCTAATCCAAGATGAATGGTGTCCTCCATTACGGTAATGGAGATTAGGACATAGAGAAAAGACCATGTGAAATCTGGGAGAGAAGACAGCCATCTACAAGCCAAAAAGAGAGTCCTCAGGAGAGAATCCAACCCTCACCCCCGGCCAACACCTTGATCTTGAACTTCTAGCCTCCAGGGATATGAGAAAATAAATTTCTATTATTTAAGCCACCTCATCTGTGGCACTTTGTTATGACAGCCCAAACCAACCAATACAATATGTTTACTGGCAATTTGACTATTTTCATTTGTTAAGTACCTTTCTAGTTTTTGCACATTAAAACACAAACAAAAACCTTTGTATTCTTTTTATTGATTTATAAGAATTTTTAATATACTTGGATATGTTTATTTGCAGATATATGTATTGTAAATATCTTTCCCAATTCTCTGAGCTATCTATTGTCTTAATGATATATTTTTAAAAGATCAGCAGATAATATGTTTAATATTTTTCTATATGGTTGGCATATGTAGTTAGACTTTTTAAAAAATATTGAATTTTTATTGAAAATTTGAAATTTGAAATATTTTTAAAAAATATTGAATTTTTATTGAAAATTTGAAATTTGAAATATTTGAAATTTGAAAATTTGAAATATTGAAATTTTATTTTCCTAATTCATGGCCCTACATCTTCTTTAAATCTTTTTAAATTTTTCTTTATAGTGCTTTATAATTTTCAGAGTATAAGTTTTGAAAAATTTTCATCTGCTATCTAGATACTTGAATATCAATAATTGGCCTTATCACACATATCATTATTGGTGTAGAAAACTAAGCTGAAATTCTGAGAATGTAATTGACATAGTTACTGCTTGACAGCAAATCCTGGGCTAGGGAAGTACTTCCTTGCTACATATATTTCCTTAGAGACAATTAAAGCAGGAATAGGTTTTCTATAATGAACATTTTTTTTTCAGTGAATACATGGAATTTGTTTTCTGATCAATCTCCTTATAACTTTTTTAAAAAAGTAATTATAGAAACATTTCATGATTTTTAAAAATATTTTCTGTAAATGAAATCCAATCATATGTGAATTTTAAAAAACTGAAATAATAATCTCATTGATATACTTCAATTTTATAAACCTGTTGCTTAATTTAAAATGGGGAAATAACAATAAACTCAAGATAAGTCTGTCTTTATATTCAGCCTGGCTTTTTAAAAAGTTTTTTCAAGTTTTTGGCATTTAATTTTAATGATGTCTTTCCTCTCAGAATCAAGATTTTCACAATTTCTTCCCACCTTTCTTTTTTTTTCTAGTGACATCTCACTTATTTTTAATAGCCCACCTTGGTCTGAAAGGCAACGTAATAACCTAGTTTCACCATGTGTAACCAAAAAAAAAAATATCCCCAATACTTTATAACTTTCTAGCTAAGGAAACGGAAGTGAAATGGGAATCATGCTTTAAGGCATATTTTGTCAGATCTGTTGTGAAGAACTGAAGGTTCTGAACGTTAATTCATAATATAGATTGGCACCTTTGACCACAAACTTATAGTTTGATCTAAAAAGAACCTATATCACCACCACTCATGATGACTGAGTTAGAGAGTGAAAGAAAATGGCTTTCTGCTCTTTCCTTAACATATCACTATGGCTTTACTATGGGGAGGAGGTCTGCACATTGCAAGATGGACCCAAGTTATATCTTTCCTAGGGTACAGGAAAATGGAATACATTTCCAAAGTTCTTTTTCTGTGTCTAGAGAATGAAACATTAACATTCAGGTTGAACAGAAGTGGAGAACAAGAAAAATTAATTTTACATATATTTAATAAGCAACTACTACTATGTGCCAGGTAGTGTATCTGATGATAAGTGAGTTTCTGGTGAAACTGTTCCAGAGATGCTAATTATGAGAGAACGAAGGTGCATGAAAGTTCCTAAAAGGGGGGAGCCAAGATGGCCGAATAGGAACAGCTCCGGTCTCCAGCTCCCAGCCCGAGCGACACAGAAGACTGGTGATTTCTGCATTTCTGCTTGAGGTACCGGTTTCATCTCACTAGGGAGTGCCAAACAGTGGGTGCAGGACAGTCGGTGAAGCGCACTGTGCGCGAGCCGAAGCAGGGCGAGGCACTGCCTCACTCGGGAAGCGCAAGGGGTCAGGGAGTTCCCTTTCCTAGTCAAAGAAAGGGGTAACAATGGCACCTGGAAAATCGGGTCAGTCCCACCATCATACTGCGCTTTCCCAATGGGCCTGGAAAACGGCACACTAGGAGATTGTATCCCGTACCTGGCTCGGAGGGTCCTATGCCCATGGAGTCTCGCTGATTGCTAGCACAGCAGTCTGAGATCAAGCTGCAAGGCGGCAGCGAGGCTGGGGGAGGGGCGCCCGCCATTGCCCAGGCTTGCTTAGGTAAACAAAGCAGCCAGGAAGCTCGAACTGGGTGGAGCCCACCACAGCTCAAGGAGGCCTGTCTGCCTCTGTAGGCTCCACCTCTGGGGGCAGGGCACAGACAAACAAAAAGTCAGCAGGAATCTCCAGAGACTTAAACGTCCCTGTCTGACTGACAGCTTTGAAGAGAGTAGTGGTTCTCCCAGCATGGAGCTGGAGATCTGAGAACGGACAGACTGCCTCCTAAAGTGGGTCCCTCACCCCTGAGCAGCCTAACTGGGAGGCACCCCCCCAGAAGGGAAAGACTGACACCTCACTGGGCCAGGTACTCCTCTGAGACAAAACTTCCAGAGGAACTATCAGACAGCTGAATTGGTGGTCTCACGAAAATCCGCTGTTCTGCAGCCACCGCTGCTGACACCCAGCCAAACAGGGTCTGGAGTGGACCTCTAGTAAATTCCAACAGACCTGCAGCTGAGGGTCCTGTCTGGTAGAAGGAAAACTAACAAACAGAAAGGACATCCACACCAAAAACCCATCTGTACATCACCATCATCAAAGCCCAAAAGTAGATAAAACCGCAAAGATGGGGAAAAAACAGAGCAGAAAAACTGGAAACTCTAAAAAGCAGAGCACATCTCCTCCTCCAAAGGAACGCAGTTCCTCACCAGCAATGGAACAAAGCTGGATGGAGGATGACTTTGACGAGTTGAGAGAAGAAGGCTTCAGACGATCAAACTACTCTGAGCTACGGGAGGAAATTCAAAACAATAGCAAAGAAGTTAAAAACTTTGAAAAAAAATTAGAAGAATGGATAACTAGAATAACCAATGGAGAGAAGGGCTTAAAGGAGATGGAGGAGCTGAAAGCCAAGTTTCGAGAACTACGTGAAGATTGCAGAAGCCTCAGTAGCAGATGCGATCAACTGGAAGAAAGGGTGTCGCAGATGGAAGATGAAATGAATGAAATGAAGCGAGAAGGGAAGTCTAGAGAAAAAAGAATAAAAAGAAATGAACAAAGCCTCCAAGAAATTTGGGACTACGTGAAACGACCAAACCTACGTCTGATTGGTGTACCTGAAAATGACGGGGAGAATGGAACCAAGTTGGAAAACACTCTGCAAGATATTATCCAGGAGAACTCCCCAATCTAGCAAGGCAGGCCAACATTCAGATTCAGGAAATACAGAGAACGCCACAAAGATACTCCTCGAGAAGAGCAACTCCAAGACACATAATTGTCAGATTCACCAAAGTTGAAATGAAGGAAAAAATGTTAAGGGCAGCCAGAGAGAAAGGTCGGGTTACCCACAAAGGGAAGCCCATCAGGCTAACAGCTGATCTCTCAGCAGAAACTCTACAAGCCAGAAGAGAGTGGGGGCCGATATTCAACATTCTTAAAGAAAAGAATTTTCAACCCGGAATTTCCTATCCAGCCAAACTAAGCTTCATAAGTGAAGGAGAAATAAAATACTTTACAGACAAGCAAACGCTGAGTGATTTTGTCACCACCAGGCCTGCCCTAAAAGAGCTCCTGAAGGAAGCACTAAACATGGAAAGGAACAACCAGTACCAGCCACTGCAAAAACATGCCAAATTGTAAAGACCATCGAGGCTAGGAATAAACTGCATCAACTAATGAGCAAAATAACCAACTAACATCATAATGACAGGATCAGATTCACACATAACAATATTAACGTTAAATGTAAATGGGCTAAATGCTCCAATCAAAAGACACAGACTGGCAAACTGGATAAGGAGTCAGGACCCATCAGTGTGCTGTATTCAGGAAACCCATCTCACGTGCAGAGACACACATAGACTCAAAATAAAGGGATGGAGGAAGATCTATCAAGCAAATGGAAAACAAAAAAAGGCAGGGGTTGCAATCCTAGTCTCTGACAAAATAGACTTTAAACCAACAAAGATCAAAAGAGACAAAGAAGGCCATTACATAATGGTAAAGGGATCAATTCAACAAGAAGAGCTAACTATCCTAAATATATATGCACCCAACACAGGAGCACCCAGATTCATAAAGCAAGTCCTCAGTGACCTACAAAGGGACTTAAACTCCCACACAATAATAATGGGAGATTTTAACACCCCACTGTCAACATTAGACAGATCATCTAGAGAGAAAGTTAACAAGGATATCCAGGAATTGAACTCAGCTCTACACAAAGTGGACCTAATAGACATCTACAGAACTCTCCATCCCAAATCAACAGAATATACATTTTTTTCAGCACCACACCACACCTATTCCAAAATTGACCACATAGTCGGAAGTAAAGCTCTCCTCAGCAAATGTAAAAGAACAGAAATTATAACAAACTGTCTCTCAGACCACAGTGCAATCAAACTAGAACTCAGGATTAAGAAACTCACTCAAAATCGCTCAACTACATGGAAACAGAACAACCTGCTCCTGAATGACTATTGGGTACATAATGAAATGAAGGCAGAAATAAAGATGTTCTTTGAAACCAACGAGAACAAAGACACAACCTACCAGAATCTCTGGGACACATTCAAAGCAGTGTGTAGAGGGAAATTTATAGCACTAAATGCCCACAAGAGAAAACAGGAAAGATCCAAAATTGACACCCTAACATCACAATTAAAAGAACTAGAAAAGCAAGAGCAAACACATTCAAAAGCTAGCAGAAGGCTAGAAATAACTAAAATCAGAGCAGAACTGAAGGAAATAGAGACACAAAAAACCCTTCAAAAAATTAATGAATCCAGGAGCTGGTTTTTTGAGAAGATCAACAAAATTGATAGACCACTAGCAAGACTAATAAAGAAGAAAAGAGAGAAGAATCAAATAGATGCAATAAAAAATGAAAAAGGGGATATCACCACCGATCCCACAGAAATACAATCTACCATCAGAGAATACTACAAACACCTCTATGCAAATAAACTAGAAAATCTAGAAGAAATGGATAAATTCCTCGACAAATACACCCTCCCAAGACTAAATCAGGAAGAAGTCGAATCTCTGAATAGACCAATAATAGGTTCTGAAATTGTGGCAATAATCAATAGCTTACCAACCAAAAAGAGTCCAGGACCTGATGGATTCACAGCTGAATTCTACCAGAGGTACAAGGAGGAACTGGTACCATTCCTTCTGAAACTATTCCAATCGATAGAAAAAGAGGGAATCCTCCCTAACACATTTTATGAAGCCAGCATCATCCTGATACCAAAGCCAGGCAGAGACACAACCAAAAAAGAGAATTTTAGACCAATATCCTTGATGAA
>NW_026652284.1:63175447-63321950 GCF_009828535.3 Hylobates moloch
AAACAACCCCATCAAAAAGTGGGCAAAGGACATGAACAGACACTTCTCAAAAGAAGACATTTATGCAGCCAGAAAACACATGAAGAAATGCTCATCATCACTGGCCATCAGAGAAATGCAAATCAAAACCACAGTGAGATACCATCTCACACCAGTTAGAATGGCCATCATTAAAAAATCAGGAAACAACAGGTGCTGGAGAGGATGTGGAGAAATAGGAACACTTTTACACTGTTGGTGGGACTGTAAACTAGTTCAACCATTGTGGAAGTCAGTGTGGCGATTCCTCAGGGATCTAGAACTAGAAATACCATTTGACCCAGCCATCCCATTACTGGGTATATACCCAAAGGAGTATAAATCATGCTGCTATAAAGACACATGCACACGTATGTTTATTGCGGCACTATTCACAATAGCAAAGACTTGGAACCAACCCAAATGTCCAACAACAATAGACTGGATTAAGAAAATGTGGCACATATACACCATGGAATACTATGCAGCCATAAAAAATGATGAGTTCGTGTCCTTTGTAGGGACATGGATGAAACTGGAAAACATCATTCTCAGTAAACTATCGCAAGGACAAAAAACCAAACACCGCATGTTCTCATTCATAGGTGGGAATTGAACAATGAGAACTCATGGACACAGGAAGGGGAACATCACATTCCGGGTACTGTTGTGGGGTGGGGGGTGGGGGGGGCGGGGACAGCATTAGGAGATATACCTAATGCTAAATGACGAGCTAATGGGTGCAGGAAATCAACATGGCACATGGATACATATGTAACAAACCTGCACATTGTGCACATGTACCCTAAAACCTAAAGTATAATAAAAAAAAAAAAAAGAAAGTTCCTAAAAGAACTCTGAAACAAACAAATGAACAAACAAACAAACAAAACTCCAAAACTTAAAAGGATACTCATTAAATGCTCATTGTGTTACTAAGCTCTCAAAATGAGCTAATGTCCAAATATAATTTCCTTTTTATTTAAAATATTTGTTTTTTAAATTATCTAGTAAATTCAAATTTAAATCTGAATAAATTCTGCAGTATTGTGCCAATGTTAATTTCATATTTTTGGTAAATGTATATGGCTATGTAATAACTCTTTGTGGTATCTTTGCAATTCTTCCATAAATCTAAAATTATTTCAAAATAAAACATTTTAAAAATGTGTCATTCTTAAACTGGCTTAGATTTCAAAGGGTTATATTTTGCAAAGATCATGTATATCTCACAGAAGACTACATCTCTAGTAGACTTACCAAAGACACTATTTAATAACTGGAAAGATTACAGGAATCAAATACATATATAAGTTTCTTCTTTACATGGAAATATTGCTCCTCTTTTTTTGTTCATTTATTTTTACTTCTAACTCTCTTCTCAACAGACTAACTGTCTTTATTTCACTTCACTCTGGCCTAGTCATGGTTGCCCAAGCCCTAAACTTGTATGACCTTACAAGTGAACATCCACCATTTATGATAAATTGACTTAATTTAAACAAACTTTACATTTCTAGATGGAATAATCTTTATTGTTTTGTTGAGTCTACAGGTTGATTTAAAGTCTGTGCAGGCTTTATGCCTAGTACAATTATTTATGGTCAGAGATCAGTGGAGTAACATAATAAAAACAAGGCTACAAAAGCGTATTTCTGTGGGTTCTTGAAGTCTCAGAGAACAGGATCCTTTACAGGGGCTTCTCACAATCTAGATAAACTGCACTGCCACTTCAGATGGAACTGTACAAAAGAGAGCAAAGGATTGACTTAGGGTTCTAATGTTGATAATCACAGAACTTTGACAATATAGAAGTATAGAGATTAATTAGTGTTTTCTTATTTATTGTTATTCCCTGGGGAGTTAGACTTTACCAGTATCATGCAAATCGCCCTTCAGTAGAAATATAGGCTAGAAAAAGTAAGTTAGAAAGAATATCTCTATGTTACATCTATTGTAAAATAGGCAATCTGGTATATGTCGGCTACTAATTATCTGAAATTCCATTTGTGGTATAGTTTTCCTTGGGTGGTGCATGACACCAATGAAGGTATCCTAGCAATGATGACAAAACAATTACAAAAATATTTAGTCAAAAATACTCCTAATAATCAAAGTTATTCTTATGCTTTGTTTTATCATTGCCAAAAGAAGTTAGTTTTAAAGGCAGATGTTAATGTCTAACAAAAGTGTTTAGTAATCTTCTGAGTAAGGCCTAATTAATTCATATGGTAACTTATTTATTTGTGCATTCTGGGCAAACCAGCAGTAAAGGTCAAACTTTAGCAAACCAGCAGTAAAGGTCAAACTTTAGCAGTTTCATCAGATGTTTTAATGAAGTGCTGCATTTCCTGCTGCTTGGACTAGATAAAATCCACTTGTTACTGCATTTTATGTGTGTGATATTTAGGGAATATAGCACCTTTGCTTGTTGATAATTATTCTTTTTCTCTACATTAAATTCACAGGTCAATTAACAGAACGTATTAACTGTCTGATAACAGAAAGCATTTTAAAAGATGATTTTCTTTGTTGATCAAATGAGTTTCAAATAAATTTGCTGTTTAAAAAAAAAACAGCAGTAAATGTCTTTTCTACTTAGGTGGCAGTTAATTTTTTTTGGTTTAACTTCACATACAGAAAGTGGAATAAGTTATTCTCCTCTCTAGTTCATGGCATAATAATGTATGTTTATGCAGAACCCTGCAAATGCTTTATTTTATGTATTTTTCCTTTCACTTTGAACAATCATAATGCCCTTGCTGGAATATTTAATTTCTATCTTCAAAGTATTATTGGATATTTGAAAACCTTTATAGTGATACTATGTTCTGTATATAATTTTAGACCACATAAAACACATTTTCTTCTAAATTCTATGTTTTAAACATCTTGACAAATTGTCATATATGCATATAACTCATTACTTTTACTACTTCATCATAGTCCAAAGTGTATAAATGCAATATATTTTTATAAATGTATTTCTAAAATTTATACCGATGCATAATGTTTGTACATATTCCTGAGGTACATGTGATATTTTGATACATGCATACAATGTGTAGTGATCAAATCAGGGTAATTGGGATATCCATTGCGGCAAACATTTATGATTTATTTGTTGGGAACACTTCAAATTTTTCTTCTAGCTATTTTAAAATGTAAAATATATTATTCATAACTATAGTCACCCTACTGTGCTATTGACCACTATAACTTGTTTTCTCTCTAACTATATTTTTGTACCTATTAACCCCTCTCTCTTCAACCCCCCTTCCATTCCCAGCCTCTATTAATAATCTTTCTACTCTACCTCCATGAGATCTGGTTTTTTAGCTCACCAATTTGAGTGAGAATATGTGATACTTGACTTTCTGTGCCTGGCTTATTTCACTTAACACAATTTCTTTAGTGCCAGCTATGTTGCAGAAAATGACAGGATTTCATTCTTTTTTTGTGGCTATATCATATTTCATGGTGCACATATACCACATTTAATTAATTAATTAATTTTATTGGAGACAGGGTCTCACTTTGTAGCCAGGCTGGAGTGCAGTGGTAAAATCATAGCTCACTGCGATGAGCTATTCGTATTTTTAGAGATGGCATCTTGCTATATTGCCCAGACTGATCTCGAACTTCTTGCTTCAAGCCATCTTCTCGTCTTGGCCTTCCAAAGTGCCGGGATTGCAGGCGTGAGCCACCTTTTGAGCCACATATGTTCCTCTATTAATGGGCATGTAAGTTGACTCCATATCTTGGCTATTGTGAATAGTATTGCCATATATATAGCAGTGCAGATACCTCTTTGATATATGGATTTCCTTTGTTTGGGATATATGCCCAGCAGTGGAATTGCTGGATCATATGGTCTGTCTATTTTTAGTGATTTGAGGAATCTCTATACTATACTCCATAGGGGCTGTACTAATTTACATTCCCACCAGCAGTGTATGAGCTTTTTTCTTTCTCTACATGTTCACCAGCATTTTTTTCTCTTTCTTTTTGATAATAGGCATTTTAACTGGGGTGCTATGATATCTCATTGTGGTTTTGATTTGCATTTCCTGATAATTAGAGACATTGAGCATTTTTTCATATACGTGCTGGCCATGTGTATGTCTTCTCTTGAGAAGTGTCTATTCAGATCTTTTGCACATTTATTAAACTGAATATTTGGTTTATTTTCTGTTACGTTCTTTTCATTCCTAATGTATTCTGGGTATTAATCCCTTGCCAAGTAAATAATTTGCAAGTATTTTCTCTCATTCTGTGTGTTGTCTGTTAAGCCTGTTGATTTTTTTTCTTTGCTATTCAGAAGCTTTTTTGCTGTTTTAATCCCAGTCATCTATTTTTGTTTTGGTTGCCTGTCCTTTTGAGATCTTATCCCCAAAAATCATTGCCCAGACCAACGGCCTGGAGTCTTCCTCCATGTTTCTTCTTGTAGTTTCATATTTTTGGGTCTTAGATTTAAGTCTTTAATTCATTTTGATTTGGTTTGTGCATGTGCTGAGAGAGGTCTAGTTTCATTCTTCTGCACATGTATATCCAGTTTCTCCAGCATCGTTTATTGAGAAGACCATCCTTTCTCCTAAGTACATTCTTTGCGCCCTTCTCAAAAATAAGTTGGCTGTAAATGTGTGGATTTATACGTGGATTCTCTACTCTGTTTCATTGATTTCTGTCTCTGTTGTAACGCCAGTACCAGCAATTTTGGTTATGGTAACATTATAATATAATTTGAAGTCAGGTAGTGTGATGCCTTTAGCTTTGTTCTCTTTGCTCAGGATTACTTTGGCTATTTTGGGTCTTCCGTGGTTGCATAAAATATTTTAGGTTTGTTTCTTCTATTTCTGTAAAGAATATCATTGATATTTTTATAGGGGTTGTGTTGAATATGTCAATTGCTCTGAAGAGTGTGGACATTTTAACAATATCAATTATTAAAATCCATGAGTATGGGGTACATTTCTTCTTGGCGTAGCCTGTTCAATTTATTTTATCTGTGTTTTATAATTTTTATCATATAGATTGTTCACTTCCTAGGTTTAATTTATTACTATGTTTTATTTATTTATTTTGGTATCTTTTGTAAATGGCTCACTTGATTTTTTTCAGGTTGCTTGCTGTTAGCATTCAGAAATGCTACTAATTTTTGTATGTTGATTTTGTATCCTGCAACTTTAGTAAATTTGTTTATCAGTTCCCACACTTATTTGGTGTTGTCTTTAGGTTTTTCTAAATATAAAATCATGTTGTCTGCAAATAAGAATAATTTGACTTCTCCTTTCTAATTTAGACACTCTTTATTTTCTCCTCTTGCCTAGCAGCCTTGGCTAGGATGTCCAGTACTATGTTGAATAAACATGGTGAATGTAAGCATCCTTGTCTTGTTCCAAATCTTAGTGGAAAGACATTCAATTTTTCTCGTGCAATTATTATACTAAATATGGGTTTGTCATGAACAATGATCTTTTATCATTTCGAGGCATGCTCCCTGTGTAACCAGTTTGTTGAGAGTGTTTAACAGGAAGGAATGTTGAATTTTATCAAATTCTGTTCCAGTATATATTGAAAGAATTTTTACATCTATGTTTATTGACAATAATGGCCTATAGTTTACTTTTTTGTGTGTCCTTGTCTGGCTTTGTTATCAGAGTAATGCTGGTATCATAGAATGAGTTTGGAAACATTCCCTTCTCCCCAGTTTTTTTTTTTTTTTTTTGAATAGTTTGAATGGAATTAGTATTAGTTCTTCTTGTCAATGTTTGGTAGATTTCAGCAGGGAAGCCAATAATTCCAGGGCTTTTCCTTGGTGGAAGACCTTTTAGCTATTGCTTCAATCTTATTATTTGTTGTTGGTCTCTTTGGCTTTTCTATTTCTTTATTCTGGTAGGTTGTATGTATTTAGGAATTTACCCATTATGTTGGCATATATTTTATAATAGTCCCTAATGATCTTTCATATTTAAGCAGTATCAGTGGTAATGTCTCCTTACTTATCGCTAATTTTTTTTATGTGGCTCTTTTCTTGCTCTCTGTCTAGCTAAAGTTTTATTACTTTTGGTTATCTTTTCAGAGAACCAACTCCTCATTTTATTGATTTTTTGAATTTTTTATCTCAATTTTACTTATTATTATTTCTTTCCTTCTATTTTGTGTTTGATTTGTTCTTATTGTTTAGTTCCTTGAGATGCATCATTAGGTTGTTTATTTAAAGACTTTTTTTTTTATTTTTAGTGCTTCCATTTGTTAATGTAAACTTTCTTCTTTGTACTGCTTATGTATTGGTTGGTTATGTTTCATTTTCATTTGTTTCACTAATGTTTAAAAAATTTCTTCTTGATTTCTTCATTGACTCATTGGTCATTAAGAAGAATGCTATTTAATTTTCATGTATTTGTACAGTTTCAAAAGGTCCTCTTGTTATTGATTGCTAGTTTTATTTTACTTTGGTCAGAAAAGATATTTGAAATGATCTCAACATTTTTTAATTTGTTGAGATGTGTTTTATGGACTAACATATGATGTATCCTGAAGAATATTCCATGTGCTGATGAGAAGGTCTATTCTGAAACAGTTGTATGGAATTTTCTAAAAATGTCTGTTATGTACATTTGGTCTAGGGTGCAGTTTATCTCCAATGTTACTTGGTTGATATTCCAGATGTTCTGGGCTTTCCTTGAAGTGGGGTATTGAAGTCTACTACCATTATTGTATTGAAGTCTATCTTTCCCTATTAATATATTAATACTTGCTTTATATATTTGTGTGTTCTAATGTTGGGTGCATATATATTTATTATTGTTATAGCATCTTGCTGAATTGACTTCTTTATAATTAAGGTATTGACATTCAATGTCTCTTCTCAGAGTTTTTTTCTTGATTTCTATTTTACTTAATATAAGTATAGCTACTCCTGTTCATTTTTGGTTTCCATTTGCATAGAATATTTTTTCTATGCTTTCATTTTCAGGGTATGCATGTCTTCATAGGTAAAGTGACTTTCCAATAGGCAGTATATAGTTGGGTCTTGTTTCCTTTATCCATTCAGCCACTCTGTCATTTAACTGAAGAATTTAATCCAGTCAATAATAACAGGCAATGTTATTATTAATAGGTAATGTCTTACACTGCCATTTTGTTACTTGTTTTCTAGTTGTGTAACTCCTCTCTTTCTACTTTCTTACTGTCTTCCTTTGTCGTTAAGTGATTTTTTTCTGTTAATAATTTTTAATTTGTTGCTTTTTATTTTTAGTGTATCTATTATAGGTTTTTGCTTTGTGGTTGCTATGAGGCTAACAAAAATTCTTATACCTATAATAAGTTAGTTTAAATGGATGACAACCTAACTTTCATCATAAAATAAGAAATTTAAAAAAATAAATTAAAAACTTCATCCCCCATAACCTTTTGACTTAATGTTGTATTGTTTTCTAACTTTTTATATTGCCTATCACTTAACAGATTGTTGTAGCTATTATTATTGATAGATTTGTATTGTGTTCTTCATGTAAAGATATGTGTGATTTACACACTACTATTACAGTGTTAGAATATATTTAATTTGTCTGTCTGTTTACTTTTACCAGTGAGTTTTATACCCTCAAATATTTTCTTGTATGTAAGCCCTTTTTTCTTTCACATTGAAAAACTTCCTTTAACATATCTTATAAGACAGGGCAGGTGATGATGAATTCTCTTAGCTTTTGTTTGTCTTGGAAACTCCTTATCTCTCCTTCACGTTTGAAGAATAGCTTGGTACAGTATTCTCAGTTGGTGGTCCTTTTCTTCAGAACTTTGAATATGTTGTCCCACTTCTTCCTAAACTGTAAGGTTTCTACTGAGCAGTCTGCTGCCAGATGTATCAGAACTCTTTTATGTTATTTGCTTCCTTTCTCTTGCTGCTTTTAGGATCCCCTCTTTTCCTTAAAAGTTTGATTATTTTATGTCTAGGGGTAGTCTTATTTGTGTTAATCTGCTGGTGGATCTTTGACTTTCCTGTATCTGAATAATCATATCTTTCTCTAGGTTGCAAAAGTTTTTTTGTTATTATTTCTTTGAACAAACTGTTTACCCCTTTATCTCTCTTTACTTTCTCTTTGAGTATAATGATTCTACTTTTGCTCTTTTGAAGCTACCTTCTAGATGTTGTAAATGTCATTTGTCTGTTTTCATTCTTTCTTTCTTTTTAACCTCTGACAGTGTACTTTCAAATAGTCTGTGTACTTTCAGATAGTCTGTGTTTAAGGTCACTAATTCTTTCTTCTGCTTCATCAATTTTGCTGTTCAGATCCTCCAACAGATTTTTTCAGTTGGCCAACTGTAGTTTTTAGTTTCAGAATTGTTGTTTGATCCTTTATTTCAATCTCTTTACCAAACTTATCTGATAAGTTTCTGAATTGCTTCTCTGTGTTTCATTAAATTTTGTTGATCTTTCTCAAAACAGCTTTCTAAATTCACATTTTTGAGAGGTCAAACATCTTTTTCTCTCTGGGGTCAATCACTAGTGCCTTATTTAGGTCACTTGGCGAGGTCATATTTCCCTGAATATCTTTGATGTCTGGGCATTGAGTAATTAGATATTTCTTTTAGTCTAACCTTTTTGTACCTGTCCTTCTTCAGAAGTCCTTTCGGTTATTCAAAGAAGTCTGTTGAGTTCCCCAAACCTGTGGTCACTGCAGTCATTTCCACACTAGAGAGTGCCCCAAGCCCAGATTTGCTACAAGTCTATCAGACTCTTATATCTCTAATCATGATGGACTTGCAAAGATTAGTGACAGCTCCCTGGGTTTCTAGGCAAAGTCCCTTGATCACCTCCTTCTTTCCCCTCGTGAAAATATTATCTTTCAGCTCTGCATTGTCTGGATTTGGAGAAGGGGTCACATAGGCACACCTATAGTCTTTTATGGCTGATACCACACTGGGTCACATTCAATGCCCATGGCCTCCCTGACCAGTGCAGATCTGGAACTCACTCGAGGACTGAGGTCACTATTGTCTGAATGCTACTGATATTTATTCAAGACCCAAGGCCACTTTAGTCAGCCAGTTATAAACTGGGCCACACTTCAGGTTTGTCCCACCATGGTGGATAATCCACTTTTGGCCTAGAGTGGGTCTAGGAGTGTTATCTAGGCCTTCAGGTTGCTGCTTTTTGCTGCATTGTACTGTGGCAGGGCTGATACTAGATTTCTAGGCAACGTGCCCTTCACTCTTCCCTCTCGTTTTCCAAAGTAGGAGTCTCTCTTTGCATGCACTGCCTGGCGTTAGGAGACAAGTGATGTCAGCATTGTCATGGCCACTACTGTTGATGTCATGCTGGGTGAATTTCCATGTTATGGCCTCCAAGACCAGTGCAGTACTGGGGGTCACACAAGCATCATGTTTGCTATGGCCTGCCTGCCACTGAACTTTATATGGGGCCTGAAGCTACTTTATTCCGCAAGGTATGAAGCAGATTGAAAGTGGGTTCCTCCTGCCTGGGCAGTGGATTCTCTTCTGGTCTTGGGCAGGTCTAAATTCTTTCTCCATGGAAACCAGTTTGGAATCAAGGGCTGCACGACTTTCCCCTGGGCTGTGTTTCACTGTGGGAGAGGACTGCACTAAATTCTATTGCAATGTCCCATGCTAACTTCCCTGTCTCTCCCCCACAAAGTCATTGTTCTCTCTATGTTGTGCTGCCTAAGGTTGGGGAAGGGGTGATTTAGACAATGCAAGGCTATCCTTACCCTTTTCAATGAGACTTCTCTTGTTATAGTGGTAAAATTAGGTAGTGTAACATCTCACTTCATTCTATGGCTCCTTTGAAAATGCATTTTTGTTCAATGTGATTTCTGTTCAATATGATGTTCCTGGATGGGCGCATGGTCACTGGTGGGTTGTATTCAGCCATCTTACTCCACCTCACAATACATTATTCATCAGTTCTCCTCGATTATCAATTCCTTCATCCTCAAAACAGTGTACATATGAAAACATTTTCGTACCTTTGCAAAAATTTAAGGTGCCATTTTGTATAAAATAAAAAACAAAAATAAATAAAAAGAATGGAATGTTGCTAAAACCATTATTTGAAGCTAATAAAACTAATTTTAAAAATATTTTAAATGCAGAGAAATAAAATTAGAGGTCTCATTCAATTATTCGTTTAAATGTAAAAATTTAATACAAAATGTTTATTACCTATTTCAATGGCATGTCCCAAAATGAAACATAATTATCCAACAGAAATTAACCCAAAAGGGAAGAAGTCTCAAAATCAAATATAAAAATACAATATGGAACTTAATAATACAAATGAAAACATTAACCATCTAAAAAAGAAACATTACTTTGTAAACCCAATATATAAATAAATAAAATTCTCTAAGTTCAATAGTTTATTATCATTAATCTAACAAAGCTGGTTGAATGAAAGTTTGATAATTTCCATTAGTGCACTTTTAACTTTATAAGAATATATAGACTAGATGACTTCAGTAAGATGGAAGGGTAGGACTTTTCATCCTTCATCCGCCCACAAAACAACTACTTGCAGCTATTCAGAAGTGGTAACATCCCTGGAGATCTCTAGATCTACTCCAGCAGCTGGAGTGTAGAACAACAGCAACAAAAAGAAAAAAAAAAAAAAGAATAAACACGGGATAAAGGTAGGAAGAACAGTTTCACTTTCTCTGCACCACTGCATTCCCCAGCCTGGCAAAGCTCACCTCTAAGAGGACTCCCCTTAGCCTATGAGTCCTCCTGACAGGATGTACAGGAGAGTGGGGTGATGAACTAGCTTCCCCAGACTTTGGAAACATTATCCAGATAACTTTCTTCAGATTCAACCCATTCAGACTACTGCGAGCCCACCATATCTCAGGTCTCTGGAGATGGCTAGGATCAAAGAGGGATGGTGGAGGCTATCAGTATCAGCAATATGGATGTGGCCATAATAGTCTCCAGGGTCCTACACTGCAGAAAACCTCAGCAAAATTTGCTGCTAAGGACCCCAGTAGCTATCACAGCTACTAAGGCCCCTGCACATTACACTGCCAAAGCCCCATAGTTTTTGCATTCATGGTCCTCAGGTGCTTGAGTTTCTGACCACTCCCTCAGCGAGGTGTGTCTGCACTGGTGTGTATGTCTAGTCTGCACTGGTGTGTATGTCTGATCCCAGAATCAAGCATGGTCACAGGTACATACCAGAAAATAGCCCCCACCTTCATTGCCGGTGCCAGCACTCACTGTCACACACACTGGCTTTGGGCCTCCACTACTGTATATGCAATTGCATCTAGCCACCACTCTACCTATGAAAGCATGAACCATTGAACCATTTCACATTGGCAACAACCGATTTTAAAAATATTATTTAGACCCTGCCATATTTTTCTTCTCCTTCTGAAATACCCTTTAAGTGTACATTGCTTGTTGGATGGTGTCTCATAAGTGCTTTTGACCCAGAAGTGCTACTGAGAACCCCAACAGCCCTCCCAGCTAGTATATTTATCCCCCCAAACTTTTGCTGCCATGTTCTAAATTTCCAATCCATCATTCCCTTAAAGCTACCACATGTCCCTGCACTTCGCACACTGCATATCACTATACCAGTTACCACAACATATTTTCTCAACACTGTAATTGGTGCCACCATGACCTCCTCCACCTTCAAGGGTGAGGATCTTTCCTTATTGAAGTCAGTCCATGAAATTAGGAAGAGGTAGCTTACTGCTTCTTCAAATGCACAGACACTTATATATAAAAACAAGGCCCGCAAAAAATTAGGAAAACAGGACACCCCCAAAGGAACATAATACACTTCCAGTAACTGACCAAAAGAAATTGAATTCTACGAATTGCCTGAAAGGAATTTAAAATGATCATTCTAAGGAATCTTGGTATGCTGCAAGAGAACACAGATAAATAATTCAAGGACAAAATGGAAACTTGCAACTGAGAAAGAAAACATACAGAAGAGTCAAATTCTGCAGCTGAAGCTTATAATATTGAACTAAAAAGAAAAAAAAATCTTCAATATAACTTCAACAGCAGACTCAATTAAAGAGAAGAAAGAATCAGTGAAATCAAAGACAGGTAATTTGAAAGTATATAGTTGGAGGATAGAAAAAGAATGCAAAAGAATAAAGTAAGCCTACAGGATTTATGGGACACCATCCAACAACTAATATACAGTGTAAGGGTATTTCAGACAGAAAAGAAAAATATGGCAGGGTCTAAATAATATTTTTAAAAGCTGTTGTTGCCAATGTGAAATGGTTCAATTAGGCCAAATGCCTGCTGAAACTGGGAGGGAAGGATGGATGAGTCAAGAAAACTATATATATATATATATATATATAATTTATATAAAAAAGATATGCATATATGTATATAAGTATATACGTACAACTACATGATAAGAACATAATAATTACAAAAATAAAATGTGTATATATATTTGAATATATATACACATATATGTGTATATATATTTGAATATATATACACATATATGTGAATATATATATGAATATATATACACATATATGTGAATATATATATGAATATATATACACATATATGTGAATATATATATGAATATATATACACATATATGTGAATATATATGTGTATATATATATGAATATATATACCCATATATGTGAATATATATATATATACACACACACACACACACACACATACATATATGAATCCAGGGACCTAGGGTAAATAAAATATATCTTGAGTAGCTGCTGCATACACTGGTGATGTTTTGGGTCCTCATAAGACTCAGTTCCAAAACCTTTTCCTGCTTTCTGTGAGTTCTCTTGTGATTTTTAATACAGTTAATTATTTTTGTTAAGTTAATTTGAATAAAATGTGGTTACTTGTTTACCAAAGTTATGTTAGCCAAACAACTTGGTAGAACTGATAGTGGCGGCTGCCCATCTGGAGCAGCCACTGTGGGGACAATTGCAGTGGGGGAGGAGTGACCTGGGCTGTACACTCCACAGAGCTAGCCAGGGTGGGAACAGACAGGACCCCCACCCCCTACTGACTCTCAGGAGACCAGGAATCCCCCTTATTCTGCAGGCTTGAAAGTGCCTACTCCCATTTCCTGGCCTCTTCCCACTGCTGGTGCCTGCTCTGGGGTGGAGCAAAGATATGGCCAAGCCCAGAGACTGTCACAACCCAACTGGGTCTGTGTGCACTTCAGGGTGGTGCTGACACACCAGATCCCTGCTGCCTGGGCCCATCTGGACTTTGGGCACTGATGAGCACCTGGGGGTGATGGGTGGGAGGGGCTGAGTAATGCTTAGTGTGGAACTGTGGAAACCTCTTGGAATGGACAGCCTGGGTGCTGTGGAGGGTATGTTAAATGCAGACAGATTCCTGGGTGGGAAGTTGTGGGTCCCTGGTGAAACCCCCACCTTCAGGCTAAGCATGGCCTGAAGCCTGGGGGTTTGGCTGCCAGTTCCAGGCAAAGTCTGCACTGGAGTGAGAACTTCAATGATGATCATTCAACCAATTAGATGGTGCTTTTTCTAGGCCTGCCCGTGGTTGCCCATGGACCAATCAGCACACAGTTCCTCCATTCCAACAACATAAAACCCCAGACTCAGCCAGACTCACTCACTGGTTGGGATGACCTGCTTGCGGAAAGGAACTACCCACTTAGGGTCTCTTGAGAGCTGTTTTGTCATTCAAAGAAGCTCCTCTGCCTTGCTCACCCTCCAGTTGGCTGCATACTGCATTCTTCCTGGACTCAGGACAAGAACTCAGGACCTGTCAAATGGTGGGACTGAAAGAGCTGTAACAAACAGGGCTGAAACATGCCCCCTACTCAACACATTGCAGATGACGAAGAGCTGCAGCCCTTCTGGGAGCAAAAACATCAGGGCTCCCCAGGCCAGGCTGTGACACACTGTAATACACTCACTGGGAATCTGCAGTTCCTGGCATCTCTGAGCTTTCAGGCACCATTGTGTTACCCTTGTCTAGATGCTGGAGGAGGCTGCTTGCACTACATCTGGTCCAGCCATAGCCTTGCATGGAGCTGGTGCCTTGTCGGCACCTGGAACTGCTTACCCTGCTACAGTCAGCATGCTTGGGGGTGCACAGTGTCCGTATCCCATTCTCACTTGCTCACACATCTCTTACCACTCTGCAGCTAGCTCACCCTTGGTAGGTATGGAATCCAAGCCAGTGGTGCAAGCTGAGTGCAGCCTGCCAGGTCAAGTTGGTGGAAGGAGCTCAGCAGTTGGAAGCAAAACCCAAGCAGAGGCACAGTCGGCCACAGAGGTTTCTAGCTAGTGAAGCAACACCCTAAGGATCCCATGACAGAACCAAAAGTCAAATTTATGGAATAATTTAGGTAAAATCATATGACTTTTAAAGTTAACCTAGGATATGATTGTCTCTTAAGCTTCTTCTATTAGTGTTCTCCAGTGAAACTGAACCAAGAGGATGTATATTATGTATGTGTGTGTGTAATTAGCTCGCATAGTTATGAAATTTGAGAAGTCCCAGGTTCTGCAATGGGCCAGCTGGAGACCCAGGAGAGATGATAGTATAAATTCCACTGCTAATCTGAGTCTGAAGATAGAAGAAGGTCAATTTCCAAGATGTAAGACAACCAAGCAGGGAGAGAGAATTCTCTCTTACCATTTTGTTCTATTCAAACATTTGATGATTGGTTGAGGTCTCCCCACATTGGGGAGGGCAATCTGCTTTACTCAGTGTATGGATTCAAATGATAATCTCATTCAGAACATCTTTACAAACACATCCAGAATAATGTTTAACTAAAGATCTACACACATCATGACCCAGTCAAGTAGATATATAAGATTAGTCTTTTTCTATTTATAAGATTATACCTTCTTATCTCTCTGTATGAGCAAAATGTTAACAGTTTTGTCTCATTAGAAGAATATGCTGAGAAAACATCAATTGATAAATTTGGTTTTCTAACAGCTATGGTTTCCCAGCTTCAGTGGTCCATGTATTACAGCTCTAGTATTTTTACATGTGACTTAGTACCATAGTACCCCTTGGAATATAGGATGTGTTCCAAGACCCACAGTAGATGACTGAAACTGAAGATAATACCAAACCCTATATCCACTATGCTTTTTTCTACACAGTAACATGTGGGTCGTGTATACAGCATGGATACACTAAACAAAGAGATGATTCATGTTCCAGTCAGGATAAGATGGTGCAATAGTTCATCATGATACTCAGAATGACATGCAATTTAGAAATTTGAATTATTTATTCCTGGAATTTCTACCAGTGTTTCTGTTTTGAAAGTTAAATCATTTTAACCCATACTTAAATAGTATTTTGAATAATTATTAATTAATGTACTGAATATTTTGAACAAACCTGGGTTAACTTCCTGGAGGATGAGAGTCTTACTAATACTTTAGTGCATTTACAGGCAAAATTTTAATAGCTTGGTAATATCCTTAAAATACTTATCAGGAAAGGAACTTGCAAATGTATCACAAAGGTGATTATTGTAAAGTTTTATTTTTTATTTTATTTATTTATTCATTTATTTTGAGACCACATCTGACTCTGTATCCAGGGTGGAATGCAGTGGTATGATCATGGCTCACTGCATCCTCAACCTCCTGGACTCAGGCAATCTTTCTGCCTCAACCTCCCAAGAAGCTGGGACCACAGGTGCACACCTCCATGCCCAGCCAATTAAAAAATTTTTTTTGTAGAGACAGGGTCTTGCTGTGTTACCTAGGCTGCTCTGGAACTCCTGGACTCAAGCTATCCTCCTGCTCTGGACTCCGAAAGTGCTGGGATTCCATGTGTGAGCCACCATGCCCAGCCCAGAAACATAATTCCTAAAATAGAAAATAAAAGTTAATTTACAAACTGGTTTCTGATTCAGTAGAGGGCTACAAAAAGGAAAAAACAAAAACCTACTCACTTAAGCAGAAAAAATGCCCTTGAACTATGCGCTTGTTTTATTAGAAATATTCAGTGAACTGTGCTCTAAACTAATAAATTTTCTAGTTTTCTCTTGTACTCATGGTCTCAGGACACTGAAGGCAAGAGTTTATATTTTGAGTTTTTTTACCAAATTAAAAATAATGGCCCTATTGTATTCCAATTCTGTAAATGAAAAATCTGACATATAAAGCAGAAATAGGAAATGATTCCAAAACTGGAATATGATTAATACATTATAAATATATTACATATTTTAATTCAAAATTAATCTGCAAACAAGTCAGAGTGAAAGTAAAAACATGAATTTTTACTGAGTATTGGCAATAGATTTAAGCACTTTAATTATAATGAATGCATTATTTATTCCAAAAAATGTTCGCTAATGTTTAAATACTACCACATGCAAATGTCTTGTATGAACTACAGAAAAATCAACTGAGAGTGACAAACATTCACTCACATGACCTTTGTTTTCTCTAGATACTAATATCAAATTTTAGTTCTCTGAATTTGAAAATAATTTTTACAGACTTTTTAAGCCAATATTTTTAGACAAGAATTTGGAAGAAAAATCTGACTGCTTTACTGCTCAAAGAATTTGTTTTTTAATTTTAGAAAAAAATATTCTTGAAGAAGAATAAAAGGCTTCAGAAGTCATTGATACTTTTGACTGTGACTTTAAGTTGTTTTGATCTACTTCCTAAGTCTATATCTCTTGGAAGCTGGCTGGATTAAGTGTGTTTCTGTTCATTGGAAATAGTTAAAGTATTGAAGTAATAATTTCAGAGCCAAATGGCAAATAAAGTGTGCCATGTACATGGTCCAGATGACATCATTTCTGCTGTGCTGAGAAATGCCAAGGAACTGGAAAGCCAGACAACTCCCAGACCATCCCACAGATTATGGGTCCTGTCCCTCATACTCAGTATGGTCTCTATGTAATAATCTAAACACTAGATCTGGTGCTACTCTGTATCTTTACAATCGTATTAGTCAGGTCTTCCTGAGTTTTGTTAAACTGGATTTTCCAAAATATAAGACAAAATATACTAACATCATTGGATATTATATGGAAAATAAACTTAATATTTTCAAATATATCTGAGGAATATTTTTGTAGAATTTCTTAGTAAACCAAGTATAGATAATGTAAGTTGTTGTTATTTTTGCCTATAACTTTGGTATCATATCTGATCAATTATTGCCAAAATATTGCTGTGAAGATTTTGTCCAATGTTTTCTTCTAAGAGTTTTGTAGCTTTAGGTCTTCAATTTTGCTCACTCATTCGTTTTGAGCTAATTTTTGTATATCGTGTTAGGTAAAGATTCAGCTTCATTTTTTTGCATGTGGATATTCAGTTTTCTCAGTACAATTTATTTAAAGACTGTCTTTTCCCCCATTGAATGGTTTTGGCACCCTTGATAAAAATTATTTGACCACATAATTGAGGGTTTATTTCTGGACTCCCTATTCTGTTTTATTGTTTTATTGTTCTATAACTCTGTCTCTATGTCAATACCACACTATTTTGATTACTGTAGCTTTGCTGTATGTTTTGAAATTAAGAAGCATATAACCTCCAGCTTTTTAAATAAAAAATTCAGGATTCTATTGTTTATTCAGCATAACTTGAGATTTTATATAAGTTTTAGGAAAGGTTTTACTATTTCTAAAAAAAATCAGTGTTATTTGGATTTTCATAGAGATTATTTTAAATATGTTGACTGCTTTGTGTAGTCATCACATATGAGTAACATTAAATGTTCCAATTAGTAAACATGAGATATCTTTTCATTTATTGTTGTCTTTAGTATCTTGCAGGAAAGTTGTATAGTTTTCATATACAAGTATTACACCTCCTTAGCGTAAACATTTCATTTTTTTGATGCTATTGTAAATGTAATTGCTTTCTAAATTTCCTGGTTTTAGAATCTTCATTTTTAGTTTATAGAAATGTAACTGATTTTTGAGTGTTGACTTTTTATCCTGCCACTTTGTTAAATTCATTCATTAGCCCTGACAGTTTTTTTTTAAAATAAGATCTTTAAGATTTTCTAAATATGTGATCATATCATTTAGGAACAGAGAAATTTTTACTTCTTTTCCAATTTGGCTGCCTTTTATTTCTTTTTATTACTTAACTGCTGTGGCTAGGAATTCCAGTACTATTTGGAATAAAAGTGGCAAAAGCAGGTCTCATTGGCTTGTCCCCGACATTAGAGCAAAGCTTTTAATCTTCCACCATTGAGTGAATGGAATATTGGCCTGTAGTTTTCTTGTAGCTTCTTTGTTTGGCTTTGGTATCAGGGTAATGTTAGCCTCATAGAATTAGTTATGAAGTATTCTTCCTCTTTAATTTTTTTGGGGAAATGTTTGAAAAAGATTGATATTATGAATAGTTTTTATTTAAATATTTGGTAAAATTCACTGGTGAAGCCATTTGGTTCTAGATTTTTCTTTGTTGGGAAATTTTTGATCACTAGTTTAATCTTCTTCCTAGTCAGAGATCTAATTAGTTTTTCCATTTCTTTGTCATTTACTCGTGGTAGGTTGTGTTTTCTATGAATTTGTCCATTTCATCTACTTTATCTAATTTGTTGGTATCCAATTGGTCAAGTACTCTCTCATAATCCTTTTTATTTCTGTAGAATCAGTAGTAATATCTCCGCTTTCATTTCTGACCTTAGTAATTTAAATCTTCTTTTTTTCATATATCTAGTTAAAATTTAATTAAACCTGTTGATTTTTGTGAAAAATCAACTTGTGGTTTTATTGTTTTTCTCTACTATTTTAAAGTTTTCTCTATTTTTAATTCCTTTTCTGATCTATATTATTATTTCCTTCCTTCTGCTAGCTTGAATTTAGTTAATTTATAAATTTAGATTTCAAATTTTCAGATCATTCTTTTTAATGTAAGCATATATGCATTTATAGCTATATATCTTCCTCGTAGCACAGCTTTCATTATGTCCCATGAGATGTGTTTGGTATAATGTGTTTTCATTTTATTTTAGCTCTAAGTAATTTCTATTTTCCCTCACAACTTCTTCTCTGAGCCATTAGTTAAGAGTATGTTGCTTCGTTTCTACAAATTTGTAAATTTTTCTGTTTTCTTTCTGTAATTGATTACCTAAATTTATTATATTATGGTCATAGAACATTGTTTTTTACATCTGCTTTGTAAATCAGCCGAGACTTGATTTGTAGCCTAAAATATGGTCTATTCTGGAAAATATCCCATGTGCATTTAGAAGAATGTGTAGTATTGTTGGGTAAGGTGTTCTGAATGTCTACTGGTTCTAGTTGGTTTCTTGTGCTACTCAAGTTCTCTATTTCTTTAGTTATCATATGTCTGATTGTTCCATCCATTACGCTGAGTTGGGTATTGAAATCTGCACTACTATGTAGAACTGTTTATTTCTACCTTAATTTCTGTCAATTTTCACTTTACATATTTGGTGGTCTGTTATAAATGTTACGATTATTATATCTTTTAGCTGTATTGAAGCTTTTTAATATGTGATATATTGTTATCTCTTTTTACAGTTTTTTGATATAAAATGTATTTTTTCTGATATCGGTATAGCCACCCCTCTTTTCTTTTTGTAATGGTTTGCATGGAATATCTTTTTAAAATTTTTAACTTTTAACTTTTTTGTGTTTTTGTATCTAAAGTAGTCTCTTATAGACAATGTAGCATTTGATTATGTTTTTGTAAATCAATTCTATCAATTTTTGTGTTATGATTGGAGTGTTTAGTTAAAATAATTGCACATAAGGAGCAACTTACTTCTTTAATTTGCTATTTGTTTTCTATAAGCTTTGTAGCTATATTACCCCTCATTTTCTGCACTACTGTCTTCTTTTGTGTGCAGGTGATTTTTTTGGTGAAACTTTTACATTACATTCTCTTTTCCATTTATGTATATTCTTTATCTACTTTCTTTGTGTTATCATGAGGATTACCTTTAACATCCTAAAGCTGTATTTCTCTAATTTGAATTTACACCAATTTCACTAAAACAAACCCTCCTTTTCAGCTTTGTACACATCCTTTTCAGTAGCTGATGTCACAAAATTATATCTTTATACCAAACCAAAAAAATTATTACTTAATTAAAACAATGTGATAATTTTAAGTTACCACTTTATATATTATCATTGTTTTATTATTAAATAATTTTTAATAACAAATATTTACCTTTAAATAATACTTTAAGTTTTAATGTTTTAAATTAGATCTAAAACAAAAATATTGTAAATTAATTAGTCTATATTTATTTTAAAATGTAAAACTCTATTCAATACTGAAAATAACTTTTCTTAATGCATGAATGTCTTAAATTATGTATAAAACAAAAAATTGAGTTATAATCTAATGGTACAATATAATTTTAACTAATAATTGTATTTACAAATTTAGTAGTCTATTAAATTGTGTAGAAAACAAAAAGTGGAGTCACACAGCTGTTACAATGATTCTAGCTCCTATAATTGGCCACACGTTTACTTCACTGTGATTTCTGTTTCTTCATATTGCTCTGAGTTATTCTCCAGTCTTCTTTCATTTCAATCTGGAGGACTCTCTTTATCATTTCTTGCAGGATATGTCTAGTGGTATGTATGATTACATCAGCTCTTTTTTCTTGGGAATGTCTTCATTTCTCACTAACTTTTGAAGGATGGTTTTGCGAGATTTGGAATTTTGTGTAGAACATTTTTTTCTTTTATCCCTTTGAATATAT
The DNA here is from genome assembly GCF_009828535.3 of Hylobates moloch. Classification (NCBI taxonomy): domain Eukaryota; kingdom Metazoa; phylum Chordata; class Mammalia; order Primates; family Hylobatidae; genus Hylobates; species Hylobates moloch. Next base: position 63,196,181 of record NW_026652284.1, read on the forward strand.
CAGCCCAATGACTTCCAAAATTTCTGATAAGTATTCTGCTTATAATCTTCATTAAAATCCCTTGATGTCACAAATTGCTCGTTTCTTGCTGCATTCAAATTTATCTTTTTCTTTTGAAAGTTTGATTATAATGTGTCTCAGTGTGCATCTTCTTTGGTTCATATTAAGTTGTGTTTAGATTTGTGCTTGTGCTTCCTTATGTTCATATTCATTTCATTCATCAAATATGCAAAGTGTTCAGCCATCATTTCTTCAGATATTCTCTTGTTGTTTTCTCTTTCTCTTCCCCTTCTGAGACTCTAACAATACATGTTGGTCCACTTGGTGTCCCACAAGTCTCTTAGGCTCTGTTCATATTTCGCAATCTTATTTCTCTTTTCCTCAGATCTGATAACTCCCATTTTCCTATCTTCAAGCTTGCTGATTTTTCTGCTTGCTCAAATCTGCCTTTGAGTCCCTCTAATGAGTTTTTTTATTTTGGTTATTGTATTTCTGGTTCCACAGTTTTGTTGTTGTTGTTGTTTCTTTCTTTTTAGATCTTCTAGCTCTTTATTGTTATTTTCATTTTGTTCATATATAATTTTCCTGACTTTCTCTGTGTCTTTCTTTGGCTCTTTGAACATCCTTATGACAGTTGTTTTAAAGTCTTTATCCAGTAGATTCATCATCAGGTCTTTTTCAGGGACAGTTTCTGCTTTTTTTTTTTTAATTATTCCTCCTTTTAATGTGACATACTTTCTTATTTTTCTGTTTCTTTTTTATGCCTTGTGACTTTCTTGTTGAAAACTATTAATACATATTTGAATATCATAATATGCTAACTTTCGAAATCTGATTATCTCCCTACCCCAAAGTTTTTACTTTCTTTTTGTTAATTAGTTTTTATGTTTTGTTTGTTTGTTTGTCTTTTTCTGTGCCAAGCATCAGCCTATGGTATAAATTTAAGGCCTTCTCTGGTCTTTTCTGAGCCAATGCCTTTCCCTTGGATTATGTGGTGACTTGCTAATCTCTCTTTATGTATGGTTGCTTTTGAATCTCCTAGTCCTCAATTACTGGCTTACAAAAGGGAAAAAAGAGAAAAGTGAAAGAGAAAAAGTACTGGCTCTTTAAATCATTTGGAATTCACTTTCCCATAGAGGGAGTGGATTGAAATGATTAGCAGAGGTATAATAACAATGGCTGCCACCACATTGTCTGCACCTTTGAAATCAGAAGCAGCAGTCAGTGATTAACACACTGATTCTTTATATTTGGAGGACAGTGTCCTTTTTGCCCTTCTTGGCTCTCAAAACTGTGTACAAGCTGCTCCAAAAATATGTACATACCTGCCTGCGGTGGGCCTTGGAGTGGAAGGTGTGTAGCTGCTACTGTGGTAATTGCTAAAATTGACAGAAATTAACTGCAATTTACCATCTAAGCCTCCCCATGAACTTTACAAGCCTTCAACAGAGTTCTAAAATGGTTACACAAAACAGATTTAGCCAGCACAATTGTTATCTAGTTGGAAAGACAGATTCTTGTTATTTTCTACTCTTCCATCTTTCCAGAATTCTTATGGATAATATATATTTATGATATATAATGTTGAGAAATTATAGTAGAACCTCTCAAAGCCTTCATATTTTCATCTTCCACTTACTCTCCCAAACCATATGCTATTTCTAGGTAAAAGGGGACAGTCTGACAAAAGTCCTGTAAAATTGACTAGTTGTAAAACCTATGGCAAAACTACATGCTGCCTAATTATGGTGTATAACTTACTATAGGCTACTGTCTGAGTAAAAAAAAAAGCATAAAAATGAAGTTTAGTATACATCCACACTTTCTGTTACAACCCTTACTAAGAAGGGACATGTTATATACTTATTTTAACATGGTGGACACTAGCCACGTGCCATTGTTGGGCACTTGAAATGTGGCTATTATGACAGAGAAACTAGTTTTGAAATTTTATTATTTCACATTAGTTTAAATTTAAATACACACATGTGACTAGTGGCTACCATATGTAGCCAGGGGATATTTTTCTAAATATTTTAATTTGACTAAGTATTTTTATTTTATTGAAGATAGTAAGCATAGAGTTATGAGGGGCATCACTGTTAAAAGTGATAACATTCATTGAATACATAGAATCCACTGATGCTAGCATCAAATTAAACAATAACAATTATTTTCTACTCAAAGCCTCTATTAAACTATTGCTATAGAGAATTACAGAAAAATAATAATTAAAATAGTTTTTACATCTGAATTGAAGTTCTCAGTAATTACTTGACATTCTCAGGAATTAACCAATTTTCAGTATTTGCCTGGCACATAGTAGGTATTCAGTTAATAACTATTGAATGAATGCATGAATAAACAACTGATAATATTTTATTCTATAGAAATTTCTATTAAAATAATATTTGTGGCTGGGCACGGTGGCTCATGCCTATAATCCCAGCACTTTGGGAGGCTGAGGAGGACAGATTGTTTGAACTCAGGAATTAGAAACCAGCCTGGGCAACATGGTGACACCTCGTCTCTACAAAAAATTACCAAAAAATTAGCCAGGCACGGTCATTCACATCTGTAGTCTCAGCTACTTGGGAGGCTAAGGTGGGAGGATGGCTTGAGCCTGGGAGGCAGAGGTTGCAGTGAGCCAACATTGTGCCACTGCACTCCAGCCTGGGTGACAGAGCCTGACCCTGTCTCAAAAAATAAGAAAATAAACTAAATAAAATAACATTTGTAAGGCTCTATAACCAGGTGAATTGATAGTAATCTATATATATAAATTAAATAATCATATTGCAGAGTCATGTTAACTCAATAGAACCTAAAGTTCTATTCATCTTTGAATGCATATATGGTGACAGAGCCTGACTCTGTCACAAAACGTAAGAAAATAAATAATATCATAACATAACATAATATAACATAACATTTGTAAGGCTCTCTAGCCAGGCAAATTGATAGTAATCTATATCTAAATTAAATCATCATATTGCATACTGTCATATTAACTCCACAGACCCTAAAGTTCTATTCATCTTTGAATGCATATATTTCATTATAATTTGGTATTTATTTAGCTATTAACTTTTAATTTTCTCATAACTAAAATTTTGATAAAATTATTTATTACTCATTAAAGGAATGTATAATTGTGAATATATGTCTTTTAAACATATCTACACGTTAAATTATTTTAGGGAAGCTTAATTTTTTGAACTTATTTTTATTCCTGCACACCAGTACAGAGCTTTTTCAATTAGGTAGCATTCCATTAAAATTTTTGTTTTAATTTGATATCCATGAGGACATAAAGCTTTTCAGAATATCTATATTGGCATTTTGTCAGTGATTTCTACAAGAATAACAAATGAGATGGAAATCATTAGTAATATTGGAAAAACAACAGCTGTTACTGTTTATGTACACTTCCAACAGCAAGACTAGAAATCTCCACGGTTGTTAGATAAACCCAGTTTCACTCCTTTAAATGTTCACTAACATTGCAGGAACACCTAGTAACATCCAAACAAAAGGTTGAAAGAAGTCTTTTCTGTATATGATATATACATATATATTATATATATACATACATATATATACATATACAAACTATATATTTATATGTACTTATATATACATTTACATACATGAATTTTTAATTTTAAGAAATTACATTCTCCATAATAATCTTCATGAATTAGTAAAGATTATTTGGTGTTTGATGTTTAGAATCCTTTCTCTTTTATAGTATTAAAAATATGTATGTCAATTTTGAGATTAACGTAGTCATTTTTAAAGCAACAGAGCATATCGGTTGTTAAGTTTTGTCTCATCAGTAGCCAAGCTGAGCCATACAAAGCCTTAAAAAAATGGGCTCTATGCCTATTACTTCAAAGTAACTACTGAGAATCAACTAAGCTTTTCATTCACTCTTCTTTTCAATCTGCTTCTAAAATATAGGCATCTCCCTGGACAAACACTGAACAAAACATTGCTTCCTTAATATACTGTGATTCTTTGTCACTGACTTAGGAATGTGCTCCTCCTTTTCCTTTCAAAATTTTACAAAGTGCCTTCTAGAATCGCAGCACCGTAGCTAGCTACTTTCATACAACTTCAGTTCTCTCCAGTGTACTATTCACCTGTTTCATAATTAATACCTATGTCTTCCCCAAAGACATAACTTCCCTGCTCTCAACTCATTTTTCTCTCACACATCATTCTTTGTGATGCATTCTCATTTTTCTCAAGTAATGATTCTAGTCCTATTTTATCTACTTTAGAGGAAATATTTTTGAGGACCATGTCTACCGAGTTCTCTATTTGGCCCCTTCATTTTGTTCTCAAGTTTCATGCCAAGTTATGCCTTCATTCATGAAAACACTGAGATCTATGTGAATTCATAATTAATCTCCTCGTTTTCTCCTTCCCCAGACCTCTTTTCACTATAGCTTTCTCTGAAACCCTCTGGGCCCTATTACAACATTAAACGTTGTTCCACCCATAACTGCTCTTTCATTCAAATCACGAATTCAAGCACCCCATTAGTTGTTCCATAGTATGTTCTCTGTGCAGCTAGTTTGTACAACTATCCTTATGATTACTGCTATTTGATCTCATTGGAGTCTTCAATTCATTAACCTTTCTTTATTTCTTCCAGTTCATCAACCTTCTCTTTATTCACTTCCCTCATTATCTAAATTAGAAATACTATTATTTCAATAACATTCTTGCCTTTATCTAAAGACCTTTATTCCTCTGCCATGAGATCTCATCATTTTAGCAACATGTAAACCTAGGTAAACCATATATTTTATTTATTCATGCTTATACCCAATACCTTAGCATGCTCCATAGAAGGATAGGTGGGTTCCACTACTTATTCAAAATTATCAACCTCGAATCAGGTCTTAGTAATATTGGATATCTTTACAAATTTTCTTCGGCTATCTCAATCTAATTCTGAGCTATACAGGCATTCCACTTCCCAGATAAATGGAATTTTCTCAATTTTCTACACTAAATACACAAACTCAACTCTGTATGCACCAACTTACTTATATCCTGTTTGAATTATATGATTTACCAGTCTTTACTATCTCTAGAAATATTTTGGGTTCCAGTACCTCCAATCTGATAAGCAAGCTAAATGATCCAGTTTTATTTATCTCTTCTTCCTATTGCCTAATACCTATTCTTCTTTAGCTACTACCCAATCTATCAGATCCTATGCTAAGTAAAAAATTCAATATATAAGCCTATATTTACTACCTTTTTATTCTTATGTCCAACTTGGTCTTTAAGGCATTCTAATTACACTTCAATTTCCATTTATTTAACCACACAACCCTTGCCAGTGACAAAATAGTCCTTCATGAAAATTAACTTGATGTTTTTGTTCCCTATTTTACTTAGCCTTAAAAATCATTTCACACTGTTGACCACTTACTATGTTTTTCTTTTTCTTGGTGTCCTTGACATTCCTTTCCTGATTTTCAGCCTAATATTTTGCTTGTTCACTGTCTATCTCCTTACAGAATAATCTTCCTCTTATTTTGTGTGAATTTATTTCTCAATCATTAGGGCCATTTTTTTTCCTCTCACTCTAAATTTTCTCCTTAACAACTTTCACTCATGTATATGAAGTCATGTTTTGCCATATAAAGATAACTTTCATGTTTGTATTTTCAGCCTGATTTCTTTTCTGTTATATTGACCTTTACATCTAGCTTCTCAGGTAGCATTTTAAATAGAATGCCTGAATGACAACTCATTATCAATAAGCCAACAGAAAAATTCATATTTCTTCCTAAACATGGATCTTCACTTGTGTTTTTCAACCCTGTGAACTCCACGACCCTCCCTCCAGCCATGTAAGGTAGAGAGCAAGTAGTCACACTTGAAACCTTCTATAGGGACATCTTACATTTCCAGTCTCTGACAGTTTCACCCATGATTCATATGCCTTTTACATTTTATCTGATATAACCTTATTTTAAAATCACATTCGTGTTTTCCTGTATATATCCACTAGCTCCTTATTCATCTTACTACATTAGGATATGATCCCTTGCAATCTTTTGCCACAGAGCATGCAGGTTAATTTATGTAATTTAAAATCTAATCAATGTTACCTCAGTTTTGAGCATCCATTGGTTTCCAGTTGCCAAAAAGTGATACGAATACTTAAAATTGTCTATAAATTCTGCAGGATCTGGTAACTACCTATCCACTGAAGGTAACTTTGCATTGTCAGGCTTACAAAATAAACAAAACTATAGAATCCATTCTGAGTCATGTTCAAGAAGAACTAGTAGTGTTTTATTTGTCCTAACTGGTATGTTTCCTAAACAAAGAGCCCATGTATTCTGAGAGTATCTTGCCCAAGACTGGAAGTGGAGAGGTAAGTACTTGGAGTCACTTATTTCTTTTTCAAAAAAACTCAAGAAATTGGCCTTTTTCTTGTTTACAAATTTGAGTGCTCAGTTTGATAAAGAAGGTAGGTTAAGGGAGTTTGGATTAATAGTCAGTAAAACAATCTCCAAAATAAATTCAGGGAAACTTGATTTTAAATATGATTTTATGATTATAGGTATGTGTACATATATATCTGTGTGTATATATATATATATACCTGTAAATATTTATTATATCAAAATATATTGGCATAATGTGTATGTATAACATATGTGTCATATGCATAACATATATATATCTTATATGTCTATCATATGTTATATGTCTATATTATTATCAATATTTTTTGAAAGGTTAATTAATGACATTATCCTAAATATTTTTTTACAAATATAATTAATAATTTTCTACCCATGGAAGATTTTTAACTTAAACCTTAACATGACATTTTCAACGGATATATAACAATAAACTTACAAACCATAGCTAGTGAAATCCTAGGTACCCTAGTAGTAATGTATAATGATAAAGCTAAGAAAATTGATGCTATAAGCATTGTGTATTTAAACACACTAAGTGAAATTGTTATACTAAAATGAAATCACAAACTATATACATATAACAGATAAATTATTGTGTTGAATGTACAATAAACTGTTGCTTTTTTAAACTTCAAAATTTATGCCTTGGGTCTTCTTCAGATTATGTTGAAATATGAATAAAAGAACAGAGAATGGAGTATTTTAAAAAGGCAAGTTCTGATTTCTGAAAGGCATTGGAGACTACAGTTAGTGGGGTGACTTCATTACGATCTAGATCTAAGCCTTCGGTTTGTAAACTATGGCAGGCACTAATTTTTTCACTAAAACACAACCCAGCTTTACATCTATTTTTTGCTAAATGTAGCTGGAGAAGAGTACCTTGACTGCATAATTTTAAACTTCATCTCTACCTATTTTAACTGAGAGTAAGCTTCTAATACTGTCCCCTTCTTTCTCCCATATTTCCTTACCTTCTCACCATTCCTCAAGTTTCTAACACTTCCTCTCTATCTTCAATCATCACTGATAATTTATTTTCTGTTTCTCTGAGAACAATAGAAGCAATGGTAAAACAAGTCCCACAAGTCCCCTATGACCCAGAAGTATTTGTGTCATGCTCTCCGCTTTACTCATTGCTTTATAAGTGGCCTTGACTCCTGTCTAAGGCCAAGCCTTTGTGCATTAGATTCTGTCTACTTTCATCTACTCAAGAACATTGCTTCAACGATTATTTTCTAGCTCCCCTGCATCGTTATTGACTCACCTGTTTTTCTTATTGAAATATTTATTTGCAAACTTTCAAAAAACGTAGATTCACATTATGTTCAAGATACAATCACGTCTCACTACTACCATGGCCATCACCCTGGTGCAAGGTACCATCGCTTCTTGCCTGGATGATAGAAACATATCCCTTACTTTTATTCTTGCTTCAGCCCACATCAGTCTAGCCTCCAAACAGCAGTCAGAGTGTTTCTTTTAAAATGTAAGTCAGGTCGTGTTAAACCTTTTAGCAAAATTCTTTAATGGTTTTTCAACTTACTCGAAATCAGAATCACCAGAGTGGCCAATAATATCAAACATGATTTGGTTCTTTTTTAACTCTCTTCCTTCTCACTCTGTTTTTCACATACTCCTCATATTTGTTTCATTATCAATTGACCTCTCTGCTGTTTCTGCAGCATGCCAGGAATGCTCTCATGGAGAGGGTATTTTATTTGCTATTTCCTCTTTCTATTAATTTATTTTCATTTTATTTTTAATTGTCAAACAATAATTTTACATATTCATGAGGTACAATGTAATGTTTCCGTACATGTATACATTGTAAATGATTAAATCAGGGTAATTCATCACCTTTATCATTTATCACTTATTTCTGTTCATAACATTCAAAATATTTTCTTCCAGCTGTTTTGAAATATAAAATATATTATTATTAACTACACTGCCTCTATTGTGCAATAGAACACCAGAACATATTCCTCCTATCTAAATGTAACTATGTACCCCTTGATCAACATCTCCACTTTCCTCTTCCGCTTCTTTCTCCCAGACTCTGGTAACCACCATTCTGCTCTCTATTTCTACGGGTTCAACTGTTTTAGCTTCCACATATGAGGGAAATCATACAGTATTTGTCTCCCTGTGCCTCACTTTTTTCATTTAATATAATGTCCTCTACATTCATTCATGTTGTGGCAAGTGACATAATTTCCTGGCTTTTTTATGGCTGAATAGTATTTCATTGTGCATATCCACCACATTTTCTTTATCCTTTCATCTACTGATGGGCATTTAGGTTGATTGCATATCTTAGCTCTCATGAATAGTGCTGCAATAAACATAGGAGTGCAGACATCTCTTCTACATACTAATTTCAATTCCTTTAGGTATATATCCAGTAGTGGGATTGATAGATCATATGGTAATTCTGTTTTTTTTATATAAGGAATCTCCATAATGTTTTCCAAAATAGCTGCAGGAATTTACAATACCACCAACAGTGTTTTAGCATTCCCTTTTCTCCACATCCTCACCAACACTTGCTATCTTTCATCTTTTTGATAAAAGCCATTCTAAAAGTTTTGTGGTGATAGCTCATTGTGATTTTAATTTGCATTTCTCTGATGATTAGAGATGTTGAATTTTTTATATTTCTGTTGGCTGTTTGTATGTTTTTACTTCAAACTAAAAAGCTTCTGCACAGCAAAGGAAGCAATCAATATAGTAAAGAGACAACATACAAGATGGAGAAAATATGTGCAAATCATACTTCAGATAAAGAGCTAATGTCCAAAATATACAAAAAAGTCAAACTACTCAATAATAAGAAAATAAATCACCTCATTTTAAAATAGGCAAAGGACATGAAAAAACATTCCCCAGATAAGCTATTTTCTTATTTTAAAAATCTCTTGGCTTGCTTTCTCACTTCCTTCAGCTCTTTATTTTAATGCTACCTTCTCAATGAGGGTTTCTTTGCATTTCTCTTTAAAATTACAACTTCTGCTCCCTGATATTGAATATCACATATTCTGTTTATGTTTTCTCCATAGCAGTCATCTATTTTTTTATTTTACTTTTTTGTATATTACCCACCTATTTGAACTGGATTGCAAATTCTAGGATAGCAGAAATTAGTTTTTCTTTGGTCTATTATTGAATCTCCAGTATCTAGAACAATGCCTGGCACAAACTAGTGTTCAATATAAGTTTGTGTAATGAATATATACATTTATTAATTTACACATTTAAAATATCTCCAGTTAAGATATAAATTAAGCCAAAAGTCAGTTAATCTAGTATATCCCACTCTTAAATTTTTCTAAAATAGGATAGGATCCTTTAATCTCTACAATCTACTTCAAATACAGCCTAGAATAAAAGCTACTGTGGGAACCATAATACTTGACAATGGACATAACATTTGAACTTCAATCCTCCCAGTCCAAACTGACTGGGGATAAATGCCTCATTCCCTCTTTATAATAAGCTTTCTTATTTGCAGTCTCAGATGATAAACTAGACATGGAAATATTATACTTGCCTTTTGTCTTTAGGTATACCCCTCCAAGCCAGACTAAGACATACTAGTTGTGAAGGTAATACTACTTTAGCTACAGCTGTATTTGTTTTAGAGATAATTAGTTTACCATCTGGCATTTGAGGGAGTGTATTACATTTGCTTTAGGGGGAAAAGAGAGAAATGATCACAATTGTGTAACCAAGCAAATTCTTCCAATGTGCACAGCGTAGAAATGACACATAGCACTTACTGTATAGTGCTTTAGCAGTTAAAGTGATAAATGGGTAAACTAAATATGTTTATATGTGCAAAGATCTGTGCAGAAAATATTAGAAAGGGACTATTTTTTGTTGGCAAACTGCTTCATTGTGCATTAATTTACTATACTTATCAATTCGATGATTCCCGGATTCAGTTTGAAAACTAATTTACCACACATGAATTTATAATGAACAACTTAAAGTGATAAGATGCTTATCTATTTAGGTGGAAGTAAAGGCTCTAGGAAAGTAAAGGCATAAATTCTAATCACATCTTTCAAGAATAAAATGCAGTATGACTTGCAAAGTCATTAAGCCACACATATGTAAATTCCCCAACGAATGTATGCAAGAAGGCTATAATGCTCATGGTGCTCCTGTCAAAAATAAAGCTGTTAATAACTGCTTATGAAAAATGTAGCTAGGATAGAGTAGCAATAATATTATCAAAGTTATTGAGAAACTCTTGTGCCAGGAAAAGGCCAGATAACAAAGGCTGTCAGTGTTGGCAGATGGAACATTATTATATGCTGCAATAGGTTTATCTTTTCTGCCTGTTCCATCATGTGGCATTTCAATAACCCACTATCAAGAGGAAGCTTTACAATGTATATCTTAGTCAGACATTCTCATAATAACCAGAGCAGTAAGTATGCAGTCTAATGTTGAATCTGGCTTGCTCCAGCTGGTATTTCAAAACAAGGTTCTTAGACGTCTCCAAATGGAGGCAAACAAGAAAAGGTAATATATCCATAACTGTTTTTGCCTGCACAATAGTAGTATTTTTCAGAACAATTATTCAGGAATACAAAGAAGAAATGTTTTCACCTAAGAGCTTTGCTTTTGATGTTGCCCAAAATTCAGGTTTCAATTCTGAATTGCATAGCCAATAATAGTTTAAAGTATTGTTATAAAAGGCCTAATGTTGTGAAGCAAAGTAAACTAATACAACAAAGATCATTGTTTTCATTTTCCATTGCTAATTCTATTACTTTGTATTAGGATAAATCTGAATTCCTCACCAGAAGTAAATTTTCTGGATCTTATTTGTAAAGGTAGCTCTCAATATTACTTAAGAAATATTTCAAAAGAGGAGAACTCTAAAAACAAACGCCCAATAAAATAAAGGCCCAAGTCAAATATATGGTAATGCAAATATGCTGTTCAAGATTTGGTGCTTTCATAAAAATACATTAATAGAATTTTGCCAGGACTGTAATCTTGATGTTATGCATTTCAAACAATAAATAACCAGGTAACTCATAATTTTAAAAATATACTGAAAGCTTAGAGAGGTCAGTGAAGGAACACTGTGGGTGCTAGGGCATAGCTAAGGCTTCCATTTATATTCCAAGTATTATTTAAAAAATTTACAATTCACTCCATTTCATAGTTGGCAGTTTTGATATTTTCTAAAACTTTTGAATTTGATATTGTTGTCATGTGAAGTGAAAAGAGCAATCAGAGAATCAATAGCATGCGTTTCCACTGTGGTTCAATTACTAAGTGCAAAATAAGACAAGCTCAGGATCCTGGATACTGTCAGATTATTAGAGAGTACAAAGAAAGTTACACTTTAAATTTTTAATGAAAATTATCACATTGATTTTAATGAGGAAGCCATTCCATAATCATAACAAATTTTCTTGAATTCTTTGAATTTTGTTAAAACATACTCTTACTCATTCAATTGTTTAAACATGATTTATTTTTATTTTTAGTGAAATGAAATTACCCGAGTCTGGTGTCCCTCAACTTTATCTATTTAGTTTCTGCTTTCCTGTAGTTGGCAGACTGTTCTGTTATACCTGGTACCGGCAAACTGGGGTAGGATATAAAGTCTTTGTTTTGATTTTACAGGTCTAATCATGAGTTATTGCAGGTTACACAGAGACTAAGGAATGAGATTGCATCATGATGTGTGTTACAGGACAAAGTGTACACTACATTCTAATAAGTGGTCAGGTTTTCCAGGATTGCAAAGCCCCTTTTCAATCCAATATATCCAAAAAGAAATTTGCCAATACTCTTCATCTTGGCAATTAAATATTTCCACCGCGTATGTCTTCTGTCTGAGAAATCATTATTCACTTGCCAAGCTGAGAGTAATCTGTTACTTCAACCTCCCATACATACATGGCCCTGTCATTCATGTTACCTCATCATCCCTCCATTTTGTCCATTGTCCACTTCTCTTCATAGCCACTACACCTATTTTAATTCAGACCATTGGCGCACGGTTTCTTCCACAGATGGCTCTAGTGGTCCACTAAATGCTTCATTGGCCTCAATCTTTAGCCAAAGTCATATTTATAAAGCATAAATATGAGCATGTTTTCGACACTAATCAAAAATCTTTAATTGGTCCCCATCTAACATCAGCATAATATCAACAGTCCTTAAGGTAATACAACCAAACAGTCACCTGTCTTCTTCTTGATCTCTGTCCACATCTGTTAGCACCCCTGTCTAACACTTCACCTGGCAGTCATGCCAAATTATTTGCAGTTGCCAAAATAGCTAGACTTCTTTACTCTCAGCCTTTATCTCTGATAGTCTGTCTTCCTGGAAGATTCATATTTTCATCTAACTTGTACTTAGTGTTTGTATATCAAGAGCTTTTCCAGGTAGCAGTTATGTTGCCCTCGCCCCGCCCCCATAAATGAGTCAAATCCCCTTAGAAAATTTAAATATACTGTCCTATACATGACTTATATATTACTTGTAGTTGTGTTTTCACCTGTTTTTTTTTTTTTTTTCATTTTTGCTTAAATTGTTAACTCACTGAATCAATACATTTTGCTTGTTTTATTATCTAGGAGGTTACAGTTTCTCATTATCCATTTACCTAACAATATAGTTTAGTTTTGTAACTACCAAACAGGTTCACCTTGCCCACTGCCTAGGCAGAACTGATTTATCAAGACAGGGGAAGTGCAATAGAGAAAGAGTAATTCACACAGAGCAGGCTTTGTGGGAGAGCAGAGTTTTGTTGTCACTCAAATCAGTCTCCCTGTGAATCCGGGGATCGGAGTTTTTCAGGATAATTTGGTGGGTATGAGGCCAGTGAACTGGGGCTTCTCATTGGTCAGGTAAGAGATAAAATCATAGGGAGTCAAAGCTGCCCTCGTGTGCTGAGTCCGTTCCTGGGTGGGGGCCACAAGACCAGATGAGCCAGTTTATTGATCTGGATGATGCTAGCTGATCCATCAAGTGCAGGGTCTGCAAAATATCTCAAGCACTGATCTTAGGTTTTACAATAGTGATGTTATCCCCAGGAGAAATTTGGGGGATTTAGAATCTTGCAGCCTCCAGCTGCATGACTCTTAAACCATAATTTCTAATCTGATGGCTAATGTGTTTAGTCCTACAAAGGCAGTCTAGTCCCCAGGTAAGAAGGCAGCTTGTTTGGGGAAAGGGCTGTTATCATTTTGTTTCAAACTATAGACTATAAACTAAATTCCTCCCAAAATTAGTTCGGCCTATGCCCAGGAATGAACAAGAACAACTTGAAGGTTAGAAGTAAGACAGAGTTGGTTAGTTCAGATCTCTGTCACTGTCTCAGTTATAACTTTGCAATGGCAGTTTCAGTTTCATCCAGTAACATTGGCTACCATTTATTTGTCTATTATGTACACTACATCTAGCATTTTAAAGCAATTAGTCCCTACATCAAGGTTTACAACATGATTTGGTATAATTTAGCACTTATCTATTACAACTCTTATATATTAAAATTATTTATTTTGTTATTTTTACATATAAATAAATTAGAATGTAGATATTATATAATATGCTGGAAGTAGAGATCTAGTAAGTAACAAAATCAGAAGGTTTTATTTTAAATACTAAGAAATTTCTTCTGCTCTATCACTAATCTTCTTTACAGTTTCTCACTAATTTTGCAATGTAGGAGAGTTTAAATAGTTAAATAATTGAGTATTTTTCAGTATGAAAAATACATACCTGGATGAATAAATGAGAACATTCAAGACATCTAAATTGCCATGTTCTGCTCATATATTCTATCCTTTTTAGCATCTTAAAGGAAATAATTTTAATCAGCATTTCAGAATTGCTTATTTTTACTATATAAAGAAGTAGCTCCTGCTAGAATAAAAATTATTTCCAATGTCAACGATTTTCATGTCTAAGTTTGTAAAAGTTAAAAATGTATTTTCATGAAGAAGCCAACTTTTTACTTTTTAATAATTATGAGTTACATTCAGAAAGTTGTTAAAAATGCAATGCAATTTGTCAAAACAAATAGGAAACCAGATTACATGTAACCATGTGTATGTTTACTCCATATCCACTTTGCTATAAAATATATATTCACATTTATATTTTATGTGATCGCATCTGTTTAAATATCATTCTACTTGAACTTTCAATTCTTTCTATATAAGTGGTAAATTTAAAGTTATTCAAGTCTGTGTTTGCATAATGTAATTTTTTAAATGATAGTAAAATAAAACAGGTGCAGACCTTGAAATTTTTGCAGAGTGGATTAACTGGCTTATATTCAGAAAGCTTCTAAAAACCTGGGTTACCTGGTTAAGGCATCTGAAGCCATCTAAGTGATATACCTCCTCCCAATTATATCTATGCTCATAAAACTTAAGGATGCTGCCTGGTTGACAAAAATCAGAAAGCTTGTCAGTTAATTTACAAAAGCATATGACAAGTCACAAAATATAGAGGTGGCATTTTAAAGAGAAAGAAACTGAACACAAATGTAAAATGAAAACTATAGGAAAATTACGCATTTGTTCTGCGGACCCCTAAGGGAATATATCCCCCAGTGCATTCCGCCCAGAAAGCACAAAGGCAAATATAAAACATACTGATATTTGAATAAACACCACAAACAGAAGAGGTTCAGGGCCATGGTATCTGAATACCTTAAACTGTTGTAGACCCACTAATTTGCAATGCAAAAATTTCAGTCAGCTTTTCAAAGGATGAGTGAAAATTGATTCTTCCATATGTCAAGGACTGAGATAATTTTGATAGAATAACACAGCAGAAAAATGAAGTCCTTTAGAGATCAAGATTTTCATGTTTGTCCAATAAAATTTAAGTAAGCAATAACTTTAGGAAAGGCACTGTGCTAATTTCTGCAGATCTGTGCTGGGGTGCAGAAACTGGCCTTTTGATAAGCACTTCTTGACAAGCTTTTAAGATATATCTGAATAAGCACCTCATTTTCTTCTGATTTTTATTCTTTGAAAAGATCACATTGTTCTACTACATCAAATATAGTGATAGTTTAATTTAAGGAAAAATGGCTTGATGTGAATATGAAAGGAAATGTAAGGACCAGAAAATGAAGTGTCCAGAAAGTCAAGAAAAGAGAGCTCATGCAGGATAGTTGACAGTTTCAAATACCTGGAGGTGAAGCCAAAGGAGGAGAAAGAAGATATTCCTTGGATAATATTATTATGGAGTGCCAGATAATTTTGTAGTGAGTGTTTCAGTAAATACATTTAAGGAAAGGGAAAATTATTGACTGTAACGAGACAGAGTTGACAGAAGAATACTTAGCTTACAGTTCTCTGCTGATAGGAAGACTAATACAGAAAGTAAGCTGACAGGGTGGCTGGGACAAGATGAGATTTTGTTGTTGGTGCTGTTTGTGGCTTAGTTGTTTACTTACTTCATTAATCAGCATGGGAGAGCCTAGGCATTATTATGGATAGAGAAGAAAAATTAGCATGATGAAAAAGAATGGAAATGCCAAAAAAAAAAAAAAGGAGAGAAAACATGATGAAAAATGTGACCCCCAACAAGTCAAGGAGAAATTTAGTCTTAAAAATGGGATGTACTTCCAAGTTAAAGCAATGTGTGAGAGAAAGAAAGAAGAGAGCGAGAGAATGAGAACATAAAAGTTTGGAAGTACAAAAATAAAAAATATGAGGAAACTTTAATAATAAAAAATAGTGATTATTAAATACTTTTAAAAAGTCTTAGCTAAATGGCCTCAATGTTATTAGTCATATATAAACTCAAGTCATTTCAATTAGTAGTGATGCCATTTGAGTCATATCAAAAATGTTTTGAAAAGTCACCAGCTATGTTGTGAATTCTTTCAGCTACTCTCAGAGGTTTGAGCCAGGAATCGAATGAGCAGGAAAGTTTATATGGAAGTTACCTGGGGTTGAGGAAACAGCAAACATGTTTGATAAAAAGAATGAGAAATTTTAAGGTGATGATAATGCAGTTAAGTTCTGGCTGGGTAATAGTCAGTTAAGCTGACTTTTTCTACCAAAAAAAAAAAAAAAAAAAAGGGTTTTATAGAAAGGGACTAAAAGGGATGCCATTGTGGTTGAAAGGTAAAAAGCAGCCATGTGCAGTGGCTCATGCCTGTAATTTCAGCACTTTGGGAGGCCGAGTTGGGTGCATCATTTGAGCTCAGGAGTTACATACCAGCCTGGGCTACATGGTGAAAGCCCCTTTATTTTTTGCCTTTACAAAAAATAAAATAGAAAGAAAAATAAAATAAGAAAAAGGTAAAATGCAATATCTTTAGAAATAAGGGAGTTTGTGAGAGGAAAAATCATGATTTAACATGCTGGCAGAGTGATCTTCCTGAATCCCTGTGCTCCTGTCTTATTTATTTATTTTTAAGTTTTTGAAATGAAGTCTCACTCTGTCGCCCAGGCTAGAGTGCAGTGGCACGATCTCCGCTCACTGCAACCTCTGCCTCCTGGGTTCAAGCAATTCTCCTGCCTCAGCCTCCTGAGTAGCTGGGATTACTGGCACCCACCACCATACCCAGCTAATTTGTGTATTTTTAGTAGAGATGAGGTTTCGTCATGTTGGCCAGCCTGGTCTCAAACTCCTTATCTCAGGTGATCCACCCACCTTGGCCTCCCAAAGTGCTGGGATTACAGGCTTGAGCCACCTCACCTGGCCCCTCTTGTCCTCTTGCATCACCCATACAATAACAGTATTTCAGTTGACACCCGTCAGTCAATGTATGAGAAAAGTGACGTAAACATCAATGCAGCAGTGCATTTGCTAAATCAAAACCACAATAAAGTATCACTTCACATTTCTAAAATGGCTATTACAAAACAACAAACAAACAAACAATATGAAAAAAACAGAAAACAAGCCTTTGCCTGGATGTGGAGAAATTGAAACACTTATGCATTGCTAGTGGGATTGTAAAATGGTGCAAGTGCTGTGGAAAAACGGTGTTAATTCCTCAAAACATTAAATGTAAAATTACCATACATATTTTCCCAAAATTCTACTTATGAATATATACTTAAAAGAAGTGAAAGCAGGAGATCAAACATCCATGTTAGCATTATTCACAATAGCCAAAAGGTGGGAGCAACCCAAATGTCCAGCGACAGATTAACAGGTAAACAAAATGTGATCCATACAAACAGCAGAATATTATCCAGCCTTCAAAAGGAGGAAACTTTTGAACATGCTATAATATTAATTAACATTGAGGACATTATGCTAAGTCAGGCAGACGAATAAAGGACAAATATTGTATTATGTTTCTTATATAAGATTCCTAGAGTAGTCAAATTCATGAAGACAGAAAGCACAATAGAAGTTACAACGGACTCAGAAGCAGAGGGAAGGAGGATTATTGTTTAATGGAGACAGAGTTTCTGATTGGGATGATGAAAAAATTCTAGAGATGTATAGTAGTGATGAATGTGCAACATGTGAATGTACTGAATACCACTGAATTATACACTTAACATGAATAAAATGGTAAGATTTAGGTTATGTATGTTTTACCACAATTTAAAAATTAATAGAAAAAAGTGCTTTTGGAGTAACATTACTGTTATTTAATTAATTTTTAGGTGTAGGCTTTCTTCAATACATAGGGCAATTCCTTACACACAGTTATTATTTCTACAGTATTAGATATTCATCTGGTCTCAGCTGTTATTGGCATGACTTACAGAGGTCTAGGTTATAAACCCTTGTTCTCATTTCATAGTTCTAAATTCAACAATGTTCTTGAAAGAGACTGAGTGAGCTGAGGCAGCTGAGAGACAATGAAAAGGACTCTGATGCTACCTGAGTATACTGCACTTGCGGTTCTCAAAGTGTGGCTTTCAGCAGCTGTGGCAATACCTGGCAACTTGTTTGAAGGAATTACAAATGTTCAGGTCCCCAGACAGCCTACTGAATGAGAAAGTCTGAGAGTGGGACCCAGGAATCTGTGTTTTAACAAGCTCTTCAGTTGATTCTGATGCACACCGGTGTTTGAGAACCACCGTTCTCTAGCATAAAGTGCTGGAATCATAATGGAGATGGGTGGTGGGCACCTGGCTAGGATGAGGCGCATGTTGACACATATACAAGATACAGAACTACTGGCCTGGCGGGTGACAATATTCCTGATGCTGTTATTATCCACTCAAATATCACCATTTGCTCCTATTTATCTATAGGTGAGGGATTTTGGAAGTACAGTCTTTCACCTGTATCTCTGCTTAGGACGTACACCAGAAATAACATATGACCCATTTACTTTATTATCCTTTAGCAAACACTGTCAAATTTACCATAGTGTATTTTATCTGTCTAAGCATATCGTATTTTTTCTAGGATGTTAGGTTTACTAAATAGTATGATTTATAATTGTTTGTTCAAGAATGATACTTGTATTAATCTTTTAGTCCTTTACCATTGTACTAATTTATTTTCTTGATTATTTATTTAGTGAACATAAGGCATGCCTGTGCAATTAATAGCCAACTCAAAAACTTCAAATAAATAAATAATGTTTGGTTTTTTGAATGTTCTATTTCCCTGCCTTATCCCCACAGAGGTCTCCTAACCTTTGTGTTGGTTTCCAGCAGGGTGTGAAAGCTTGTGAGAACCAGTTTTGTCTTTTCTTCTTATTATTATCTATTATTATTCCTTGATTCTGTTTTCACATTGGTAGCTTAAAATCGCCATTGTGAAAGTATTTACACCACAGAAATTTACAAATGCTGCACATTGAAACTTTTTGCTTTTCCTGTAGAAGTAGGTAAATTTTGCTAGTGCAACACTGATTATTCCCTTAATGGTATTTTATTATGGCATTACATGTATGTCTATGTATGTTTATATATGTGTGTGCACATGTTTAGCTATTTTTGCCTGTTTTTGAAATGTATAAAAATAATAATTTTGAATTGCTTAAACTAAGCAAAGATTAGTATTTAAAATGCTTCTATATTATTTTATATAACTATAAGTCATCACTGTTCTCTAATGTTCTGTTACAGATATAAACCATAATTAATTGCTTAATTATCCAGTGTATATTTGTTATTTCGAGTTTTTCACTACTGTTACAGATTTTTATGCCTATTTCTTTCTTTGAATGTACATTTTCTCTTACATGTATATTTAGAAGTAGAATGATTCCAATAGTTTAAATTTTTTTAGTAATGCCTATTTTTGTCCAAAATCGTTCTTTTAATTACATTTTCACCAAGAAAAGATTCATATTATTTATTTATAGCTATCATTTGATAGAATGATATTTAGCCATGTTTCTAAATTTTTTGCAGTCACGTAGAAAGTCTTATTTTTGTCTAGATTTGAATTTTTCTGATTAATAATTTGTTTGGCTTCTCTTATGTGTATGTGGGGATGTGGGGGAGGGGGTTTGTTTAAAGCTATATCTTTGTTATTTGTTATGAATTGCCAGATCATGTTATTTGCCATTTTTCTATAGATGGTTGCATCTTTCTATTAATTGGTAGGGGTTCTTATATATTCTTGATACTAATCCTTTGTTGACTATGCACAGGCTAACATTCAGCCCAAGATACCAAGTATGTACATGCCAATTGTTTACACGTAGCTTACATGTTTATTAATCTGTGACCATGATTTAAGTTATTAAAATTTTTGAATATTAATTTTATTATATTTAACACAATTATCCTTTTTCAGTTTATAAACGCCTTTCACTTTCTTCAAAGACATCTTTTATAAATATAATTTTTCAATTTTAATACATTTGAATAGATATATATGTATACAGTGATTACATTATATTTACTTTTTGGAAGGAGGAGGTTAAGAAATCTTCACAGCATCAAAATTGTTTACCTATACTTTTTTCAAATATGTTTGAGTACATTTTCTCCCTCTCTTTCTCTGTCTCTTCTTTCTTTCCATCCTTTCTTCCATTATAAAGATTTTTTTTCCTAGCTGCCTAGACGTTCAGTGTATTTTATTCTCAGTAATCTATTATGCTGTATTTATCAGATATCAAAGTTGCCTGTATGTGTATGTCTGTTTCAAAGCTTTTTATTCATTGATTTTAGTTGGTATGTCTTTTATTACACTATAATATCACTGTTGTATTTATTATAAGTTTATAATAAATCATGATATATTTTAGATATATTTATTGATACATACATCAATAAATATTTATATATTTTAGCCATTTTACTTCAGAGTCTTAGATATTTTTTCATCTTTGCTCTTCTGTGTGCAATTTATCATCAACTGTGCCAGGCCATAGAAACTCTATTTCAAATATTATTAGAAAACCATTACATTTCTAGAATAATCTTGGTAGAATGATATTCTTATGGTAGTAAATATTTTTATGTATGAACTTTAAATATCAAGGTAATTATTTAGGTCTTCTTTAATGTCCTTTACTACAGTGTTCCAAGTGTCAATGCACAGGTTTCACACAAATTTTTGTTAATTGTTTTGTCAATTACTTGGCAGCTTTAAGGAATATATTATAAAATTTAACTCCAATGTTTTCTTCATATATAGAAATACAAACAGCTTGTGTATATTGATATTTTTACAAACACATTGCTAAACTTTCAAATAAATTTTATTAATTTGTCAGTAAATTTATTTAGATTATCTGTGGAGACAGTCATATTATGTACCAATAATTAGGTTTATTCCCTCCTTCCCAATCCTTATGTAACCTGTTATTAATGTTTGTTAAGTAGATATCTGTGCAACTTTAAAACCTTGTCTGGCAGTAGTCATGTAGCATCATTGTCAAAGTATACGTTTTATAGTTTAAAACTGTTATAAAATTTTAGTGTGCATCAACAGCACCTGGAGGGCTTATTAAAATACAGATCGATGGATTCTACCTGTAATGTTTCTCGTTCTGATACGTTACGTATGGAGTGGTGCCTGAGAATTAGCATTTCCAGCTTCTATATGATGCCAATAATTCTGATAAGTTTCCAGATAATACTAATGATTGCAGTCTAGTAACCACAGTTGGAGAAACCCTGGTTTAAAAGACCCAAATTGGAATCACAAATGCAACATGTACAAATTTTGGGACTTTATTGAAATAATTTTACAGACTAGATATTCAGTTGCTCATGCTATAAAATAAAGCTAACATGTTCTACCTATGGAATTTTACAAAGGTTAAATTTTAGACTATTATAAACTACTGCTATTAGGATGCTTATTAAAAAGCACTGCTGTTGTTTTTTTCATCGTTGTGTCTTCACGTATCACCAAATGGATTAAACATATTAGCATGGTATTTCTACAGAGCACCAACAAATTCTAAATCCATTAAGGTTATGATCTCTGATAGGACAATGATGCATTCTAACCTGGTACAGTTAAAGGACATTTCTTTAATAAAGTTTTGGGGGGATGAAAGTAAGATTAACCTAACCTTTTATTTAAAACATCAATAATCAAATGATGAAATATAATTTCTGTGTAATTATTTATATTAAAGCCAAGAGTCACAACTACTTTAAAAAAATCAGAGGATCATAAAAATCTTTAAACTGACCAGTTTAAGTGTACAAAGCTCACAAATCGCCTTGCAACAGTTTATTTTATTGTTTTTCATCAACGCCAAAATTCATTAAAAGTACACTGAATAGGCTGGGCACGGTGGCTCACACCTGTAATCACAGCACTTTGGGAGGCCGAGGCGGGTGGATCACAAGGTCAAGAGATTGAGATCATCCTGGCTAACATGGTGAAACCCCGTCTCTACTAAAAATACAAAAAAAATTAGCCAGGTGTGGTGGTGGGCGCCTGTAGTCCCAGCAACTTGGGAGGCTGAGGCAGGAGAATGGCGCGAACCCGGGAGACAGAGCTTGCAGTGAGCCGAGATTGCGCCACTGCACACCAGCCTGAATGACAGAGCGAGACTCCGCCTCAAAAAAAAAAAAAAAAAAGGTACATTGAATATAGCCTACAGTTTGCACTCAAGCTGTTGCATGTTTACTGGTAGGAATCACCAGAATTTAAAATAATATAAAATATAAATCTTGCCTAATTTCCCCCATGAGATTGGATAGTATAATTGGACAATTTATCACAAACAGTAAGAGATCATATTGAGTAAAACAAATAAATCTGGTTCCATATTTCTTTCTAAAATATAGGAATTTATTTTTATATCATCAAAGTCTATGCATGGAAAGACAGCCTAGAATCACCTTGTTGCTTTATGAAACTGGTCTAATTAATTTTTAGTCCTCTCACTTGAGGATAGAAGTTAATTTGTTTGCTCATTCTGCCTACATATGTAGTAAATCATCAAGCTAGTAGAATAGCAAACCATTGGAAAATAGCAATTCTATTCTATTTACTGGATTAAAGCAAAAGCACTGTAAACTTAATTAAATTGCTGTACGTTTCGGGAGCTATTAATTATAAAGATAATAAAAATAATGTTACCGGCATTGTACTCCATGGGTGTATACTGATTTATTTTTTGAGAAAACATTATGCTTTTATTGGGCTAGGTCTACAAGAATTGCTGACCTGAGAACATGATTTGATTGAATGAGAGGAACTGTAGTAACATCAGTATGAGCTTCTTACATATAATAATTCACTATCTTCAAAACACATGCAACTCCTCAACAAATCTTGAAGTTAAGATGTACTGATATACATCTCAATCACAAGATGCAATAGCATTTAATAAGAAATTAATCAGGATGCCTTAAAAACCCAAGTCTCCACTTAGTACTAAGTTCAGCAAGTGGAAAAAGTATGTTAACTTTTTCAGTTAAAGCTTTCTATATCACCTCTATCTAAAGTAATATGGGGTCTTGAATTAATTGCTTCTACATCACTTAAAAGTATATCCTATAATTTAAAATAAAAACACGTAATATACAATTTTATATTGTATCAGATATAATTGTTCAAAACCCACAATCTAATGAATTAGTGTTTGCATAAAAATTTTCATTAAATATGTATTTAACATTGCTTAGTGAAATAAAGTTTTTAAAAAGAGTACTACCCTAAAGGTGCAAAGAATAAAAACATCTAGAATTAGGATTCAATCAACCCAAAGGCCCATTGATGATAGACTAGATAAATAAAATGTGGAATGTATACACCATGGAATACTATGCAGTCATAAAAAGGAATGAGATCTTGTCCTTTGCAGAGACATAGATAGAACTGGAAGCCATTATTCTCAGCAAACTAACACAGAAACAGAAAACCAACATTTTCTCACTTATGAGTGGGAACTGGACAATGAGAATAGATGGACACAGGGAGAGCATCAGGAAAAACAGCTCATGCATGAGGGGCTTAATACCCAGGTGATAGGTTGACAGGTGCAGCAAAGCAACCAAGCACACATTTAGCTGTCTAACAAACCTGCACATCCTGCACATGTACCCTGGAACTTAAAAATAAAATTTAAAAAAATGCAATCTGACCCTTGGCAAGTAGTTTAGCCTTTCTCAGGGCAAATTCTCTTAGCTACACTATAGAAGTCACAATACCTGGTAAGTTGTTCTGGGAATTTTGTGAGGATCCATAGGATAATAGATTTTAAAAGTTGCTTTTTTTAGTAAAATGCTATTACAAAGACCTCTAATATGTAGTGAAAACTTGCAACACTGTTAAGCACAAGAAGACTCACAACAAATTATTTCATTACTCTGAGAAGCTTTTCTTCCAGTAGACAGTGCTCCTTAAAATGTTACATTTGTATAACAAGGACAGACACAAACTGAAAAATTGGATGAAATCTTGACGTTTCTGAATTGGCAACCATCACTTCATTACTTGTATTTATTCTGAACATCAAGAATGTCTTAAATCTATTCTTGGTTAAACATTTGGAACATTGCAATATAGATATTTTTTTCTTGTATTGTGACAATGAGCAAAAAAGGATACCCATGAATGTTAATTTTCTATCCTAGATTTCAAAAGTGATTAACATTTTAATTCAAAGTGTTTCTGAAAAGAGACAACATCTTGTCACCTTGTGTTCCTTAGTTAAATATTTTAGTCAAATGATTCATAGGTACTTTATATGTATAAATAATAAAAAAACAAAAAATCATAATCTGAAGGCAATAGAACATTCCAGAAAATCTTTTGTTTCTCAATTTATGAATAATCATAATTTACAAAGAGAAAGTTAAGCTGGTCCTTCTGGTGTGATGTGTGCCTGTAGTGCCAGCTAATTGGAAGGCTAAGGTGGGAAGATCACTTGAGCCCAGGAGTTTGAGGCCAGACTTGGCAATAGACTGAGCCTTTGTCTTAAAAAAAAAAAAAAAGAGAGAGAGAGAGAGACAACAAAGAGGGAGACAATTAAGAAATATATTTTCTTTTATTTTATCTCCCACCTCTCCCTTTTCTTAAGAGACTAAAATATACCTTAGTTATATCTGAAAATGGCCTTATAACCTGGACTTTGGGAAAAAAATTAAATGCTTGGAAGGAAAACACTAGCTGGATCTATCTGCCTTTCGATGGCGAAAGGAGAGAAGGTGAAACTAGGGATTGTTTCTATGGTTTTCATTTGTGTTTGTTTTTGTCTGTCCACTATCTTTGCTAAGAACTCCTACTTCTTTTAAAGAAAATTACTTATACTTGTCTTTTTTCATCCCATACATACTTAGAAATGTGAGATAATCACAGAATAATAATTAATTAGAAAGCCATCATGATTCACTATCACAGATTTTTAAAATATATCCATATAATCTGGAATGCTCTAATTAGAAAATCAAAAGTTGAATGCCTTTCTTGAACTATGATTTTTTTTTAACCTTTAGTCTTTGATCTGATTATCAGAAAGATGTTCAACACTAAAGTTTTAGGTAATGTTTTCTTTTTAAAATAATCAATAAATTCATAAAATTAAATCTGTCTTATAAAATCCAGTCTAATAATTTTGTATTTTGCTTCAAAAATACACAAAACATAACTTTAAATCTAATGGTCTTAGATTAAATTCTTAGGTTTACCTTAGAATTGTATATGACATAAATGTGTATCAGTAACTATTATTTAGTAAAAATAAACAAGTACTTGACTATTTTTATATGACAGTAACTTTCAAAATAAAGGTAAATTGTATTTACTATGTTAATATTTAATGATCTTTAAGAAAATTGAATAATATTTTATACTGCCCATCATTATAATTAGTTTATGTGAAAAACCAATTGTTATAAACTATATTATGTTTATGTGCTTGGAAAAAGGGTTACTGCGGTTCATAAGGTGAACCTGTATGAAATACATAAAGTATTTGTCACGCAAATGATTCAACAGTTTTTACATATTTAAATGCTTGTATTTTTACATTTTAAAAATTGTAGTTGTTAAATAGTTCACTTTAAGTTTCAAAACATCTCAACCACAATATACTGATAGCTTCCTCTGAGAATGAAACTCTCAAAAGATGATGTATGTAGATATAATCAAATTTCTGTTTTGTTTCAGGCATTAGCTCTGTATCTCTTTAAGTAAAAAGAATACTGGAACATTAAAAGGAATATTTAGTCTTTAAGGGATGCATCTCTTTTCTTCTAACCAACCCATATTAAGTAAAGCTCATAGAACAAGATATTTCTGAGATTCAATGTAATTCCTAAAATAGACATATCAATTTAATTTTTTTAACATAAGTACAAAGATGTCAGCAGAAGCAACGGCTGCCTGGGATGACATACAAGTCTAAATTTGACAATGTCAGTGTGTTTTTGACATCCTAGTTTAGAGTTCTTTGGATGAAGTGGTGAGAGAGAGACTTTGATCACCTGTCTCTGGCATAGAGCTTTGTATAGGATGGGTGCTCCATGATTGAACCCACTTGTGACAAGGAAACAAGAACAGGATGAAGAGCACAAACTCTATTCCAGGAAAAAAGTACGAACAGAGATTTTAAATCTCTTTAGCACTCTTTCTTCTTATCTTTACCTTGTTCCTTTCAATCTTCTCTTCTTTATTCGTTTCTTCTATTGCCTTTCTTTCTCCTATTCTTTTCTTCTATTCTTTTAATACACATGCATTCAATAAAATCTACACATTCTTCTAGGAACATTGTCTATCAGAAAACAAAACAAACCTGTAACTTTTGGAGCTTCCATGATAGTAGAGGAAAATAAACAACAATAAAAACATGATAAATAACTGTATTGTAATGAATATTAAAGAAGATAAGTAACTTGAAAAACCAGGTCAGGGTAAAAAGGTCAGATTTGCCGGTAGAGGTGGTTTGAAGTTTCAAAAAGAGTGGGCAAGGTAGGCATCACTGTGAAGATGCCATTTGAGCAAGCGTATTAAGCAGGTGAGTTCATCAGTCATATGCCCATCTGCAGAGTGACCTAAGCAGAAGTAAATGGCCAGCGGAAAGGCCCTAATAAGGAAGTCTACGTATGTAAAATATTAAACATTGCAAGAAAGCAAGAATGCCAGAATTGAGTAGAGCTGACCAAAAGCTCGGAGGAGGGCGAAGGTAAATGAAGTTAGGGAAGTGAAAGGTGGGGCAGATCACCTAGAAATTTTCAGACCATTATAAGGACTTTCAATTTTACGTTGAGAGAAATCAAAAGTCACTGGAGGTGTGTGGGTGTGATTGTGTGTGTGTGAGTGTGTGCAAGCGTATGCATCTCCATATGCCTATGGGGAGGGTGGTACGTGTGTAAGTTCTTAGGTTTATTTGGTACAAAATGTGAAAGAATACCTACTAAAGCATGTTATCTTCATTCCTTTCCCCATAACTCAGAAGTTAAAATCAAAACAACAACAACAACAACAACAACAAAAAACAAAAATCTATTTGTTTCCAGAGTATCACTGAAGGATTTCAAGACTGGGCGACAGTGAATCTCAGAGATGTGGAAATCTACCTGCAAGTCAAGAGAGTACGGGAGCATTTCCCCATAAAACTTACTGCTTTTTTGCTATCCTCAGACCATTTAAGTCACAAGAATACTGCCAAGGAAATAGGCCTGAAAATAATAGAAAAATCAAGGAAGAATACAGTTTTCAGAAAACATTGTCTTGACTCATTTTAAATGGGATAGAATTAGAAACGATAGGTTTTCATTTTGTCTGATGTGCTTCCTCTCCCATACCCTCACATCTGTTTTCCACATAAGTACTCCTAATTTTAGGAAAAGCCCTGCCTACAAATGACGAGAAACACAAATGGGGCATTGTCAAATTTGTATCTGATCGTCAATGCATTCTATCTGCTGGTGATTTTCCCATAAGTTTATTCCTTGACTTGGGAAGCCGAATTGGGAAGAAAAAGCCACAAACCCTTAATGACTTGTTAATTGCCTTTAATTCATTTATGTAGGTTTTGTTGGTCTTATTTTGCCCACAGTATCTTAAATATAAATTGAAATTGCTAAATTAGTTTGAGACAGAAAAGACAACTGCATCAGTGAAATTCACAGTAAAACTATAATCATGAAAGCTTGATATTATTTGGCTGTGTTCTCACCCAAATCTCATCTTCAATTGTAGCTCCCATAATTTCCATATGTTGTGGAAGACCTAGGTGGAGATAACTGAATCATGGGGTGGTTTCCCCCATACTGTTCTCGTGGTAGTGAATCAGTCACACAAGATCTGATGGTTTTATAAGGGGTTTCCACTTTCACTTGGCTCTCATTCTGTCTTTTTTGCTGCCATGTAAGACATCCCTTGCTCTTCCACCGTGATTGTGAGGCTTCCCCAGCCATGTGGAACTGTGAACCAATTAAACTTCTTTGCTTTATAAATTACCCAGTCTCAGGTATGCCTTTATTGGAAGCATGAGAACAGGCTAATACAAAGCTGATAGAAGCAAAGTCTAAATTGAACACTCTATTTCCCCTTGAGAGTAGAGAATTCAAGCAGTCTTTCTGGTTCTTGGCTCTGTGAGGAGCTACATGAGGGCAGATAGACTCGGCTGGAAGAAAAAAGTGATCCCTTCAATTGGTACTTTAAAAAGGTCTCCAGTTTAATCTAAAGATCATGAGTAAGAATGACATTACTCAATGTTCTATCAATTTTCTGAGTATAGTGACCAGTGGGTGATTACATTAAAAGTAAAAAAACCCAAAATTCTTCCTGAAATAAACAATATGAGTGCTATCTATAAATTAGCAGATTCCTTATCCCAGGTAAGTCTCAATATTTTCACATGTAAATTTTAAGTATAATATGAGTTATTGGGAAACATGTTACCTTATTCTGATAAGTTTAAATTATGGGCCTATTAAGTGCTATTTTGTTTTAAGAGCAATAAAAATAATAGAAAAAAATCAGAACATAATCCCTAATCACGACAGGAAAGCATTTTAATATTTAGATATGAAGCATGATATATATATTTATATACAGCAATGATTCCAGAAAGACCTAGTGTGTAATACTCTTACCATTTTTCTGAAACACCTATAAAATTTGACATATTCTTTGAAAAATAATCAACTGTGGTTTGATAGTCATATTTATTAGAAAATTTAGGATTGTTCGATAATATTTTTTAACTTTCTAAATTTTAAAGGTCATAAATAATAACATAAGCACTGACATTTTGTATTTCCCAGAGATTATCAGATAGCTTGATAGTTCAGACTATTCATATTGTAAATCTATGGCCTAAACACTTGAAATATATCTGTTTTTATTTAGATATCTTGTATATTTGAAATGCTATTTTCCGTAGTTATACCTCTTAGGCTGTATTTTTAGATATATTGTCAAGGACAGCAAATAATCTAGTGATTTTTTCAACATTTATCATCAGTTTAATTAAATGACCTAACAAGATAAGTATATTTGGTGAGCATTTGCTATTTGGAGACTAATTACATGATTTATGTGGCAAATAGTTCTTGTTTTCATTGAATAAAATTTTAAAAATATAACTTAATTATATTTATGATGTCTCCAACTTTTCCTAGCTTTGATTAAATTGTTGCAAAATTCCCTGGTCTGAGAAGAATATAAAGTATTTAAAAAATCTGTATGGGCAATCCATAAATTTAAAAATATGTTATATCCTAATGGTTTATTTGTAATTCAATTTAATTCTCAGGAATGTTCATTGATCACCATATATTCTCTGGTTCTAAGTAATTTGTAATCTATTGGCAAGTATAGTTGGTCCTCCCTATCCATGGGTTGTGCATTTGGAGATTCAACCAAACTTGAGTCAAAAATACTTAAAAATTGCATCTGTACTGAACTTACACAGGATATGTTTCTTATTATTTCCTAAACAATATAGACTAACAAATATTTACACAACATTTACATTGTATTATGAATTTTCAGTAATCTAGTGATTATTTGAAGCATGAGAGAGGTTATACATAGGTTATTTACATTCAAATGCTATCCTATTTTATATCAAGGGTTTGAGCATACATAAATTTTGGTATTCACAACAGGTCCAGGAACCAATCCCCGAAGGATATCTAGGGACTACAGATACTTCCCCTACCTTCATTGAAATTTCTCCAACTTTATTAGTCTTGCTAGTGGTCTATCGATTTTGTTGATCTTTTCAAAAAACCAGCTCCTGGATTCATTAATTTTTTGAAGGGTTTTTTGTGTCTCTATTTCCTTCAGTTCTGCCCTGATTTTAGTTATTTCTTGCCTTCTGCTAGCTTTTGAATGTGTTTGCTCTTGCTTTTCTAGTTCTTTTAATTGTGATGTTAGGGTGTCAATTTTGGATCTTTCCTGCTTTCTCTTGTGGGCATTTACTTCTATAAATTTCCCTCTACACACTGCTTTGAATGTGTCCCAGAGATTCTGGTATGTTGTGTCTTTGTTCTCGTTGGTTTCAAAGAACATCTTTATTTCTGCCTTCATTTCGTTATGGACCCAGTAGTCATTCAGGAGCAGTTTGTTCAGTTTCCATGTTGAGCGATTTTGAGTGAGTTTCTTAATCCTGAGTTCTAGTTTGATTGCACTGTGGTCTGAGAGACAGTTTGTTATAATTTCTGTTCTTTTACATTTGCTGAGGAGAGCTTTACTTCCAACTATGTGGTCAATTTTGGAATAGGTGTGGTGTGGTGCTGAAAAAAATGTATATTCTGTTGATTTGGGGTAGAGAGTTCTGTAGATGTCTATTAGGTCCACTTTGTGCAGAGCTGAGTTCAATTCCTGGATATCCTTAGTTTGGTTGGATATGAAATTCTGGGTTGAAAATTCTTTTCTTTAAGAATGTTGAATATTGACCCCACTCTCTTCTGGCTTGTATCACTACCGATCTCACAGAAATATAAACCACCATCAGAGAATATTATAAACACCTTTATGCACATAAACTAAAAAATCTAGAAGAAATGGATAAATTCCTAGACACATACACTCTCCCAAGATTAAACCAGGAAGAAGTTGAATCTCTGAATAGACCAATAACAGGCTCTGAAATTGTGGCAATAATCAATAGCTTACCAACCAAAAAGAGTCCAAGACCTGATGGATTCACAGCCAAATTCTGCCAGAGGTACAAGGAGGAACTGGCACCATTCCTTCTGAAACTATTCCAATCAATAGAAAAAGAGGGAATCCTCCCTAACTCATTGTATGAGGCCAGCATCATCCTGATATCAAAGCCTGGCAGAGACACAACAAAAAAAGAGAATTTTAGACCAATATACCTGATGAACATTGATGCAAAAATCCTCAATAAAATGCTGGCAAACCGAATCCAGCAGCACATCAAAAAGCTTATCCACCATAAGTGGGCTTCATCCCTGGGATGCAAGGCTGGTTCAACATATGAAAATCAATAAATGTAATTCAGCATATAAACAGAAGCAAAGACAAAAACCACATGATTATCTCAATAGATGCAGAAAAGACTTTTGACAAAATTCAACAACCCTTCATGCTAAAAACTCTCAATACATTAGGTATTGATGGGACGTATCTCAAAATAATAAGCGCTATTTATGACAAACCCACAGCAAATATCATACTGAATGGGCAAAAACTGGAAGCATTCCCTTTGAAAACTGGCACAAGACAGGGATGGCCTCTCTCACCACTCCTATTCAACATAGTGTTGGAAGTTCTGACCAGGGTAATTAGGCAGGAGAAGGAAATAAAGGGTATTCAACTAGGAAAAGAGGAAGTCAAATTGTCCCTGTTTGCAGATGACATGATTGTATATCTAGAAAACCCCATCGTCTCAGCCCAAAGTCTCCTTAAGCTGATAAGCAACTTCAGCAAAGTCTCAGGATACAAAATCAATGTGCAAAAATCGGAAGCATTCTTATACACCAATAACAGACAGAGAGCCAAATCATGAGTGAACTCCCATTCATAATTGCTTCAAAGAGAATAAAATACCTAGGAATCCAACTTACAAGAGATGTGAAGGACCTCTTCAAGGAGAACTACAAACCACTGCTCATTGAAATAAAAGAGGATACAAGCAAATGGAAGAACATTCCATGCTCATGGGTTGGAAAAATCAATATCGTGAAAATGGCCATACTGCCCAAGGTAATTTATAGATTCAATGCCATCCCCATCAAGCTACCAATGACTTTCTTCACAGAATTGGAAAAAACTACTTTAAAGTTCATATGGAACCAAAAAAGAGCCCCCATCACCCAGTCAATCCTAAGCCAAAAGAACAAAGCTGGAGGCATCATGCTACCTGACTTCAAACTATACTACAAGGCTACAGTAACCAAAACAGCACAGTACTGGTACCAAAACAGAGATATAGATCAATGGAACAGAACAGAGCCCTCAGAAATAATACTACACATCTACAACCATCTGATCTTTGACAAACCTGACAAAAACAAGAAATGGGGAAAGGGTTCCCTATTTAATAAATAGTGCTGGGAAAACTGGCTAGCCATATGTAGAAAGCTGAAACTGGATCCCTTCCTTACACCTTACACAAAAATTAATTCAAGATGGATTAAAGACTTACATGTTAGACCTAAAACCATAAAAACCCTAGAAGAAAACGTAGGCTACCATTCAGGACATAGGCATGGGCAAGGACTTCATGTCTAAAACACCAAAAGCAATGGCAACAAAAGCCAAAATTGACAAATGGGATCTAATTAAACTAAAGAGCTTCTGCACAGCAAAAGAAACTACCATTAGAGTGAACAGGCAACCTACAAAATGGGAGAAAATTTTTGCAACCTACTCATCTGACAAAGGGCTAATATCCAGAATCTACAATGAACTCAAACAAATTTACAAGAAAAAAACAAACAACCCCATCAAAAAGTGGGCGAAGGATATGAACAGACACTTCCCAAAAGAAGACATGTATGCAGCCAAAAAAACACATGAAAAAATGCTCATCATCACTGGCCATCAGAGAAATACAAATCAGAACCACAATGAGATATCATCTCACACCAGTTAAAATGGCCATCATCAAAAAGTCAGGAAACAACAGGTGCTGGAGAGGATGTGGAGAAATAGGAACACTTTACACTGTTGGTGGGACTGTAAACTAGTTCAATTATTTTGGAAGTCAGTGTGGCGATTCCTCAGGGATCTAGAACTAGAAATACCATTTGACCCAGCCATCCCATTACTGGGTATATACCCAAAGGACTATAAATCATGCTGCTATAAAGACACATGCACACGTATGTTTATTGCGGCACTATTCACAATAGCAAAGACTTGGAACCATCTCAAATGTCCAACAATCGATAGACTGGATTAAGAAAATGTGACACATATACACCGAGGAATACTATGCAGCCCTAAAAAATGATGAGTTCATGTCTTTGTAGGGACATGGATGAAATTGGAAATCATCATTCTCAGCAAACTATTGCAAGGACAAAAAACCAAACACCGCATGTTCTCACTCATAGGTGGGAATTGAACAATGAGAACACATGGACACAGGAAGGGGAACATCACACAACAGGTCTGTTGTGGGGTGGGGGGAGGGGGGAGGGATAGCATTAGGAGATATACCTAATGCTAAATGACGAGTTAATGGGTGCAGTACACCAACATGGCGCATGGATACATATGTAACAAACCTGCACATTGTGCACATGTACCCTAAAACTTAAAGTATAATAATAAAATAAAAAATAAATAAAATCAGAAACAAACAAAATAAATAAATAAATAAATCTGAAAAGTGAAAAAAAAAATTTCTCCAACTTAACTTCCCTGCCCTCCACTTCCCATTCAAACTACTTCCCCTATCTGTTCCCCATTCTTTATTGGCAATCTTGTTTTTAGGCCTATTAAAGAGATTTTAAAATTAACTATTCATTTCCTTAATCCTCTATGATTTAATTTCCACACTGACTGCTCCATAATTTGCTCTTTCTAGGCTGATGATTTTCTTTACATTTTCAAAATTCAATAGTAAATATACCAGTTATCGTCTGCCCCTTTTGATACTGTGGATTATTTTATTGGAAAATAACTCCTGTCTTTGTTTTTCATGATATTATCCTTCCTACCTAATTCTCTTACAACTCTTTCCAATCTCCTTTGCTGGAATGATTCTCTATCAAGAGCATTTGTCTTATCTTATTTATTTATCATTTTTGACTCTATATGCTTACTGGCTTTGGGCATTTCTCATATCTTGATTATTATAAAATCTCTATTTCTAGCCTTCTCACCTGAGTGAGCCATTGGCATTTCAATCTCAATATTTCCAACATGAAATGCAGTGCCACTAAATAATTCTCTAATTCTACCTTACTCTCCATTTCTATCTTGTCTATTTGTCCAATATCTTTGTCTACTGTAGTGAGTTTAATCTCTGCACTCCAGAATATGTTTCTTTTTTTTTTTTTTTTTTTTGAGACAGAGTCTCGCTCTGTCGCCCAGGCTGGAGTGCAGTGGCACAATCTCGGCTCACTGCAAGCTCCGCCTCCCGGGTTCACGCCATTCTCCTGCCTCAGCCTCTCCGAGTAGCTGGGACTACAGGCGCCCGCCACCACGCCCGGCTAATTCTTTGTATTTTTAGTAGAGACGGGGTTTCACCGTGGTCTCGATCTCCTGACCTCGTGATCCGCCCGCCTCGGCCTCCCAAAGTGCTGGGATTACAAGCGTGAGCCACCGCGCCCGGCCTCCAGAATATGTTTCTAAAAGAAAGATCAGCTTTGTAAACTACTTGCATTATTTTGATGACTCTACTACAAAGCCATCAAATTCAGATGTTCTTACCATGACATTCAGGTTGTATACAATGTTGTTCTGACCTTTCTCTCAGTTTACCAGCCACACCCCATGCTTTAACTCACTTTTAATATATCTGGCACTTTAAGTCTTTTAATAATGATGTTTATTCCTCTGGAATGTATTTATAACTCCCTTCCCCTGGGAAAGCATAATTACAATTTGGAATAACTGATTTAATTAATGTTATGCATTTAGAAAAGTTCTTGGTGCATAGTATGTGCTTATTAAATGTCAGAACTATTATTTTTGTTATTTATAGTGGCAGTCATAGTCATAACAGTAATAATGTTCAATGTCCACTTTATTGATCATCACTTTGCTCAAAGCTCACTTACCTCCTTCTCTCCTCTTCCTTCTCTCCAATTAGAATTATTGTTCTGTCCTTAGTTTTCTCTAAAGTCACTTTGTTATTATTCCTCTTGAGTTTCTACTAATATAACATTGAGTGAATTCTTAAAATTTTATGTTGCTTCAGTATCCGTTTCAAATGCAAGTTTAATTTTTTCATACTAGAAGCAGGAATCAGTCACCCCTGACACAGTTTCCAGTTCTACCCCAATGGCTCAAGCTTGGGGCCAGAGGCAGGATCATAGAAGCATCTTTTCCACCTAGCAGACTGGGCTCCTGCTTTCCTATTGCTTTCTTTAAAGGTATTCAGCATTGGCCTGGGAGCTTAGAGAGATCTGCACTCTAATCCTTAAGTGTACTGCTGGTTGTCACTGTGCCTGCTTTCTCTTTCTGCCTGACTCCAGACTCCTGCCTTCCAGGACCTGGGGACTGATGACTGCATTCCAGACTTATTTACACCTTCTTTGTCCAGGATGTGTAAATACAAATTCTTGAGATTGTTTCCTGTTGCAGTGATGTATTGAAGTTTCACCTTCCATCTGAAGAACTAGGGTCTGCCCCAGGCCACATTTTCCCTGAGACTCCAGGAAGAAGACAATGTTTGGTTGCCATCATCAGAGTGATTGTCAGGCAGGCAGAAACTGGACAAAGGTGAGACAAGAGACATGCGGGTGTCTGTCAGTATCAACAGGTTTCGCATCTGAGGGACTCCGTGGTTGCAGGTACAACTAGGCATTAGGCTCTCTGCCAGGTAAAAGAAGTATCCCGTGAATGGCACACTAAACACTCAAGTCCAGCTTCCCCTCATTTCCTGTAAGGGCAGGGTTGCCAGCCATTTGGTACTGGGACCCCAACTTAGATGGGGGCTCTCAAAACAATCATTTATAATTTCCATGTATATCAGCATAAGGGTATATATTATATATGTACATATCACAATCAGGTTTGCTAATATTGGTTCAGTTTTATATAACTATTAATTTAAATATGAAGAAATGATGAAATAGCTATAATTATAGTCATTTAAATTTGTATGCTTAATAAAATAATTAGGTTTCTAGTCATATAAGCACAGAACTCCTTTAGGCCTGAGTGCTTTAATTAAGAATGCCCATTTTCTGAAAATCTTTTTCTTGATGTAACTTACAAAATAAAAATGTCTTCTAATATTCCAATAAAACACAACTATAAAGACTTTTTAGGATTTCAAGTCAAGTGGAGAGTAGAAAACAATAGTTGTAGGTGAGTTTATTCTACTTTTAGAGTTGAAACAAGGAGTCCTTTTGGATTTAGAACAAGGAGGATAAGGGAAGAAAATTGCCCTTTTCTCAGTACTGAATGAGTAAGACCTGCTTAGTCAGAATCTGCAGATACCAATTATGTGACAACTAAGAGGCAAGACTCCAGAGAGTCTCCTTCCCCCTTCTAAAATAATAAAGACTAGATTAGAGAAGTAAATTCAACTCCTGGCAGATCTTAATATCTTTCAGTAAGAAATTAAAATTGACAGCAAAATGAAAAAAATAGAATTTAGTTTTGCATAATTATGGGTAGATACTAAAATTAGTGGAGAGTGTTCAATTTAAAATTAGTAGTAAGAGCAGTGATAAGATTCAGATCTGCTAACACCAAAAAAAAAAATTTCATAAAATGAGAATCAACAGAGTTTGGGTTTTAATTTAAATACAAGAACAGAGTGTATAGAAATGAGCACCTCCTATGCAAGATAACTAGTAAACAAAAATATTAACACTTTCCACAATAAACACTGTCTGTCAGGCATGATAGTAACTCACTGCTGTAATAATAACCTATGATTTAGGTACTATTGTGATGTGAGTGCTGGTCTAATCTACACAAACAATTCTTTTAATATATTTGACTCCACATTTATCCTGGGGGCCAAAATCACTGCTGGACAGCATAAGAGTGTAACTAGGTAGAAAGGATGAGGTATCCAGTCATTTTGCAAATATATTTTCTCAATTACATTAATTTCAGTCCCTCTGCCCTCTAAAACTTTGTTTTTTACATTTAATTAATTTATTACACTCATTATCCTAACAATAAATATAATTTAAAAAGACACTTTAGAAATTACAAGAATTAAAAAATGGAACATTACTGACATAGCCGTTTGTCTTTATCCCTAGCACCAATGTCAGTGGCCCTGCCTTTCACAAATAACCACTAATTAGAAGTTCATGGGCCAGAAGTGGTAGCTCATGTCTGTAATCCCAGCACTTTGGGAGGCCGAGGTGGGTGGATCACCTGAGGTCAGGAGTTTGAGACCAGCCTGGCCAACATGGTGAAACCTGTCTCTATTGAAAATACAAACATTAGCCGGGTGTGGTGGCAGGTACCTGTAGTCCCAGCTACTCAGGAGGCTGAGGCAGGAGAATTGCTTGAACCTGGGAGGCAGAGGTTGCAGTAAGCCGAGATTGCACCACTGTACTCCAGCCTGGGCGACAGAGTGAGATTCTGTCTCAAAGAAAAGTTTATGCATATTATTTCAAATTTCTTATTATCTTTCCATATATATTTGTCATATCTATACATCGAGGTTTAGGTATAGATATGCATATTATCCAGTGTATTAGATTTATAACACTGCTATGACAAATTGTCACAAATTTAATGGCTTAAACCAGCACAAATTTATTATCTTGCAGCTCTTCGGGTCAGAAATTTGCTATGGGTCTCACTAGGCTAAAATCAATGTGTCTGCAGGACTGCATTCCTTTTAGGTGGCTCTAGAAGATAATTCATTTTCTTGCTTTTTCTAGCTTCTAGAGATTGCCCATATTCTATAGCTCATGGTCACCTTTCTTAATCTTCAAAACTAGCATTACATCTCTCTTATTATTCTCTAGTAGTTACTTCAGCCTCTAAACCCAGCTGGAAATGGTTGTCCACTTTTATGGACTCATGATTAGATTAGGTTCACCTGGATAATGTAGGATAATTTCTCCATCTTAAATTCCATACCTTAATCTCATCTGCAGAGTCCATTTTGCCATATAAAGTAACATATTCACAGCTTCTGAGGATTAGGAAGTGGACTTTCCTTGGATGCCATTTTTCTGTGTATCGCAGCCATAACCGGTAAACCATATATTATCAGTAAACTGGGTAACAGGAAGCATCACTGCAGATCTTGTAGCTTCTATTCTATCTTTCCTATAAAACAGAAGTTAATATCATCTGCTCAGTGTATAAGGAATCATCGAAAAAGTGGTTTAGAGGGAGAATAGAGTATTATTTGTGTGTATGTGGCATCCATAAAATGGGGGACCTCTTAGGGGATGTGTATGTAAGGCTCAGTGAAATGTGTTGAGATGGAGAGGAAGAATGTGCTTGCAAATATATCTTGGCATTCTTCTGAAGAGTAGGAAGATGAGGATGAACACCTTACCTAAGGTTTGAGGATGCAGGCAAGTTTCATTTGGTAAGCTAGGGTTACTCTGATTTGAATAAGCATGGTGTTCTTAAAATACGTGATTTAAATAAGTATGTTATTCTGAAAACATGGCACATTCTTTTTTTCAGAAATCATTTCAAGGACAGAAGTGACAGAAAATCAGACATCTTGTTATACATGATGGGTGCTGTCCAGGCATTTTATGGCTAGCAGTGGAGCACAGATTTAAGTCTCTGCATCAAAATCATGTAAAAATTACTTTCTTTCAATAAAGATTCTCTGAAAATGTTACACTGGAAAAGATAAAGGAAATCTTATGTTTACTAACAACAAGAAAAAAGACTTTTGAGATCCTACAGAACTAGGTTCCCCATGTTATATCACTTAAAATAGGGTTTTATTTAGATCAAATAACATTATTATTTTTATAATATTCTAAAACCAAAGACATTTCTAAAATGTCA
Source organism: Hylobates moloch (assembly GCF_009828535.3). Taxonomy (NCBI): domain Eukaryota; kingdom Metazoa; phylum Chordata; class Mammalia; order Primates; family Hylobatidae; genus Hylobates; species Hylobates moloch. Next base: position 63,235,099 of record NW_026652284.1, read on the forward strand.
TTTACTGATCTGTACTGTTTTGGGAAAAGATAATATTAGAACACTTTGAACATTTCTTGTGGCACAAATAAATGTGTCATGTCTTTTCCAATTTTTTTTACTGTGATACTGGCTCATTTCCATTAGTTACGTCATATAGTAATATTTTGAAGTTGATAGCACTGAAAATATTAGTGATTAAATGATGTAACCTAAATACCTCACTAAGGATACAGGTACTTTCTTTGATAGAAAAATAAAAGCTAATTGCAACACTAGTTTTTAAAGATTGCAGGTCCTCGAGAGACATGACTAAATTTGCTGTCATTGAATTTTAACTGTGAGGTTAGTGTTTAATTTGACTTTATAGATCAGAAGTGATGTACTGTGTTGTTTGCAGGGCATTTTTCAATAATATCTATTCTTTAACCTTTGGAATTACTTACTAGGTTCTACTTCAAACGTCCTGTTATATTATACCGCATTTTACCCTTGGATATCAAAAAAGTTTGTCTAATCTGTCAGGGTATGTTAAAATACAATGTTTATAACACAATGTAAGTAATTGATTTCTAGGTTGAAACTGAGAGCCAGGTGTAAGCTCATCTTTACTAAGACACTTCATAGGAGGCCTATAATGATGGAGGAGAATAAACAATCATAGTAAATCATTTAATGCCACACCTATCACTCTTTTTGATCCACAGTTATCTTCACTGAGGGAATTCAGTTATACTGTACAGTAAGGGTTGGGCTGTTTCGCTAGTCTAGCTTGGTAATGCATGTTCCAGAGAGATATATAGTGTAGTGAAAGAAGAAGATTTAATGAGACAAGACATTTTTTCCCCTCTGGACTTTTTGGTACATAAAAGTCTTGTCAGTTTGACATTTGCTACTTTTGCTTTATGATTTTGTCCTATTTTCTTTTATTCCGATGCCATCTTTATCAAGCTACTGAAATACATTTTGCTAAATATTCCAGATGGAGCACTGTCAGACTTTTTTCCTGGATAGAAACCAGGAAAATTGCCAAGCATCTATTCTCTTTATAGCTCCACATTTTGAACATATTGTATAATTCTAGTATTGCCCATAACCGTCTTATTATTACTAATTGTTTATGAGTTTTCCTCTGAAATTCCCAATACCATAATTGAGTTATATTACATGCATGGTGGAACAGTAGAACTAAAAAAAATCTGAATGATGAATGTTTGATCACACTTATATCAGAAGAGGATACTTTATTTCAGCATAGATAATATACACAACATACACACTATCTGTGTATTTAATGTACAAAAAGAAAAAACTCAAGCCCAAGTCTTTTGCATTTAGCATACAATTAATTAAAAACACAATATAGAGTTTCAATAATATTAAGAGAATAAAAGAATGCATATATGCTGTTTAATAGGCCTATTTTACAGGTGAGAGAGATAGAGTAATTCCACCATCTCTGTTTGGATTGGTTGTAAAAATATTAGAGACTTCCATTTTAAGTAAAAGCAAACCAGATATTTGCACAGATTATCCCACTCAAGACATCTAGAACAAATTCAAGTATCAGTTTTGTAAACTATCACCCAGCCAAGATCTGCAATATGGAAATATAAAGGTGAGCCAAGAAAGAAAGCTTAACAGACAAACAGATGAACAATACTTTGGACAGCTTTTGAGGAAGAGAAGTATAAAAATTAAACCACAGGGTTTGAAAAGATGAGGAGGCGAAAGGGTTGCCTCGTAAAGCACGCGCATTTTAGTTTGAAAACATGAAATACTACAATTAGAAATAAAGGTGAACTAGGAATGACTGACACTTGTCTACTTAGCAGGAAGATAACGAGATATAACAATTATACTGTGGTATCTTGGATTCGATCCTGGAAGAGAAAAATGATAATAGCAAAAGAACTGGAGAAACTGTAATCTGTAATTTAGTTAATGATATTGTACTAATGTTAAATTCTTAATTTGATCATTGTACCATGGCTATATATGCCATTATGTTGGGAACCTGGGTATATGGAATTTCTCAAACATTGCAATCACTGAACAAAATACAGTTTGTGTAACTATGTTCATATTAAACACAGTAAATCTACACTGAAAAGCAATACTGTAACTAAAGAGGGATATTTCATAATAAAAACTTTCAAGTCTCCAGGAGATTACAACAATTTTCAACTTGAATGCACATACTGATATTGTCTGACAATATATTACAAAGGAAAAAAGAGATCTATAAGGAAAATTAGAACAACAAATTATATTTACCAAATGTAGAAAAAAAGACGTATGATAAGATCAGAGAGTAATGAAATGAAATTGTAATGCAAAGAATCAACAAAGAAGTTAGTTCTTTGAAATGTATAACACAATTCATAAATACTCAAGGAAATATAGCAAGACAATAAGAGACAAAGCACAAATAACCAATACCAGAAATTAAAAAGAGGGGCTATCAACACAGAATAAAAACACAGTTAAAAAAAAGAGGGCATTATTAATATCTCCATATTAGTATATATGAAAATATAGAGAAAATGGAAAAGTTCCTAAAAATAAAAATAACTTACCAGAACTGACACAAGGTGAAAGAGAAAAGTGAATCATTTTTAAGTATTAAATTGAAGCCATAAGAAAATCTGTAATTAAACCAATATAAAAATGATTTCGCAGAATGTTATTTAGTGAAAATATAACATTATTCTTACAAAAATATTTTACAGAGAAAGGGAAAAGGAGAATTCATGTCATGACTTATTTTACAAAGTTTTCATAAGCTTGATACCAAAGTACAAAAAGGACATTATAAGAAAGGGGAATTATAATTTCTATCACAAATATATAATCAAAGATTATAAACAGCATATCAGTAAAATTACTCCAGCATTGTAAAGGAATAAAACTTCCTCCTCTCAATGATAAAAAGTCAGTGGCAGAAAATTTACCAGAAAAATCCTAAATCTCCTAAAGAGTAGAAACAAATATTCCTAGAACAAAGTATACTTCAAGGTAAAAAATTAAAAGCTTTCCTTTGAATTAGAGAATAAGGAAAATATGCCTTCTCCTGGGGTTCTGTTTCACAGGTCTTAGTTGCCATATTACAATACAGCAGCTTGAATGTTTTAAAGATTGCTGAAACAACATCTAACATTCAATATGGTCTTGTACAATTTTCAAATTCACTCAATATGTGGATCTTGGTCTCCTCTCTTTAAACTGATGCAACCATAACCAGTAGACTGTGCTAAAAGTGATGTATTAGAAATCTCAGCAATAGATCATTAACATGTCATGTATTTTGTCATTGTTTTTGTATGATCACTCTTGGCTCCCAGCCCACAAGTTCAGAGTAAGTTCAAGTAACCCATTGAGAATACCATATGATGAAGAATTGAGGTCCCCAACTGCAGCCCCACTAGAGCTTGCAGCTGAAAGCCAGCAACAAGTTCTCAGGCATCTAAATGAGGTAATTTGAAAGTGGATTCTTAGGTCTGGTATCAAACTACCCCAGCTTGGTGTGCCTGGACAAAAGAAAAGCCACATCCACTGAGCTCTGCTCAAATTGATTTCTTGGCCAAAACATACCACTGTTTTAATCTGTTAACTTTTGTGTAGCAATAAGTGATTAGTATGACAAAAATGGAGAGCCATAAGTATTGGAGAAAAAGAAAACAGTTGTCAATAATAATAGATTAACTGAGTCTATGCATAGCAAATCCAAAATAATCTCTACAGTTAATATAAATGATAATACAGTGTAGTAAGAATACTGGATAAAGAGTTAATATAAAAAATCTTTATTCTCTCCATACATTAGCTACAAGGTGTGAAAAATGAAGGAATACCATTTAAATTATCATAACATAAAATAATTACATATAAATAAGTAGAGTCATGTGCTGCATACATTTCAGTCAACAATTAATGAATATAAGAAGGTGGTCCTACAAGATGATAATGGAGCTAAAAATTTTCTATTGCCTAGTGACATCATAGCCATGGTAATGGCATAGCACAACACATTACTCACATGTTTGTGGCAATGTTGATGTAGACAAGCCTACCATGCTGCCAGTCATATAAAAGTATTACATACACAATTTTGTACAGTACATAATACTTGATAATGATAATAAATATGTTACTGGTATGTGCATTTACTACACTGTACTATTCCTTGGTAATTTATAGTGTACTCCTACTCATAAAAACAAAGATAACTGTGAAGCAGCCTATGTTGGTCCTGTAGGAATACTTCCAGAAGAAGGCACTGTTATCACAAGAGATGACAACTCCATGTATGTTAATGCCCTTGAAGACATTCAATGGGACAATGCGTGGAGAGGAAAGACAGTGATACTGATGATCCTTGCCCTTGTAGGCTTAGACTAATGTGTGTTTTAGTATCTTAGTTTCTAACAAAAAATTGAAAAGTTAAATTTTTAAAAAAATTTAAAAACAGAAATAAGTTTATAGAATAAGGATACAAAGATGAAAAATATTTTCGTACAGCTGTGCAATGTGTTTGTGTCTTAAGGTAAATGTTATTACAAGAGTCAAAATTTAAAAACAATTAAAGTTTATAAAGTAGAAAATGTTAAAATAAACTAAGGTTAATTTATTAAAGTAAGAAAAATATTTTCATAAAACATTTGTAGTAGTATATTTGTAGTAGTAAAATACATGTAGTATAGCCGGACTACAGTGTTTACAAAGCCTACTGCAGTATACAGTAATGCCATAGGCCTTCTCATTCACTCACCACTCACTCTTTGACTCACTAAGAGCAACTTCCAGTACTGCAAGCTCTGTATTTATAGTATATGCCCTATACAAGTGTACCATTTTTTATCTTTTATACCTTTTGTTCCTATTTCTTTCCTATGTTTAGATATCTTGAGACGCAAATGCATAATATTGTTTTACAATTACCTACAGTATTCAGCACAGTAATATGCTGTTCAGAATTATAGTCTAAGAGCAATGGGTTATAATACATAGCCTAGGTGTGTAGTATGCTAGACAATTTAGGTTTGTGTAAGTACACTCTATGATGTTCACACAATTATGAAATCATCTGATGACAGAATGTATCCCCATCATTGATGCATGGCTATATATGTAGAATATTATGTCAAAACTGCTGAATTTATTATTAAATTATAAATATTATGTCTAAATTTAGATATATGTGTAAGTAATTTTTTTCTTTTTGCTCAAGGTGACTTCTGTTAGTCAGATTCTATTATAAAGTAGGAATAATATTTTTGAAGAGGAATATTTCCACTCAAAATCATACAATATTTTGAGAGACATTAAAGAAGAAATTTTCAAAAGGAGAAACATACAAAATTTATAGACGGTTGGGCTCAGGGTTTTAAGATATTAGTTTCCTGCATACTGGTTTAGAATTTTGTAAAATACCAACAATAACCCAACAAGCTGTGTGTTTGTGTAGGTAAGTTTACACAGCTTTAAATGGAAATTCAATGGACTAATACTTTTTCACCTGAAGAAGTGAAGGCAGGAGGAATATTTACGTATTACTCATTTGCTTTCTCCCTTTCTAGGGCAGTTGGTCACTTTATTCCTATCCACCACTGCAGTGAACAACACAGCTCTTTATTTTCCCCAGACATCATCTCAGATTTAAATCCTACAATGCCTCACCTCACATGTCATGCTCGTCATCTTTCACACAGAGATTAATTTTTTTCCTGAGGTTTGTGAAACTGTGGGGTCTGGTTTGTGCCAATGCAAATGCAACCTACAGCAAGAAACAATTGTCTCCCTATGGGGCAATACTTTGACCAACAGTTAATAAATACTGGCAGATAATTTCTTCTCCTCTTGTCACACACATACTAATCTGAGATACAGTAGTTTATAGGCGTCTTTGAAGATGTGGCCTGTCTCATCAAGCAGTCAGTTGTCCTTGATATCAAATGGTGGCCAGATGAATAATAACCCTCAATATTCTGTTGTCTCTCTGAGTCTGCATCTTTTTAAACTTTTCTTTGGTATTACACTCCTTAATAAAGTATAGCACATAATTTTTTGGAAGATTAGAACAGAGAAACAGAAGACAAATCAAGACATATATAGGCACTTGATTTCAAAGAAGGGTGGACTGAGACCATTAGTAAAAATACTGTTTTTTCAATAAACGGTGCTGGGATGAATGGATATCCAGTTGGAAAAAATAAAATATAGACTATAGATAATTCTTGATACATTTTACATTTAAATTTAAAGGCAAGATAATAAAATATCTAGAAAATAATAAGTATTTCTTAAAACAATGGAATAATTATAAAGAAAAATGTTGAGCTTCTTTATGATAGAGTCTAACGGAAGTCACCTTGAGCAAAAAGAAAAAAAATTTACATATATATCTAAAAAACTAGCACATATTCAAAATATAAAAGGGATTCCTTCACATCTATAAGAAAAAAAAGCAAATACTCCAATAAGAAAATAAACAAAAGACCTTAAGGGGCACTATATAAATGCATTTTCCACATGGCCAGTAAACATACAAACGTATGAAAAGATATGAAAAGTTACTCAGACTTATGTTTTAATATACTCACCTGTAAATAACTATAATTTCTTAGGAATTAGAATGTTGGAACCGATACATTAAAAAAAAGTGAACAAATTTCAAGAAACCCATTTAGTAGTCTAACATTCAACTTACAAGAGTTCTGGAAGACAGAAGAGTAAAAATATGGGGTAATAAATTATCAAATATATATCAGGTTTACTAAATTTAAATATTACGAGCCTCCAGAATGAGAGGGTTCATGGTTTCCAAAGAATAGTTGAAAAAAAAACCTAAAATTAAAAGTGACATAAAAAATTCCATACCATAACATTTGAAAATATGCAAGTGAAGGAAAATGGCCTAAAAGCTTCCAAAGATGATTAAAAACAATGAAAAACAATGAATAAAAAAATCATATAGTTAGGAAGAAGAACCAGCCTCACACAGATTTCTCAATAGCTAAACTAATTAATAGGAAAATTACGTATAAAATTTAGAGAATATTAATTTCAACCAGCATTCTATATTCACTAAAAATATCAATCAATATTTAGGACAGAAAATTACATCTTCAGAGTTAAACAATAATTCCCTTTATTTGCTTTTTCTAAGAAAGTTTCTATATAATATTCTTCAGGTAAACAAAGCAAAAAGAATACCCATAATCCAGGGACTACTATTACAACACAGGGGGAAAGGAATTCAGTGTTTTTCTTTAAGGGGGCTACAAGCATTTGTGGGGGTGGAGGGGGCAGTTCATAATTCTTCATAAAGTAAGAGTGTTTTACAAATTGCCTTCTCTATTTCCATGTAGAGAATGCCAGTGGCGGCATCGTCCTTCCATCTATGCTAGAATCATAAAAGGTTTCTCATAGGCCAGGTACAGTGATACCAGGAAAACAATACAAAAACCAACCAACAAACGAAATATTAATTCCTGGCAAAAATGAGGTGCACAAAAGTGGTGATTTACTAATAATGCATGTTCTGACAACACTGATTCGTATTTTCATAGATATAATAATAATTAACATCGATAAGTAAATGTGGATACCATTTGGTGGGATAGAAATGGGAAGATAGAAATGAATACAAAGCTAATTTCACATCAGACATGGCAGGAAGTCAAGAGACAGTACATTAAATTAACAAATGTTTTAAAACATGGAGATGAATACCAGGTGAAAGACCTAGAAGAATTGAGGAAATCTCCCTTTGAACATTTTTTATCTACACAAAACTTCAAACAATCCAAATAAGGCAGAGTGGACCTGCTTCCCCTCATAGTCAGATTCATACTTTCATCAAAGAAAATTGTACTTGTCTCTTCCCATTAAACACATACTCTCCTAATGTGTAAGACAAATTAAGAATATAATTTGTTGGTTGGCCAGCTCTTCTACATACAAATGAAAAAAAAATGCTATATTTCTTAGCAAATAGTCATGTGCCGGTGCTTTAATAGAGATTTTAAAAATTTTTTACTTTGCTGAAATTTGTTTAGGTTAAGCCTTTGCCTAGATTACAAGTAATAAGGCCATTTCTTCCACGAGATCAAATTCAGGCTTATTAGTCAAATGGTATAAGGGCAGCTGTGATTTAGGAGAATCAAATAGTCAATGATGTAGTGGAAATACTGGAGGAAGGAGAAGGAGGACTGGTTTTGTGAATACCAGAGATAGGGCTATTCTAAGTTTTCAAGGTACAGCCCACCCTACTCTTTCACTGATAACTTCCAATCATCATTTCCCCCTTTCATTTTGCTCAATGGCATTTATCACTCTCCAAGAAACGTATGAATTTTATTTATTAATTTGTGTTATCTGCCTCACCCTTTTAGATTTTAAGCTCCATGAGGCGGGTGAGAATTGACAGTTTTATAGACCATAGAATTCTCAGTATCTAGAACAGCTTCAGGCTTATAGTAGATGTTCAATAAATATTGGTTGAATAAATAAATGAATAATAAGCAAATTAAATAATAAATGATGAGATTAAATATTTAAATATTTGATGAATGTGAGGTATTTTAGAAAGTGGAAATAAAACAACAAAAAATGTAATCAGAGAAAGGGTTTAAGAAAGAGAGATAACTTGAATGTAGTTTTACATTTTCAAACCTGTATTAGGAAGGAATATGGTATATTATTAAGAATATTATGCAATAACACAGTGAAACTCCGTCTCTACTAAAAATACAAAAAATTAGCCAGGTGTGGTGGCGGGCGCCTGTAGTCCCAGCTACTCAGGAGGCTGAGGCAGGAGATGGCGTGAACCCAGGAGGTGGAGCTTGCAGTGAGCAGAGATCCTGCCACTGCACTCCAGCCTGGGAGACAGGGCAAGACTCCGTCTCAAAAAAAAAAAAAAAAGAATGTTATGCAAGAGTGTGTTTTGAGCAAATAAGGAATTAGGAAGGTTACAATTAGAAGTGATTCCAGGGGAGACCTATCCAGTACCAAAGAGTCTGAAATTGGGCTTAAAAAGAAAGATTTACACAGAGAAAAAAAACTCATGGGGTTCCTTTATTGCTATACTGGAGTATAATTCATAGAGGTATATGAATTCACAAATGAACACCAATTGTGCAGAAAATTAAAGAGGAACTGAAAACAACAATGGAGGTCAATTCAGGAAACAGAAGTAAGAAGGACTAATCAAATATGACTTTACCAAGTATCTCATTAAAAATCAGAGCCACATTAGACTGACATGGAGAAATTTATGTCACCTTTCTTTCCTGAGTATCATAAAATGTATGAAGAACCAAGATATCCCAAAGCACCACTAAATTGTTTTTTAGTACTTTATTTTATTTCAATGGTAATTTTAAATTATAACTCTCACTGACAGATACAGTATTATAAGTGTTAAGATTGTAAAATGCCTTTCCAAAACTGTGATTTATACCCATATATTCAACCAACATATATTGTACATTTATTATGCACTGAGTATTCAAGAAAGCCATCTCTCTATTCACACATATCATTATCTAGTTAGGTAAAAAACGAAATAAATCATTCATTAACAGGACGGGGAATACTGGAGCCAAGCATGAAATGCATAACCCTCAAAGGAGGGGTTCAAACACCAGTCTGAAGTCTCAAGTGGTACTATCTGTAGCTACTGACATGATGGTTACAAATGAGTGGTTAAAAGTTATCCAGATATAGGATGGAGTGTAATTTCATATTTGGGGAAGGAGGTAGCATATACAAAGGACAACAAAATAAAAAAAAAAAGGGACATTTTTATATTGCCTATTTAGGACATGTTGAAAATATTAATTGACCTCAACACAAATTCTATTTAACAAATGTTCAAATAATGGCAAATTGTAGATTATTTGTACCAATTTTTTTCTTTGTATATACAATGTAAAGTGTATTTATCTATGTACTTTATAACTCAAGAAAGATACCAGCACTTTTGACCTTACTATGGTGTAGATCAATTGAAAGAGTATAAAATAAAAGTGGGATGATATATTGCTAACCATAAAGCCCCTGGACATGTGGAAACAAACCTTTGTTACCACTAATAGCCTGGAGAGAATTAAATTGAAATCCCATCATAAATCTCTATAAAACGTGATTTCATTGCTGACCCTACAACCCCCAAATTCTCAACATTTTGATTGTGATAGATCACCTCTGTGATTGTTGGCTTTGAATTCCATTCTTTAGGAGATGTCAAATTACTATTTTGTGATATTTTGAAAAGACCCTTTTGTCTTAATGCAGTTGCCATAGTATTTTTATGATTTTATTTTGTAAATTTAGTTAGGTTTAAGGGCAATGTGGTGCAGTGAAACAAGTACAAATTTTGATGCCAGATAAACCTGAGTTCAAATCCTTGATCTTCACGTATATTACTTTGTTATTATTAATAATATTTTTGACCAGGACAATTGAATTAATCATTGTCACTTCACGAAATAATATGATCAGCAGTTCATGCAAAACTCCCCTTTTATTTAACTTTTATTTATATCCTTTTAATTTGTCCATATTCTCCACTTTCACTCCACTCTACCTCCCACAGACAACAACTCCAGGTGGCTTTTAATGGATGCTTGAGTTTTATGTAGTTTCTAGAAGTATGTATTTTTAATATTTATTATAAATTTATACAAATAGATAAAAAATTATAGAAATGGCACTGTCTTACAGATTTCATTTTGTCCCCTAATATTTTCATTCACCACTATTTTTAGGACCTATACAGATCACTGTGAATACCCCATTTGCTGTTTTTAATGCTTTTCTATGGTGTACGTCTACCTCATTATACTTACTCATTAGAAATCTAGATTGCCCCTAAGAAGATGATACTATATTTTTCAATACTGATGTAATGAACATTTTCACAGGTATGTCATGGTCCATTATGAAAATTCCTATATGAGACTACCTGGGGTATAAATTCAGATGTTGTTAGGCACACGATATAAGCAAATTTAATTTTATGTACTGTCAAACTGGCTTCAAGAATGGGTATATAAACTGACTTTCCCACTAAGTACATGAACAGTCTGATTTTCTCACATTTCCATAAATAGTTGGCACTACTATAGCAAATATTGACATGTGTTACAAAATTTGGTATTGTAATTATGTCAATATATACTATTTGTAGTAAAGTAGGTAATATTTGACTACTATAAACACGTGGTCAGAATGATCCAAAATCTATCATTATTTTCTCCAAATCTCCTAAGCTATAGCTTTTAAAAGTAAATACTATAAGTCATTATCACAGCAAACAATTTAATATACTTTCTACTAAAGAATTATTTCCAACCTCCCAATATGGAATAGAGTGTATCCTTAGGTTACACAAGTCTACAATTAAACATTAATCTCCTATTCTGTATTATTTAGGAATTCTTCTTTTGTAAGCAGAAGAATGCCAGACTCATACTGGCTTTAAAAATATGCAAAAGCATTCCTTCACTTAACTGAAAAGTCCAGAATAGGTTAAGGTTAAATAAGCTTCTCCTAATGATTCCTACTGTCCTCAGATGCCCACTTACTTCATGTCTTTTCTACCTTGAGTGGAGTGTATTTTTCCTATTCTTGGTTTTTCTCAAAGTCGTAAAATGGCCTCCATATATTTCTAGAATCTCTAAGCCTCCTATTATTATTTAAATAATTTAGAGATAAATAAAGATTATCCTTTTGCCCCTCTATCATTCGACTCCCAGAACTGTCCTCACAAAGACATATTTCTTAATATAAACAGATTTTATGAGAATGAAGATTATCAAAACTGGGTTTCATAATTTCACAAACCGAATAAAACATTTATCATTCTGTAGCATGTTTTTGTTTTTATACAATAATATTTTATGATTTTTTTCTCCATGCCAATGCATACAGATTTAAGTCATTAATTTTAAAACATGCATAATTGTATTTTAGCTTCAAGGGTTGGAATTACTTATTTTAGCAGGAGAAATATGATAAAGTCAATTAGATGTTTGAAAAACAGTAGGAAGTATAGGAGGGAGGTAAATAATGAGAACCTCTTCCAGCTTCCAAAAAACCAGTAAGGCTGCAAATCACAGGATGCGCCTATCAATTATCTCAGCTGAAGATTATTTATAAGAGCTCACCTGGAAGCTCCTTCATCCTTCACATCTGCCTAGGTGCCAGTATCTTTTCCAGCAGAGAATATGCTTTCCCCTTCTCTTTTGCCTTTAAATATTACACAAGTGCTGCTTATTGTGGAATCTAAAAGGGAACTCTGTTTGTAAATGCATAAGGTAAATGTAATTCATTCTTGCATTTATAACCAAAAGTTGACATGGTTAGGAATGGAGATGAGTATCACTAGACAGTAACCAGGGCAATAATGTTCCAGGCAATAGCATGATAATTTGTCCACTCATGCCTTTATTGATGGATGTTCAAATTATCTGTTTTTTTCTTTATAACAATACTCAAAATAATCATTAATTTGCATGTTATTAATTTAATTGGCTTAAGTAATATTACTTTTCTGTTCTAATATGTATTTCATACCACACTGAAATTTAAAATGATGAATTTAAGTAGACCCCACTGTAAAATTAGTTTCTATATTTTTAACCACCTTCTTCTGTAGACTGAAGTAAGTTGGCATTTATTAAAACTATACACTGAAATGCCATGTTTATTTGACAAAAAAGCTATACTTTTCCCTCAAAAAATACATTTTTAAATGTACATATAAATTATCGAAAGAGGAGTATATATTCATTTAATTTCTTTATTACCTAATACCGGACTAATTAATATCTTGCTACATTAAATTTACTTTGGCTGGTCACTTTTTGCACCGTTCAGTTTTTGTAACTATTCCAGAATATATCTGTTACTTTGGTCACTGCAAGTTGTCACATTTGTTCTTTAATAAGTTTTTTAGAAAGCCATCCCATAAAAAAAAATCAGTAACTATATCCTACATATGAAATGGCATTCTGATTGCAACAAGGACTTCAGTGCCAAGATTTAGAAACATTAAATGTTTTAAGCCCTGGGTTTCAGAGGACTGATCAGGCTATTGAGTACCCAGGTTGCTGTTATTTATTTATTTTTATTTATTTATTTTAAGAGACTGGGCCTTACTCTGTCACCCAGGCTGGAGTGCAGTGGCATGATCTTGGCTCACTGCAGCCTTGACCTCCTGGGCTCAAGTGATCCTCCCGCCTCAGCCCCCTGAGTAGCTGGAACCTACAGGCGTGCACCAACAAAAAGCCCAGCTAATTTTTGTATTTTTTATAGAGATGGGGTTTCACCATGTTGCCCAGGCTGGTCTCGAACTCCTGAGCTCAAGCACATCCAGTAAGTTGCTGTTATTTATATAAGTGAGATACATCATAATATAATGCTGCTTCTCACAACAAAATAAAAAGTAAAATGCATAATCTTTTCAGATAAGTAACTTGTTTCTATACTGAAAAGTTCCATGAGTAAAATAGAAACTTAGAACTATGTTTTTGACATTCTATTCTTATTTTTAGATATGAGTGTTTTGATGTGTCTCTCAACTTTAAAATCAGCAAGTGAAAGAAATGAAAGTACACCTCCTGGGATATTTGCTTTTATTATGTAAAACAGTGGAAAAATGTTTATTCCCTAATGTGAAAACAATGACAACTTTGGCAATAAACATGAAATAGTTTTGAAAATTATATAAATAATGCAATTTATACATTTTATGTTTAGAAGTTACTGAAATCACCAGACACTAGGCTTTAGCAATACTATATTGTTGAGAGTATATGGGATACAGACTCAGTAGACTTGATTTTGCATTTTGATTCTTCCATTTACAAGTTATGAATTTACCATTTAACTTTCCTAATCTTTATTTTGTCATCTATGAAATTTGAATAATAGTTACCTATGCAAGTATGAGAATAAAATGAGATCTCGTTCATGAATAAGAAATCGGGATTGACTATAATAAGCTATGTGAAGTTATTCGTTATGACCTAAACATGTTTTGTAAAATTTATATTACAATTCTTGATAATACTCTAAACAATTTTTAGCGAGAGGTGACAGCGGGCTGGTGCTGGCAGCCCTCGAAGCCCTCGCTGGCTCTGGGCACTTCCTCAGCCTCGGCACCCACTCTGGCCGAGCTTGAGAAGCCCTTCAGTCTGCCACTGCACCTTGGGAGCTCCTTTCTGGGCTGGCCGAGGCTGGAGCCGGCTCTCTCAGCTTGCGGGGATGTGTGGAGGAAGGGCCGTGGGCAGGAACCCAGGCTGCGCAGGGCTTGCAGGCCAGCGCGAGTCCCTGTTGGGCGTGGGCTCAGGCTCCATGGGCCCCGCCAGCCCGGGCAGTGAGGGATTTAGCACCTGGGCCAGCAGCTATGGAGGGTACACCAGATCGCCCAGCAGAGCTGGCCCACCAGCGCTGCACTCGATTTCTCACCGGGCCTCAGTTGCCTCCCTGCAGGGCAGGGCTTGGGACCTGCAGCCCCCCATGCCTGAGCCTCCCCTAGGCTGTGGGCTCCTGCTCGGCCTGAGCCTCCCTGACGAGCACCGCCCCCTGCTCCGCGGCGCCCCGTCCCATCCACCGCCCAAGGGCTGAGGAGTGTGGGGCATGATGCCAGACTGGCAGGCAGCTCCACCTGCAACTAGGTGAAGGCCTCTGGGCTTCTGAGTCTAGTGGAGACTTGGAGAACCTTTATGTCTAGCTAAGGGATTGTAAATACATCAATCAGCACTGTGTCTAGATCAAGGTTTGTAAATGCACCAATCAGCACCCTGTGTGTAGACAATCTGGTGAGGACTTGGAGAATCTTTATGTCTACCTAAGGGATTGTAAATGCACCAATGAGCACTCTTTGTCTAGCTCAAGGTTTGTAAACACACCAATCAGTGCTCTGTGGGGACTTGGAAAATTTTTGTCTAGCTCAGGGATTGTAAACACACCAATCAGCACCCTGTCAGAACAGACCAATCAGCTCTCTGTAAAACAGACTAATCAGCTGTCTGTAAAATGGACCAATCAGCAGGATGTGGGTGGGGCCAGATAACGGAATAAAAGCAGGCTGCCCGAGCCAGCAGTGGCAACCTGGTCAGGTCCCTTTCCATACTGTGGAAGCTTTGTTCTTTGGGTCTTTGCAATAAATCTTGCTGCTGCTCAATGTTTGGGTCCACACTGCCTTTATGAACTGTAACACTCACGGCAAAGGTCTGCAGCTTCAGTCCTGAGCCAGCAAGACCACGAAGCCACCAGAATGAAGAAACTCAGAACACATATGAACATCAGAAAGAACAAACTCCGGACATGCTGCCTTTAAGAACTGTTACACTCACCGCAAGGGTCCTCGGCTTTGTTCTTGAAGCCAGTGATACCAAGAACCCACCAATTCTGGGCACATTAGGACAAAATGCTATAAGGGAAGAAATAATTTTTCAATAAAAGAAAATGGTGGGAGTAATATCATAAAAAAATGGTTGACCAGGAAGTTTCAGGGTTCAGTTCCTCAACTATAACAATAAACTGAAAGAAAAAAAAAATGAGAAGAGTCAAGGGTAGTACCTGAGGGAGGAATAGGCTGCTGAACTTTGGTAAGAGACTAACTTGTAGGACCAGCTCCCATCCCCATTCCTTGTCCCTGTTGTTGTGGGGATAGGCCACATTCCTAGAGCACCTGGTTGGTACCATGGTAGACAGTAAGAACTTGTTCTCCAATGGTTCAGGTTTGTGTGATTTGGTTGGCCTGGTGATTCCCTGAGGAGCTACAACAGATGATTACCTTTGATTTGGCTCCCTAGTGATGCAGTGGCCTTCCCAGCAGCATGTTCTGGAAGCACACTTTTGTGTGTGTGTGTTTGCGTCTAGAAACTTAAAATCTGTGTCAGGTCATAGACTGACCAAAGCAATGACACAGAGAAACTTCATTGACCACACAACAGAGACCACAGACTTTCCAAAAATAGTTTGGAAAAGTTAGCATACAAATGAGTACATTCAGGACTCAGTAAGTAACAGAAACAATTTCTGAGGAGAATTTGATTTCCAGAGTTATACTTTAATACTCAAATGTTTCATTATCAACAAAATGTTACTATGCTTACAGAGAAATGAGAAAATATGACTCATTTGCAGCAAAAATAGTTTGAATAAAACTCTTCTAGGAAGCCCAGACATGGAAATTCCTAGCAAAATACTTCTAAAAAAACAGTCTTAAATATGCTCAGTGAGCTAAGGAAACCCATGGAAAAAACAATGAAAATAAATTAGGTGAAAAATGAATAAACATATAGAGAATCTACATAAAAAGAGAAATTATCCAATAGAACCAGATAGAAATTTGAGGGCTGCAAAATACAATAGCTTAGATTTAAAACAAAATTAATACAGGGGTTCAACAGAAGATTTGGGCAGACACAGTAAAGAATCACCAAAGTTTGAAGACAGGGCAGTTAAAATTATCTAGCCTGGGGAGGAGAAAGAAAAAAAGAAACAAACGAGGAAAATGAGTAGAACCTGAGGAACTTGAAGGACATATACAAACATACCAACAGGGGAATTGCAGGAGGAAAAAAAAAGAAGCAGAAAAACATTTGAAAAAATAATGACCATAGATTATTAGATTTGATGAAATTCATGAAAATACATATGAAAGATGCTCAATAAACTCCAAGACAATAATCAAAAAATTCTACATTGAGATACATTACAGTTCAATTGTTGAAAGCCAAAGGCAAAAAGAAAATCTTGAAAGCAGCAAGACAGAAGCCACATGTCATGTGCAAGGAATCCTAACTAAGATGAATAGCTGTTTTCTCACCAGAAAGCATAGCGGTGAGAAGAGTGGTAAGAGGTATTTAAAATGCTAAAAGGGGCCAGGTGCCTGTTTCAGGCCTGTAATCCCAGCACTGTGGGAGGCCGCGGTGGGCGGATCAGGAGGTCAGGAGATCCAGACCATGGTGAAACCCCGTCTCTACCAAAAATACAAAACATTAGCAAGGCTCGGTGGCGGGCACCTGTAGTCCCAGCTACTCAGGAAGCTGAGGCAGGAGAATGGTGTGAACCTGGGAGGCGGAGTTTGCAGTGAGCTGAGATTGCACCACTGCACTCCAGCCTGGGTGACAGAGCCAGGATCCATCTCAAAAAAAAAAAAAAAAAAAAGCTAAAAGAAATTTTAAAATCCTGTCAACTACCAATTCTACATCCAGCAAAACTATCTTTCAAGAATAAATGAAAATTAATATGTTTTCCAATAAACAAAAGACAAGAAAGTTTGTAGCTAGTAGATTTGTACAAAAAGTGCTAAAGGAAGTCCTTCAGGATGAAATGAAAAGATGCTACACAGTAACTCAAAGCCATATGAAGAAATGAAGAACATTGAGAAAGATAACCACATAGGTAAATATAAAGTCCTATATCGTCGTACTTTTGGTTTATAACTTGTCTATCTCTATATCTGATTTAAAAGGCAAATACACAAAATAATAATTACAAATCTATATCAACTTGTATAATATTAATATATACAGACATAATTTTTGACAAGAAAAATATAAAGGGGGAAGGTGGCGATGTATAATAACAGTGCTGCATGCTACTGAAAATAAATTGGTATTATTCAAACCAGGTTGTTATCAGTTTAATATATTAATTATAGTTTCCTAGAATACCAACGGGAAAATAATTTTTTAAATATATAGAAAAGAAAGTGATGTACTATAAAAATAAATATTAAAAGACAATAGTGGAGAATTGAGAAATGAAAATAGAAGACATACAGAAAATAAACAGCAAAATGTCACAAATATGTTCTTTATTATCAGTAATTACATGTAAATGAATTAAATTAGACGATTAAAATGAAAGATTGACAAAATGAATTTAAAAAAATCCATCTATGTGCTGTTTATAAGAGACTCACTTTGCACACACAGACAACAAGACTTAAGTGTAAAAACACAGAGATAGCTATTTCATGCAAATAGTAACTAAAACAGTTGGGGTGGCTTTAATATTATCAGACAAAAGATATTTTACATCAGAATAGTGTACAAGAGGCAGAGGAAACTATATATTGACAAAAGATTCATCTATCAAGATGATATGACAGTTATATGCCCATCCAACAATAAAGCCATAAAATACATGATGCAATATTGACAAAATTGAAAAGGGAAAGATACTTCTACAACAACAATCGGAAACTTCAATATCCCACTCTCAATATAGGATAGAACAACCAGACAGAAGAGCAATAAGGAAATAGATGACCTGAACAACATTACAAATCAATTAGACTTAAGAACATATAGGCCGGGCGCGGTGGCTCACGCCTGTAATCCTAGCACTTTGGGAGGCCGAGGCAGGTGGATCACGAGGTCAGGAGATGGAGACCATCCTGGCTAACACAGTGAAACCCCATCTCTACTAAAAATACAAAAAATTAGCTGGGCGTGGTGGCGGGTGCCTGTAGTCCCAGCTACTTGGGAGGCTGAGGCAAGAGAATGGCGTAAACCCAGGAGGCAGAGCTTACAGGGAGCCGAG
Organism: Hylobates moloch; assembly: GCF_009828535.3. NCBI lineage: Eukaryota > Metazoa > Chordata > Mammalia > Primates > Hylobatidae > Hylobates > Hylobates moloch. Next base: position 63,253,651 of record NW_026652284.1, read on the forward strand.
ATCACACCACTGCACTCCAGCCTGGGCAACAGAGTGAGACTGTCTAAAAAAAAAAAAAAAAGAACATATATAGTGAACACTGCACCCAATAGCAGCATAATATATATTGTTCTTTTTTAAATTTTTATTTTTAAGTTATGGGTTACATGTGCAGGCAATGATAGACCGGATTAAAAAATGTGGTACATATAAACCATGGACTACTATGAAGCCATAAAAAGGAATGAGATCATGTCCTTTTCAGGGACATGGATGGAACTGGAAGCCATTTTCCTCAGCAAAGTAATGTAGGAACAAAAAACCAAACACTGTATGTTCTCACTTATGAGCGGGAGCTGAACAATGAAAATATATATTGTTCTTAAGTGGGAGCTGAACAATGAGAATATATATTGTTTTTAAGTGCACATAGAAGATTTTCCAGTGTAGACTATGTCTTAGGCCATTAAACAAGTCTTAATAAATTTAATAATATTTTCAAAATAGACTGTATCTTAGGCCATAAAACAAGTCTTAATAAATTTAAAAAGACTGACACCATATATTATGTCTGTTCTGACCACAATGAAAAGACTAAAAATCAATAACAGAATAATAATGGAAAATTTCCAAAGATATGGAAATCAAACAACACTTAACCAACTTGTCAAAGAAAAAATTAAACAGGAATTAGAAAATATTTTGAAAAAAATGCAGGCAAAACACAATATATAAAACTTCATGGGATGCAGTAAAAGTGGTACTAAAAGTAGAATTTATATCTATAAACGGCCACATTTAAAAAGAAGAAAAATATCGGGTCAATAACATAACTAAAATTTAAGTACCTTGAAACAGAGTAGCAGACTATATTCAAAAAAGTAGCATAAAAAAAAAGAAAACCAAACATGAGAAAGAAAATAATAAAAATTAGAGTGGAGATAAATTTAAAAATTGACAGAGAAAGTTGATAAAACCAAAAATTGACTCTTTGAAAATATCAATAGTGACAAACTTTTTTTTTTTTTTTGAGACGGAGTCTTGCTCTGTCACCCAGGCTGGAGTGCACTGGCGTGATCTCGGCTCACTGCAACCTCCGCCTCCCAGGTTCACGCCATTCTCCTGCCTCAGCCTCCTGGTGGCTGGGACTACAGGCACCGGCCACCACGTCTGGCTAACTATTTTTTGTGTTTTTACTAGAGACGGGTTTTCACCCTGTTAGCCAGGATGGTCTCAGTGCCCTGACCTTGTGATCCGCCCGCCTTGGCCTCTGAAAGTGCTGGGATTACAGGCATGAGCCACCACCCCCGGCCAATAGTGACAAACTTTTAGCTAGATTGACTAAGAAGAAAAAAAAAAAATAAAACTACTAAACTCAAATATGAAAAGAGGACATTTTACTTACTTCATTGAAATAAGACTGATTATGAGGCTGTGCTATGAACATTGTGTGCCAAAACATAAAATTACCTAGATAAAATGGTCAAATTCTGGAAAATATACAAACTCCAAGATGATTCAAGAAGAAATAGAAAATATGAATAGACTTCTAATAGGCAAGCATGCTGAATGATTTAAAAACAACAAAAACAATAGCAAAAACCACCTCTCAACAAAGAAAATCCCAGGACCACTGTCAAATTAACTGGTCAATTTATACCAATCCTTTTTAAACTCTGTTAAAAAATATGAGAAAGCAGAAACACTTCCTAACTTATTATATAAGGCCAGCATTACCCTGGCCTGATTATGATACCTGAAATTGAAGCCAAAGACCTTACAATAAACAAAAAAATACAACAATATCCTTAACCAATGTAAGTGCAATAATCCCCAAAAAAATACTATTAAACATAATTTAGCCATGTGTTAAAAGAACCACAAACCATGTCCAAGTAGAATTTATAACAGGAAGGCAAGGATTGTTCAATATACAAAAATCAGTCTATCATCACACTAATATAAAGAAAGTAGAAATACATAGTCATATAAATTGATGCAGAAAAATAAATTGGAAAAATTCCAAAACACTTTCATGAAAAAAGCTACTCATAAAAATATCATTAGAAATATATATTTGCGAAATAATAAAGATCATATTTTTAAAAATCCACACCTAACATCATACAATGGTAAGTGACCCAAAGTCAATTTTTAAGATAAGAAAAAAATACAAGGATATCTGCTTTCTCCTCTTCTATTCAATAGTATTGAATATTCTCACCAGGGTGATTAGCAAAGAAAAATGAATAAAAGATATCTAAAATGGAAAGAAGGAAGTAGTTATCTTTATTCATAGAAAACATGATGTTATATGTAGAATGTCCTGAAAAATCCATAAAATACCGTTAAAATTAAGAAATCATGGGGAGAATTTGGAGAAATTAAAACCATCATACTTTCCTGGTGGAAATACACACTAATGAAGCCACTGTTGAAAACAATTAGACAGTTTCTAAACAAGGTAAACATAGAGTTAAAATGTGGTCCAACAATTTCACTTGTAAGTATAAAAAAATATTGAAATCAGGGACTTAAACAGATACTTGTATGCAAATGATTATAGCAGCATTATTTACAATAGCCAAAGGTGTAAAAAAGTCAGGTGTCCATCAAGAGATGAATGAATAAACAAAATGTGATAAATACATGCAATTATCATTCAGGTGTAAGAATAAATAAAATTGGGATGTATTCTGCAACATGGATAAACCTGGGAAATATTATGCTAAGTGAAATAAACCAAACATAAAGAGAAAGATTTGTATGATCCCATTTATATAAAATATCTAGAGTAGGAAAATTCAAAAAGACAAAAAGTAGATTAGAAGTTATCAGGGGCTGGCCGGGCGCGGTGGCTTATGCCTGTAATCCCAACACTTTGGGAGGCCTAGGCGGGCGGATCAAGAGGTCAGGAGATCGAGACCATCCTGGCTAAAACGGTGAAACCCCATCTCTACTAAAAATACAAAAAATTAGCCGGGCGTGGTGGTGGGCACCTGTAGTCCCAGCTACTGGGAGGCTGAGGCAGGAGAATGGCGTGAACCCAGGAGGCAGAGCTTGCAGTGAGCCAAGATCAGGCCACTGCACTCCAGCCTGGGTGACAGAGTGAGACTCAGTCTCAAAAAAAAAAAATAAATAAATTACCAGGGGCTGGGATGGAGGGAAAGGAAAGTTACTGCTTAATGGGTACAGAGTTTCTATTTGGGGTAATGGAAAATTTTGGAAGTAGTTAGTGGTTATGGTTGCACAATTGCACATGTAATTAATGCCACTATATTTGTTTTGTTTTGTTTTGTCTCTTGAGATGGAGTTTGGATCTTGTTGCCCAGGCTGGAGTGCAATGGCATCATCTTGGCTCACTGCAACCTCCTTCTCCCGGGTTCAAGCGATTCTCCTGCCTCAGCCTCCTAAGTAGCTGGGATTACAGGCATGCACCACCATGCCCGGATAATTTTTGTATTTTTAGTAGAGACGGGGTTTCTCCATGTTGGTCAGACTGGTCTTGAACTCCTGACCTCAGGTGATCAGCCCTCCTCAGCCTCCCAAAATGTTGGGATTACAGGCGTGAGCCACCACACCGGCCAATGCCATGGTATTTTAAGTTTTAATATATTAGTTTTCTGAAGTTATTTAAAAATTGAAACGGTAGTTTTTTTCTGTTTGTTACATTCCAGTAAGTTCAAAATCATTATTGCAGTTAACAATCAGTTCATAAACCTTCTTTAAAGCAACTCTATTTACATTTTTTGCATAATCTTCATTCCTAAAATCTCAATTCAGTTTTAACTCACCAGTGTGTGGCTGAATATGAAAGGCAATTTCAGGAACACTTTTTTAAGATATAACTTTACTGCCCTTGAAATAGGAAATATGTTGCATTGAGTTCTATAATAACCAAGATAACTTTTCAATTTGAAGAGCAATACTATCTCAAAGGTCACTTTTTGTATTCAGTTTCATACCCTCCCTCATATTGTTGATTTGAACAGGGAGTTTCCATTGATTTCAAAAGGGCCGTGAACAGATAGACTGAAAACAGTTTAGAGCCCCAAATGAAAGCCAACTGGAAACTTAGGATGATCTGGAATCTGCTTTGGTGAATATACTCAATTGAAATATGGTTATGGTAATATATAAAATCATGTTTATATTTCTCAAAAACTGTAGCAATGATTTTCTGCCAAATCAAAATTTTTAAAAATGTATTTTCTTAAAATACAGATTAAAGCTAGCAGTTATTAGACTATTCTACTACCTCCATCTATGTTTATTACTTAAAATTAGGATCAGTATATAAAATTATATTTTATATTATGCCTTTATTTCATTCACTGGATTACCAAATGCAGTCACTGATATCCGGTGTAAATAGACCACATGAACAATACCTACAGTCATTCCATTATCATATGTTGAACGACAATACATACAATCTATTATTAAATCACTTTGCATTATTTATATTTACCTTAAAATTTACATAGTAGTTACTATGAGTTCAAGTCCATGCTTTTTTGTTAGTATTTTTGGTGGGTAGTTGCTTAAGGAGATCAAGGTGCAAAATTATGTACAGTTCATCCTATATTTACAATAGAGGACTTAGATATATAAATACATTACTGTAATACAATGAGAATTATTATACTTAAAGAAGAATTATAGAAGCACAAAAGAAGCAGTTTTAATTCTGCTTTAGGCAGAATGTGAAGTCCTAACTGGGTTCAAAATTAAACTTGATTTTTCAGGACCAGAAAGATTTACCTTCCTTTATCCGCTTTGATGAAGTATATATTAAAATCTGGCACTTAAAAAAATTGGTTTTTGTGTTTTCTTAAGTGTTTCGAAAGTTCTTTATACCATCTACATGCAAGTCATTACAACAAATATAACTTGAAAGTATTTCTCCTGATTTGTGCTTTATATTTTCATCTCAAGAATATCTTTCAAAAAGTAGAAGTTTTTTATTTTTATTTTTATGAAGTCCAACTTTTCATTTTGTTCTTTAATGGATTGTTTATTTGGTGTTTTTACCCAATGCACAATCACAAAGATATTCTCTATGTTTTATTCTAAAACTTCTACATTTTAGGCATCCGATTTAAGAATGATCCATTTTGACTTAATTTTTTATATAATATCAGGAATGGACAAAGTTATTTTTGGCATATGAATATACAATTGTTCTAACAATTGAAAATATTTTTTTACTGTATTTTTACACATTAGTTGAAAATCAATTTACCATACATATGTGGCTCTATTTCTGAACTATTTACTCTGTTCCATTGATCTAATTGTCTATATGCCAATACCATATCATTTTGAGAAATGTAACTTTTGAATAAATATTAAAATTAAGTACCGTTGGCCCTCCATCTTCTTCTTTTTAAGTCATTTTATATATTTTATGTCCTTTGCATTTGCATATGAGTTTGAGTGCAGGTTGAAAATTTCTTCTAAAATTCTGCTTGTAATTTTATTAGAAATGTATTTAATCTATACATGGATTTGAGGAGAATTAACATCTTAACAATACTGAGTTTCAAACCTATGAAAGACATAGGGAAGGGAAGCCACATCAATGACCAAAAATACCGTAACTGGAGAAAAGGCAGAGAGAGTGGGTCCAGATTAGATATGCAGATCGGTTTATTGCTTGCAAAATGAAGGAACTCCTGATTGATTGTTTTGACTTTCACAAGGAAGTTTGAGACAGTGTTTTAGTTCTTGCAGGTGAAAAGTTACAGAATATAGAACTGCAAATTTGCAGTGTGAGGAGAAAGTAGGAACTAGTTGCTTTGCAGACGGAGAAATAACATACTAGCGAAATGTGGGAGAACTTTCAGGCAGTGTTGAAGAGTCCTATGAATTGAAAGACCTGTATGAAAGTCAAAGGGTCTGTGTGATTTTTCTCAGACAATATTTAATTGTTTACCCTAGTACAGGCACCAGATAGTTAACAATTTGATTGAAAACAGGCTTGGAATTTAGCTGTTTTAGGTATAAAGAAAGGTAAGAAAGAATTGAGCTTTTAGAGAATTTATTGTAGGTGAATTATGTGAATGGGCCAGAGTCAATGTATTACTAGTCTCTGTCGGGCGCATAAACCATGTTACTGAGAGACAGAATGTATGTCCAGCAACTCTGACTTGATGACATCTACATGATGATGATGCTGGATACTTATATTCAACTACTAATTGGGGAACTTCTATTTTAATGGCTGAGTTTGGCAACCAGGTTCAGTGAAACAGGTACTGTACCAGGATCCATGATATTAACAGGAGCAAATATAATAAAAATATTAGGTAATATTTATTAAACACTTGTGTGCAAAGCACTAAACTAAGGCCTAAACCCACTGTACTTCCAAACTTGTCTTACATAATTTTCACAAAATCTTGTGATGCATTATTATCATCACTCTTGTTTTTTTTTTTTAATTGTTGCTTTTCTCGTAATAACTCTGAGAGAGGTTACATGACTGGCCAAGGGCAAAAATCCTGTACGATACGGAATTAAGATTTAAAAAACTGCCATGTCTATAGTCCATGAATATTTTGCTATTGTACTGCAAAAGAACTGGATTCCAGCTTTGTGATTACCTGGTTTTGTGACTCTGAGAAAGACACTTATTACTTTAAATTTTCATTTTCTCATTTGTGTTGTAATAAACACTCTAATATCTCTTTGCCTGTAATATGATCTTTCATTTTCTAAAAAGTTATCCTAAAGAATTTTCCATTAGGAGCACGAGAAAACATCCAGGTAACTATACTGTAACATAGAGATGGCACTTTAGATAATGTTTGAGATTTTACATTAACATTCACCATTAGATTTCATATTTTCCTATAATTCTTCATAGTGCAAATCTAGTAACTATTTAAACTCAAGCTTTCTGTTATTATAAACATAATTTTCTCTCATTTTTCAGTATACTATACTTATTGCTATGGCATAATAATTCGTGTAGTCATGACAAGGAGCTATCTGAGCTCTAGTAGCTAAGTCTGCACTCAAAATATTTAGTGATGCCAACATATTTATAATAATACACAGTTTAGAGAGTATTAAATTGACATAATGTTTTATAATATTATAATATGAAAAGTTGGTGCCAAAATATCTTGCATTTCATACACAAGGTGAAATACAATTCCTTGCATGACACATCAAAGTACTAGATTTTAGACTCAGAAATTAATTGTTGAAACAGGGCAGTAATTTATTTTTGAGAAAGTGTCATATATAAAATCAAGCACATGCATTCCCTAGGTTTCTTATGCAATTTTTAGTCTAAATATTATGGATGCTATATATATATAATAAATCAAGTATATAGTGATATGTAATATACAACACAGAGTAAATATATTGCATATATTCTATATTAAATAGTTATATATAAATATAGTAATATTTTTAGTATCAGAAATAGATATTTGTCTGTAAGGATTTGTATATATATATATATATATATATATTCCTTCTGCTTTGATCTTCACTATACATTCTAGGAACCCAGTGCAGCTCATATTGCCTCCTAACTCTGCAAGTTTATAATAGAAAGAACATAAACTTCAGTTATTGTATTTATTCATGCTATGATTCCCCGGAAATTGCCATAATATTATATGTGAAGGAATAAATGCCTTTTCTCCCAATTGCATAAGGTTTGTGATTTGAGGTTATAAGTTACTAGCTTGACTTATCTAGTAGCTTATAAAACAGAATCATGAAGAACAGAGTCTCCACAAATTACAAGATGCTAATACCCTTCAAACAATGAAGTACTTGGAAGTATACATTGTTTGCCCTGGTTGAAAATATCTAATAAATGTTGTTTATAGAATACCAGGGCTACATATTCAGGTAAAATGTTTGTGTCAAGTGGAATGTATGTGACTGCAACAGAGCTTGGGTGCTACTGAAGTTCTTCATTTCCTACTTATGTCCTTGAAGTATTTGTTTTTTCTTCCTGAAAAGCATATGAAGGGTCCAAATAGATAGATAATAGGTACTTATTAGACAAAGATTTAGACCCGTGTGGATATTCTAAATTGATTTCAGTAAATAATAAGAAATTAAATTTGTTAGTACATTTTATTACCCTCTGAATATTCCTCAGAATCATTCACTCAGAGACAAAGGTGAATGTATTTAATGTATACCCACATTGGCATGAAACTGTACCCAAACTAACCTAGTATGCAGGTTATAAGTAAAAAATAAAAGTTATTAATGAATATATATGTTTTATAATAGACTATAAGTGATCTCAGAATAATAATATTGGTCTCATTTAATTATGTACATTTGAAAATAAGGCTTTAAGAATAATACAATTTCTAATTTACAGTCTGTCCTGATTTACAAAAAAAATTGTTTAAAATGATTTATGAGTATGCTTCATATGTAAAGACAAATCCCATATATTTGATATAGACATAAATTTCAAAATGCTATCTTGTGCTAAATAGCAATAGATCACATGGAAAATTCTACCTGGAAAGAAAAGACCAAGAGATAATACAGCTCTGTGGCCACAAGATGTGATGATTGAACTCATTTAATCAAAGTTTAAGTAAAAATAGTGTTTACAACTTAGACATATCTGATACCAGCAATGACTTCAGCAATATAGACAGAATAATATCAATAATTTCAAATAATCATAGGACAGAAAGAGACCTTAAAAATTGTTTTGTTCCATCTCCTGTCAGGAAATTATGTATCATTGAAGCCATTTACTTTTACCTTTATTTTTTTTTAGAATTGCCCCAATATCTTCTAAAATTTAATGCAGAATGTAAAAATGCTTGTTACCTATCAAATGTATCTGTTACGTTTTGAATTATTTTTAAACAACCATATAAGGAACTTTGGAAGAGACCAGCTGGAAATATATCTCATTTATTTTATGAATAATTATGAAAATTATCTTTAGTATGAAATAAGTATTGTTTTGATACCATCTAATTTGTGGAATAAATTTCCACTCTAGTTCATTGGTGCTGTCTTAAAAATCTTTTAATGGAAAGTTATAAAATATGAATAATGCAGTCACATACATCAGTAAGTTTTTTTTTTATTCTGCAATTCTTCAAATGGAAATAAAATAATAATAAAAGTGTGATAAATTTTCGCAAAGGTGTTGACTAAAAGTATATGCTTCAAATTCTGGATGATTACATATTTAGCAAGGATGCATAAATTAATGCATATTTTTTTTAAAAATGCCCAACACTGATACTCAGTGGAATTAATTCCAGCATTACAGCTGAAGAAGAAAGCTATGGAAATAATGAGCAACAGCAAAGAAAAACAATATTTGTTTTTTTTTTTCTTCTCTCTGAGCCAATAAGTATTTCCAGGGAAGAAGACTTTAATTGGTTGCTGCAGCCAAGGAAAATGGGAGATAATGTCTCAGATCCATCTCCCCAGCCAACTAAAGTTGAGGGATTTATACATTAAATAGCTGGGAAGCTCAGAAAGCAGGAATTAGGGAGGGGTAAGGAAGCAATCATGATGGGTGAGGGTTCTAGCATCTCATTCTCTGGATGTGATGAACAGTAAATTTCACTTCCTTGCCTGAGGATTGGTTTCCTGAGGAAGGAATTTAAATGAGACAAATATAAATTTTAAGTTTTAAGACTAGGAAGGGTCAATTTATATGTTTATTCAAAAAATTATAAGTGTTAGTTCTATGAGACAATTGTGCCTTTTCATTAGGAGATAATGAAACTATCTCCGTACCACTTTTTGGAAAATGACAGTTATTAAAAATATCCTCTTTTAAGGGATTTTTAAAAAACAGTAAAAGGATCACTGGATATTTATTTTTTGTAATCTATAGGATAAAACATGGCAAGAAATTTAGCACCAAACAATCAGAGACAGAAAGCATTATGAAATGCTTACTATTAGAACAAAAATCAAAAAACCCTTACACATTTTCTAGAAACTTGAGAAATTAGGGATTATTTCATTTAAAAATAATTAGAAATCAAAATGAAATACATGAAGTAACAGGTTAAAAAATAAATTTGGAGAAATAATTCCCTTAAAAAGAAATGGAAACAGAATATGGTATCAGAATTCTAATAGCTTACAAAGAAAAATTCTTTCTGATTATAAAGGTAATTGTCAAATATTCCTTTTCATCACTATATTTTAAACCTTCTCTGTCATTTGATATCTTTGGCACATTTCTTATTTTTTCTGATGAATTTTATTTGTTCATAAGCAGTCTTATTTTCAGGTTTTAAGAATATATAATATCAATATAATATAATATCAATACAATCTAATATAAAAATTTCAATCTCTCATCCTATTTGAAGTGCTTCCCACTTTGTTAAATTCCCACCCAATTCTCACCTACTCTGCCAGCTTAGGCCTGGTCTAGGCGCTGAAATTTTCAGGAAGAAACGTCAGCACAGATAATTTCTATCCTCTTTTATATTTCACGTTTTCCCATACTCTCTAGGCACTATTTCAGTCCTCCTGCAGGATCAGGATCAGAGGGGACATGTGATGAAAAAGACAAAATTGTATGTGGCTGACGCTATTATTACTGTTCTTCAAGGCTCCTGGCAAGGCAACCTCCAGCTAACTTCTTAAATCGCCCCCATGCATTCCTTGGACAAGTCAAACAGCCTTTCTAACAAAAAAGGAAATCAGCCTTTCTGATTCCCTCTGGTAGGCAAATCTCTTTTAGAGATTCTCAAATTGCCTATTGAATGACATCAGGCTTTGGTGTCCATGTTGTCCTTGGGAAAATGTTTGCACCTTTGCTTTGCATAACTAGGAACTGAAAATGCAAGATGCACCCACCACAATCCTCTTCATTTCTTTTTTAATTCTTTTTATTTTAATTTTTTTCTTTATGTTATGGGCCTACAGGTGGTATTTGGTTACATGAATAAGGTCTTTAGTGGTGATTTGTGAGATTTTGGTGCACCCATCACCTGAGCAGTATACACTGCTCCATATTTGTAGTCTTATCCCTCGCTCCCTCTCACTCTTCCTCCCGTCCCTAAAGACCATTGTATCATTCTTACGCATTTTCATCCTCATAGCTTAGCTCCCACGTATCAGTGAGAACATACGATGTTTGCTTTTCCATTCCTGTGTTATTTCACTTAGAATAATAGTCTCCAATCTCATCTAGGTCACTGCAAATGCATTAATTCATTCCTTTTTATGGCTCAGTAGTATTCCATTGTATATGCATGCTGCAGTTTCTTTACCCATTCTTTGACTGATGGGCATTTGGGTTGCTTCCATCATTTTGCAATTGTGAATTGTGCTGCTATAAACATGCGTGTGCAAGTATCTTTTTTGGACAATGACTTCTTTTCTTCTGGGTAGATACTCAGTAGTTGGATTGCTGGATCAAATGGTAGTTCTACTTTTACTTCTATAAGGAATCTCCACACTGTTTTCCATAGTGGCTGTACTAGTTTACATTCCTACAGCAGTGTAGAAGTATTCCCTGATCACCGCATTCATACCAATACCTGTTGTTTTATTTTTTTGTATTATGGCCATTCTTGCAGGAGTAAGGTGGTATCGTATTATGGTTTTGACTTGCATTTCCCTGATCATTAGTGATGTTAAGGATTTTTTCATATGTTTGTTGGCCATTTGTGTATCTTCTTTTGAGAATTGTCTATTAATGTCCTTAGCCTACTTTTTGATGGGATTGTTTTCTTTTTTTTTTTTTTTTCTTACTGATTTGAGTTTGTTGTAGATTCTGGATATCAATCCTTTGCCAGATATATAGATTGGGAAGATTTCCTCCTACTCTGTGGGTTGTCTGTTTACTCTGCTGACTATTCCTTTTGCCATACAAAAGCTCTTTAGTTTAATTAGGTCCCAGCTATTTATCTTTGTTTTTATTCCATTTGCTTTTGGGTTTCTGGTCATGAAATCCTTGCCTAAGCCAATTTTTGGAAGAGTTTTCCCAATATTATCTTCTAGAATTTACATAGCTTCATGTCCTAGATTTAAGTCCTTGATCCATCTTGAGTTGATTTTTGTATAAGGTGAGAGATGAGGATCCAGTTTCATTCTCCTACATGTGACTAGCCAATTACCCAGCACCATTTGTTGCATAGGGTGTCTTTTACCCACTTTATGTTTTTGTTTGCTTTGTTAACGAACAGTTGGCTGTATTTGGGTTTATTTCTGGGTTCTCTATTCTGTCCCATTGGTCTATATGCCTATTTTTATACCAGTACCACACTGTTTTGGTGACTGTGGCCTTATAGTACAGTGTGAAATCAGGTAGCGTGATGCCTTCAGATTTGTTCTTTTTGCTTAGTCTTGCTTTGGCTATACGAGCTTTTTCTTTTTTCTCTCTCTCTCTTTTTTATTTTTTTGGTTCCATATGAATTTTAGAATTGTTTTTTCTAATTCTGTGAGGAATGATAGTGGTATTTTGATGGGGATTGCATTGAATTTGTAGATTGCTTTTGGCAGTATGATCATTTTCACAATATTGATTCTACCCATCCATGAGCATGGGATCTGTTTCCATTTGTTTGTGTTGCCTATGATTTCTTTCAGCAGTGTTTTGTAGTTTTGCTTGTAGAGGTGTTTTGACTCCTTAGGTATATTCCTAAGTCTCTTTTTTTTTTTTTTTTTGCAACTATTTTAAAAGGGGTTGAGTTCTTGATTTTATTCTCTGCTTAGTCGCTGTTGGTGTATAGAAGAGCTACTGATTTGTGTACAATAATCTTGTATCCAGAAACTTCGCTGAATTCTTTTATCAGTTCTAGGAGGAGTCTTTCTGGAGGAGTCTTTAGGGTTTTCCAGGTAAACTATGTCAGCAGTGACAGTTTGACTTCCTCTTTACCGAATTGGATGCCCTTTATTTCCTTCTCTTGTCTGATTGCTCCGGCTACAACTTCCAGTGATATGTTGAAGAGAAGTGGTGAGAGTGGGCACCCTAGTCTTGTTCCAGTTCTCAGAGGAAATGCTTTAAACTTTTCCACATTCAGTATTATGTTTGCTGTGGGTTTGTCGTAGACAGCTTTTATTACATTAAAGTATGTGCCTTGTATGCCGATTTTGCTGAGAGTTTTAATCATAAGCAGATGCTGGATTTCATTGAACGCTTTTTCTTCATCTATTGAGATGATCATGTGATTTTGATTTTTAATTATGTTTATGTGGTGTATCACATTTATTGACTTGCATATATATTAAAGCATCCCTGAATCCTTAATATGGAACTCACTTGATCATGGTGGATTATCTTTTTGATACGTTGTTGGATTTGGTTAGCTAGTATTTCGTTAAGAATTTTAGCATCTATGTTCATCAAGGATATCGGTCTGTAGTTTTCTTTTTTGGTTATGTTCTTTCTTGGGTTTGGTATTAGGGTGATTCTGACTTCATGGAATGAATTAGGGAGGTTTCCTTCTTTCTCTAATTTGTGGAATAGTGTCAAAAGGATTGTTAAAAGTCCTTATCCAATGGTAAAATATCACAATCCTAGACATAAATGCACCTAACACTGGAGATCTCAAGTGTATAGAACAATTCCTAACAGACCTAAGTAATGAGATAGACAGCAACACAGTAATAGTGAGGGACTTCAATACTCCACTGACAGCATTAGGCAGTTCATCAAGACAGAAAGCCAACAAATAAACAATGGATTTAAATTATGCCTTGGAACAAATAGACTTCACAGATATATACAGAACATTTCATCCAAAAGTTGCAGAATACACATTCTATTCAAGAGTACATGGAACTTTCTCTAAGATAGACCACATGATAGGCCATAAAACAAGACTCAATAAATTTAAGAAAATTTAAATTATGTCAAGCACTCCTTCAGACCACAGTGGAATAAAACTGGAAATAAACTCCAAAAGGAAACTTCCAAACTATGCAAATACATGGAAATTAAATAACTTGCTCCTGAATGAGCATTGGGTCAGAAACGAAATCAAGATAGAAATTAAAAAGTATTTGAACTGAATGACAATGATGACACAACATACCAAAACCTCTGGAATACAGCAAAGGCGGTGCTAAGAGGAAAGTTCATAGCCCTCAATACCTACATCAAAAAGACTGAAAACGCACAAATTGACATTCTAAGGTCACACCTCAAGGAAATAGAGAAACAAGAACAAACCAAATCCAAATCCAGCAGAAGAAAGGAAATAACCCAGATCAGAGCAGAACTAAATGAAATTGAAACAAAAGAAAACAGCACAAAAGATAAATGAAACACAAAGCTGGTTCTTTGAAAAGATAAATAAAATTGATAAACTATTAGCAAGATTAACCAAGAAAAGAAGAGAGAAAATCCAAATAACCTCATTAAGAAACAAAACAGGATGTATTACAACTGACACCACTGATTTACAAAAGATCATTCAAAGCTACTATGAACACCTTTACACATATAAACTAGAAAACCTAGAAGAGATGGATGAATTCCTGGAAAAATACAACCCTCCTAGCTTAAATCAGGAAGAATTAAATACCTTGAGCACACCAATAACAAGCAGCTAGATTGAAATAATAATTTAAAAATTATCAACAAAAATGTCCAGGACCAGACAGATTGACCACAGAATTCTATCAGACATTCAGAGAAGAATTGTTACCAATCTTCTTCATTTCTTTTCTTCAGCCATGGCAGGCATTCCTACCTGACTCCTGTTTTTCACTTTTTTTGCATTCTGATGTCAGGCACCAAACCCAGTGTTTCCTGTTGCACAGGCCATGGCTTAGGAAGTGTGCTCAGACTTGCTTAGATGGCTATGGCAGTAATGGGTATTTGGGAATTCTTCAGAGCACGATCTTCAAAGAAATTCTCACTCACTGATAATTTCTATTTAATCTTCTTTCATACTCTTATATTTAAGATAAAATTTGGTGATGAACTGTAAGGGCTGCCAAACCTGTTCTGAGCTACTGTTTTGAATCTCTAGCAAAGATGTTACGGTAGCATTCTTTAGGACTATTCTCTTCATTCTGGGGCTTCAGCTGTTATATCTAGGTAGGAAAAGGCAAATTTCAGCATTTTTAAAATAATGGGGCATTGGTTAATTTACACATGGACACTTTATTTTTGTTTTCTTTAATTATAAATTGGTTCAACTTTATTAAAGACTAGTTTGGTTTAATTATAAACTGTTTCAATATTATTAAAGTCTAGTTTGGAAATATATATGAAAATATAATGTGACAAAAATAGACAACACATTGATATTTTAAAGAAAATCAAAGTATTGTACCTAAAAATTATTTGACTAATTTATACATGTATAATTGTAACACTGTGACATTAATAATTATAATCATATTAAGTATACTATTAAAAATAACCTGATGATAATGGATCACTTTCTATATCTTTAAAAATTAATTAATGTGAGTATTGCAACTAAAAGTACCTATTCCTTAAATAGTTCATCAAATGGCCGCTTTACACTGTCCCATTTGTTCTACCTCTTTTTTGGCAATCTAACTAGAATCCATAGCAACCAGGGTATCCATAATACAAAACGGGCTGGCAAGTGAGGACTCAGTCTATGGCCATGAAGTTTTTGCACTGCGTAACTCCAGATGACATCATTCATGTAGATATTAATGTGAACGAATCTCCCTACATGTGTGCACCACAGCAGCTCTGCTGTCCAGTAATATGTATGAGAAATGTCAGATTATAATAACTGGAAATAACTGGAAATCTCAAAGAAAATCTAACCATTCAAAGATGTAGGAGCCCTGTTTGATTTAAGTGTGACACTGCATGCAACTCCAAAAGAGAATGCAGTTAAATACTCATTAAAGAATTTCCAATCCTTGTATTTGAAGCAAATTTCAAGTTCAAGAGTTAAGATGGCCCTGTTCAAGGGAAAATGGCAGTGACTCCTCTGTAACTGCTATGAGGTTAATTTTTCATTCTGATCTCTGATTTACAAATGAGGAATAAATAAATAAAAATAATAATCCCAGTAGAGCAGTAGCACTACCATACTTGGTTCATAATGGTGAAACCTGTTCATAAGATTCCAACCTTGTTCTTCAAGCTATTCTTCCTTTCTTTTTGGAATATGCAGGTGAGTTTTTTTCTATAAGAAATTCCGAAAATGAGACAAATGATCCCAAACTCCTTTATCATAGGAATGGATTTTAAGTTGCCAGGACATAACACAAAATTCATATGGTGCCCCTGCCTATGGATGGTTAATGTGGCATCCTGAGGCTGCTGCTGCTGTGTTTCCCTGCAAGGAGCTGCACGCTCTGAAGCCTCCTGGCTCTGAGGACTCAGAGGCTGCTGGCTCTGCTCTGCTGTGTTGCCCACCAGGCCTCACCATGTTATTTTTCCAGGATGCAGATTGTAAGGACGCAGGTGGTGGTGAGATTTCCTTTTAATTAAGGTATAAACAAGACAGAGTTATTGATCCTATAGTGCCAATTTAGCAGCATCTAAGTTGAAGTGTCATGCTCAGTTTCGAGTGTGTGATTCAAAAAGCCCCATTTTCTGCACGTGAGGAGAATAATAATTAAGAGTATGGCAGACTGCCTGTATTCAGATTTTGTCCTCACCATTATTGCTGTACATAAATGAGTGAGTTATCCAACCACTCTAAGCCTGAGAATTCTCATATTTAAGATGGAAATAAGATGATTAACAACAATAACCAGCATTAATTGAGTATGCTGTACAGCTCCATTGAAATAACTTTATATTTATCTCATAAACAGCTATGCTGAGTAGGTGCTGTATTCTCCCTAATTTTGAGAGACATATACTCACATCACTATTTATTATTCTCCCAAAACCCAAATCCTGAAATATGAAACCAGAATTTATTTTCAATCCTAAACAAACACAGAGTCACTCTATTTCTTAATCTGTAACACAAACTCTGGTGGACAACACAGCAGAGTAAAGACATGGTTAAAATATCTTTACTCCATGAATTGGAGTTCATGAAGCTCCAAGAATGTGGATGAGAAAAAAAAAACACGTATTTTATTTCACACATGTTTACTTGAAGATTAGCATTTGCTATTGTAGATGACAAGAGACAGTAGTATTAATGTATCTATGAACTTGTCACTAATATAAACCAGACATCTCTCAAAATAGAATCTAACTTAGCACTACCTCAAAATTACAGTATCTACTAAACCCACTACTTGATCTTGTTACTGAATGTATTAATAAAGATGTTCATATGCTATTATATCAAGGGTTTTATTTGGTATTTGAATGACTTTACTTCAGTGTGATTGTTTTTCATTTTGTAATCCTATGCATCACTGTGTCTTCTGCTTTGTTTATAATTATTCTGGCAAGTTCAATAACATATTCAATAGGAACTATACTGACACGTAGTAACACATGCTTATATATGTTAGACAAACTCATTACATCCTCACACTCACACATACACTCACACATTTAATACTTAATGTCAGTGTGTATGCGATATGCTACCTGAAAAATTTCTAGGAGTGATAAATACAATGCTTAAGATCTTAATTATGTTCACAATATTACTGTGAGAAGTTTGTTTTCATTTTTTAAAAACTATTATATTCTCTCTTATGTTCATTTATAAGCTGAATTGTGTCCCCTATATATTATATTTAATATATATTTTTTATATATATATATTTACATATATATATGTAAAATTCCTAACTCCCAGTACCACAGAATATGAGTGTATTTCTTGATAAGGCCATTAATCAGGTGTTTAAGATAAAATGAGTCCTTACAGTGGGCCCTAATCCGATCTGATTGATATTCTCATGTGATAGTTAATTTTATTTTTCAATGTGACAGGGCCATTGGGTGCCCAGATATTTGGTCAAACATTATTTGGGGTGTGTCTGTGATGGTGTTTATGGATGAGATTAACATTTAAATTGGTAGACCAAGTAAAACAAATTGCCCTCTTATGTGGATAAGCCTTTTTCAACCTGTTGAAGGTCTCAATAGAACAAAAAAGCTGAGTAAGAGAGAATTCACTTTCTCTGCCTAACAGTTTTGAGTGGGGACATTGAATTCTTCCCGCCTTTGGACTCAGACTAGAACTTGCACTATCAGCTCTCCTAATTCTCCTGCCTTTGGACTTGAACTGGAATCATACCATTGAAATTTCTGGGATTCCAGCTTACTGACTACAGCAATTGGGTTTTGTCACTTTCATAATCATGCGAATCAATTTCTTATGATAAATCTCTCTATTTCTATCTCTATCTCTCTCTGTGTGTGTGTGTTTGTATGCGTGTGTATCTCCTTTTAGTTCTGTTTCTCTGAAGAAGCCTAATATGTTTTATAAGAAGTGAAAATTTGGACACACAAAGAAGCACCAGGATTGCATACTCACAGAGTAAAGGCCATGTGAGGACACAGAGAGGTGGTGGCTGTCTGCAAGCAGAGGAGAGAGGCTTCAGAGGAAATTAACCCTGCTGGCACCTTGACCTTGGATTTCTAGCATCCAGGACTATGAGAAATGAATTTCTGTTTTTTTAAGCCACCTAGTCTGTGGTACTTTTTGATGCAGTTCTAGCAAACTAGTACATGTTTTGATTATTAACAAATTATATACTCAAAAGAATAACTACAAAGAATACAAAAACCTGAAGAAGGCCAATGGCACAGTACTCCAAAAGCAAAAGCTAAAGTTCCATGTTCTCCGATTCAGGGATATATAGGAGGACCAGCAACTGGTATCCAGGAAGCGGTCTGATGACACAGAGGACTTTTCTAACCTGCTGTTGATTTCCTCCTTTAGTGGTGGCAAACAGAGAAAGAGGGGGCAACATTTTTATGTTAAAATTCTAACCCACAATGTGATAGTATTAGGAGATGAGGCCTTTGGGAGACAAACGGGTCAAGAGGATGAAGCCCTTATTAATAAGATTAGTGCCTTTATGATAAGGGGCCCCAGAGAGAGCTTGCTTCCCCTCTCTGCTCTTACCACTATGTGAAAATATAAGAAGAAGACAGCCTTCTGTAAAGCAGAAAGAGTACCTTCATTGCACCAAACCTTCCAGCACCTTGATCCTGGACTTCTCAGACTCTAGAATAAAGTGTGAAATAAATGTTTGTTGTTTGACCCAATCTATCGTATATTGCTTACAGCAGCCCAAGCTGACTAAGACAACAACTGCATTAGTCTGCTAGGGCTGTCATATATAATACCATGAATTCTGTGGTTTAACAACAGAAATATAACTTCTTACAGCTCTGGAGGCTAGGAAATCCAAGATCAAGGTGCCAGCATGGTAGGTTTTATTCTGAAGCCTCTTCTTTGGCTTGTAGGTCACTGCCATTTCTTCATGTGCTCCCATGGCTTTTTTGTGTGTATGTGTATACTTCTGTCTCTGATTCTTCTTATTAGGCCACCAATTATACTGGATTGGGGTCCCATGTTTATGACCTCACTTAACCTTAATTACCTTCTTAGAAGCGCTATATTCAAAAATGTTGCACTGGGTTTAAGGCTTCAGCATCTGAATTTTGGAGAAACAAAAGTCAGTGCATAGCACCAACTGAAAAACATCTGAGACATTTGTCAGTTAATGCCTGCCCACCATTTATCAATTGTTATTGGAAGATGGGCATTTACTCCCCACACTTCCAAGTTTAGTTTCCCTGTGAGCAAGTTCCCACAGCTAAAGAGAAAGCCCTGAGGAAAAAAAAAAATGGTACCCCTTATCAAGATAATATGGGGCAAAACATCAGAGTAAGTTTGAGCTTTCAGGAGGCTGTAAACCACATCACAATTGAAATCAGAGATGAGCTGATGGGATATGCCAGGGGGCACAAAAAATATTATGATCATTATATTATGGAACTCATATGTTTGGAAAGGCAGCAGCTATTTTCAGTTCATGTGGGCCCAATAGATGTATAGGCTTTTCATAAATGGAACATGGATTTATCTGGAATCTTTGAGCACAGGCCATGACAGATTGGTTGGAGACTTCAAAACTAGTGAGGATTTTCTCTTGTAAGGAGATAAAAAATTAATTCTTTCAATCAGTATAACTCTCTTGCTAATTTGAATTAGAAGTATCCTTTCACATCTCCAGGGATTTCAAATTCCTTCATGGAAAGCCAGGAAAAGGGAACATATAGTAACTTATATGTAATGTAAGATTAATTCGATATTGGTGATTTTAAATTGTGTAGAGTTTTGTTTACATTACCCCTTTATTATTTTTTTATTCAGAAGCATATAATTAGTTATGTTTGACATTGCATCATACTATTTAGTGTATAAAACTTTGGCTTTGAGATTGTTAAAAATAAACATTTTAGATGGCACCAGATCCCAAATTCTACCCATTAGCTTTATTATTATTATTATTATCATTATTATTATTATTATTTGGAAATGTACAATGAAGAACAAATTTTAGAGAAATTTGAACTCAGATCATCAGAACACAACATCTCTCTCTGTGGCCCATTCCTATTAGCCACCATCATTTAGATTTTAGAAACTCAGATGGTTGATGTGTGATACAGTTTATAAAAACACAAAGCTCATTGCAGAAGCCTTATTTTGTAAGCATGAATTGTATTTTGGACCTATTAAAATTTAACATATTTTATAAATATTTAAAGAAGTATTGTATCTGTATACTCTGAAACTAGCAATTAGATATCTAAAAAATCTCAAGAGGAAACAGAATTTCAAAAAATCAAATAAGCCCAAGCAAACAAGAAGCTAAAATAATACACACACAAATGGGATTTGACTTTTTAACTCCGAATAGAAGCTGGAGGAAACAAGGAAGAGATAAAAAATCTTGGTGGTCAGGCTAAAGAGAAAAAATTGATGTATTAACATATCTCAGTACTCTAAGGGTTATATTATGAAAGACAAGAGAATATTATTTTTACTATTACAGGAACATAAATGCTGAGTAGCATGCAAGTAAGTTTAAAGTGAGAAGAAAGAGATGGTTCATGGATCTCAGGGAGCTTGGCTTCAATAAATGAATGAAATATCCTCATTAAAGTCATGGTATAAAAATATTCTTTGACGAAAATAATCTATATTGGGTGGTTACACAATGAATTAGATATAATTGGGAAGAGATTACGTGTTATATCACAAACACACACTTTAAGCAGTGTTAGATGACTTTCAGGATGACATAATTATTGGAGGAGGAAGGGAGACCACGGCATGTTCCTTCACAGAACATGTCTGTGAAATTTATTGGGTTATGAGCCCAATGGAAGTTATAGCTGAGACTACCTAAAGGGGAAATAGGCAGGGAAACTATAATATAATCCAGCATGTGTTTGATTTTTGTCTGATGGAATGGAACCAACTGCTCATAAGAATTATATTTAGTTAGATGAAGATGGAGAGATTTTGTTTGAATAATAGATTATTTTTTCAGACCCCGAAATTATTAACTTCTTATCTTACTCTGTGAGGAATCCTACCTAAGGGAGGAATGTATTCAGAAAGTAAAACGTCTGAGTTTGAAATAAAATGAAAGGAAATGGTAGGAATGCATGTAATGAAGGAATCAGTGTTGGTTGCACAAGTAGCAGAAAAATTAATGGATACATTTAGAATAAATATCCTAAAACTCAGCAATCTCTATTTGAAGGAAGTGAAGAAACAATGCAAGTACATGAAAGAAGTATTTTGATCCTCATTGTATAATTGAGGTTATAGGATTTGAAGAAGGCTTTTTAATTGTTTTATGTATTTCACTTTCAATTGCATTAGTGATCATTTTCTAAAAAATGGTAACTAATAATATTTAAAGCAGACTTCCTTGCTTCTTTTTAGTATTAGTATGATGTAACTGCACACCGTCATTTTGGCTATTAGTATGAGCTACACATTCCTCCCTCTGCTACATAAGAATGCATATACTATAATATTTTAAGAGAATTTCTTTATTAAGTATGGCATTGGATTTTATTGAATGTCTTTGTGTGTCTGTTGGAATCATTAGTCCTGTCCATATTTTATAATGTATTGATATTAATATCAATAGTAAATCCTCATTAGGTTCTTGAGCTAAATAAATATTTGACTATGGTAAATTCATTTAAGAGATTGCTTTATTTTACATGTTAATATTATATTAAGGAATTTATCATCTACATTCATATATGGGATTTGTTTATACCAGTATTTCTAAAATTCTATACCATAAAACTGTTGTTCTTAAAGGTATTTGCCAAAAACAGTGTCCTGTAGTTCAATAGATTTTCAATTTCTACTTTATCTAATCTCTCAAAATATATGGTATACTCACATATTAAATACTTCCATAATCTTCTATTTAATCTTCCATCATTTTTAATCTTCCATTATTTTTCTCTTTTTCTATTATTCTGAGATTTGCTTATTGTTGAACACATCTATCTTTTCTCTAATAGAATATGTGTAGTAGGTAGAATTTTGATTCCCATGACCCTTACCCTCTGGTGTCATGCCCATAAATATGTTACATTACATGTTGAAAGAACTTTGCAGATGTAATTGAGTTTATGAATGAATTGGCCTTAAACTAGGGAAGTTATTCTGGATTACCTAAATAGGTATGAAATAATCACATGAGCTCTTAGAAGCAAAGTTTTCTCCTGTATATGAGCAGAGTTTAAGTCAATGGAAAAAAGCATAAGTCAGAGATATTCATCACATCACTGCTGGTTTTGAAGATGGAGGGGGACACAAGCCAAGGGATGTGGGAGGTCTCAAGAAGCTGAAAATAACCCCTGACAGACTGTTAGCTCCCTGGTCAAGGAAAGGTGCACCTCAATCCTACAACAGAATGAAATTGAATTCTTCTAAAAACCTGAATAAACCTGGTAGTGATTCTCCCACAAAGCCTTCAATGAAGACTACAAATTGGCTGACATTTTGAATACAGCTTTGTGAGACCCTTAGCAGAATATTCAGCTCAGTCCATCCGAACTTCTGAAATAAAGAGCAGTGAAATAACAAATAGGTGTTATTTTAAGCTGCTATGTATGTGGTAATCTGTTATGGCAGCAATAGAAAATGAATGCAGAATGTATAATAACACAGGTATACTTTGGAGATATTGTGGGTGATCAGGTACATTGCTAATAAGCAGTAATATTTTTAAAGGAATATTTTTTCCAAACAGTAAGTCTTAACCACGAGCTTCACAAATTCAGTAAATCATGCTATAAACAGATGTGTTGTCATCTAGGCTTTCTTGTTCCCTTTAGAGAGCATATGCAGTGTAGATTTAGCATAAATCTTAAGGGCCTTAGAGTTTCTGGGATGGTAAATGAGCATTGGCTTCTACTTAAAGTCACCAGCTTCCCCTAAGGAGAGAGTTAGCCTGTCCTCTACAGCTTTAAAGCCAGGCATTCACTTCAGCTTTCTAGCTATAAAAACCCTTAATGGCATCTTCTTCCAATGTATGGTTGCTTTATCTACATTGAAAATGTGTTTCTTTGTTTGTTTAAGCGTAGCCAATCTTCATCAATGATCTTCTGGATATCTTGAAGCAGCTTCTGCATCAGCACTTATTCTTCACATTGCACTTTTATGTTATGAAAATGGCTTCTTTCCTTAAACTTCATGAACCAATCTTAGTTGGGTTCAAATGTTTTTCTGCAGCTTCCACACCTCTCTCAGCTTTCATAGAATTGAAGAAATTTAGAGCCTTACGCCGGATTAGACTTTGACTTAAGAGAATGTTGTGGCTACTTCGATCTTCTATCCAGACCACTGAAACACTCTCCATTTTGGCAATACATTTTACTTTCTTAAAATTTGTGTATTCACTGGAGCAACACTTTTAATTTCCTTCAAGAACATTTCCTTTGCCTTCGAAAGTTGGCTAACTTTTTGGCACAAACGGCCCAGCTGTCAACCTGTTTTAGCTTTCAACATGTCTTTCTCAGTAAACTTAAATCATCTCGAGCTTTTGATTTAAAAACAGACATGCGACTCTTCCTTTTGCCGAACACTTAGAGGCCATTGGAGAGTTATTAATTGCCATAATTTCAATATCGATGTGTCTTAGGGAATAGGGAGACCCTGGAAGAGGTCTTGAGAGGGAGAGAGACAGGGAACAGCTGGTCAGTGGAGCAGCCAGAGCCCACATAACATTTATTGGTTGAGTTTGCCTTCCCAAAAGAGTACAGTTTTTGGCTCACTGAAATAATTACAATAGTATCAAATACAGATCACCATAATAGATATGATAATAACAATAATAAAGATGGAAATATTTCAACAATTTCCTGTTATGTTATATAAAGACAAAAAGCGAGCACATCCTGTTGGAAAAATGGTGCCAATAGACTTGCTTGACTCAGGATTGCCACAAACCTTCAATTTATGAAAAATGAAATAGTTGCAAAGTGCAATAAAATGTGGTATGCCTGTACAATTTTATTGAAACAATAAGTAATACAGAAACAAATTTTAAAATTTAATTGTGTTAAAATAGGGAACTTAAACTTGAGAATGCCTACAGAGAACAGTTTTAGATGTAGTACGATGATGCTAGATTTTACTTTAGAGATAAGGAAAAACCTAGAAATGAATTCATACATTAAATTATAGTTTAAGTTTTAGGTTAACACATTTAAATAGTTATGTTTAACTGTATCTGCAACAATTGAGAGATTGCATATGAGAAAAATAGCTCATCTTCAAGAGATTCTCCTACTTTTTATATTACAATGACATATTCAGTGTATAATGATGAAGGTGATATTACTCTATAGAGTATACAAATCATGCCTGTTGAAAAGTATTTTACGATTTTGGTATTTACTGGTCATCCAAGCATATTTATTCCAATGAAAATAATGTCTGTGAAATGCCCATCAAAGCATTTCTGCCATTTCAATATTTCTTTTCTGAAATCAAATCTTTGGGTGTAATAAAATAAGTGAAAACATTTAAAAAAACTATAACACTTTTTGAAAATTATTATATTTAACTATTGTTATACATACCACATGAGCCAATTTTTGGTGAACATTGTTCCTACAATTGCTATTGAAAGATTTAAAAGTTTTAAAAATTATTCCCAAACAGTTGCAAGAGATGCTATTCAAGGGAAAGAGGGAGAGAAAGAGAGAAAAAGAGAGAGACAGGCAGAGAAAGAGAGACTCACTCATTTTTGCCTTCCTCCTGCCCTATAATTTGGAAGGCACAGCTGAGTTCAGCTGCAAGTCAGTTGACAGGACAAACTGGGAACTACAGCCGGCAGAAATCAGCCCTTATGCCACAGAGCAGAGCAGGCACGAGCAAGAAATGGAATCAACAAGAACAGGGCAAGTTTGGCAGCAAATGACAAATCAGTTTTTGGTGAATTGCTTTCAGGAAATAAGTTAATTCACATCATAACCAAAATATTGGGTACAAAATAATGTCAGAAGGGATATCTTTCCTCAGCAATAACATATACACATTTTGATTGATAAATACAACTTTATATTTTTTTGCAACTTGCTTTAATGTGATAATCATTTACATCTTAAAATTATGCATTGTTTAAGAATTTTAGATAATTTTTAAGAGATCATTTAATACCCAATTAATAGGTGAGAAATTTGAAAACAGGAGAACTTTAGTGATTTTTCAGACCCTCATTTTCTTACTTTCAGTTATAGGTCATATCTACCATACTGCATATTCTCTTTTATTTTTTATTTTATTTTTTATTTTTTGAGACAGAGTCTCACTCCGTCACCCAGGCTGGAGTGCAGTGGCACAATCTCAGCTCACTGCAACCTCTGCATCCTGATTCTCCTGCCTCAACCTCCCAAGCAGCTGGGATTATAGGCACCCGCCACCACGTCTGGCTAATTATTTTTATTTTTTATTTTAGTGGAGACAAGGTTTTGCCATGTTGGCCAGGCTGGTCTCGAACTCCTGACCTCAGGTGATCTGCCTGCCTCAGCTCCCAAAATGCTGGGATTACATGTGTGAACCACCACGCTCGACCCATGTTCTCTTTTAAAAGTTCTGAGGAAATATATGGTTAACTTATAATAAGTGATACATAGATCATATAGGTGAGATTATAGCAATATTTATACAAAATGTGCACATGAATTCAATTTAAGAGAATTATGAATACAATCTAAAATCTACATGTTATGTATAACACAAGTCTATAAAATACATACAAAATTATAGTTACACATTTTAAAAGGCATGTAATTGATGGTCCTGCTAACCCATTCTTCTGACAATAATCTGTCTGCAGAAAACTACAAATCATTTGTATTGATAATGTTTTCTGTAGCAATTAGAAAGCTTAAACATCATTCCATTTGTAACATGTAGGACACTTAATTGAAACCAATAGAAATCTTAGCTTATTTAAACAAAAAAAAAAAAATAGAAAAAGAGTATTGTGTAGCTCAAAAATTCTGGAAAAATATGCAGAATCTATTTTGGAAACTGAGTATCACAAAAAGGAGGTTATGGAGCCAGAGTCACAGCCAAATCACGTGGCACAGTTAGGATGGTGAGCAATGCTGACTCTGAAGCTGCAGCTGAGCCCTGAAGTCCACAGCTTGCACTGGGACACTTGGCTCCGAATTGCCACTCTGCCAGCAATGCTGGGCCTTAAAAAAATGTTTGCTGCTACTGCTTCATTGAGAAAGGAATCTCTGTTGCCTCTCATTATTTGCATCACTTAATCATAACTCAGAGTAGGCAGCTGGTACATTTGATTGGCTAAGACTAGTTTAGTAACCATTGGGTGTGAAATGCTTAGTAACTACTCCCCAAAATACCTCTGGAAGAACCCTTTGAATTGAAGAGGCGAGAAAACTAACTACTACATTTCTGATATCCTCTTTTGCAGAAAGGATACTTGATATTTGATTTAAACCTGAGAGTTGTGTCTATATCTTCAAGACTTAGATTCAGAGCTGAGTTACTTGGCTATATGAGGCAGCCTCTTTGCTGATACAGATCATGTAGTGGTGGTGTGTGAAGTCCTAGACAGCAGCAATTTGATTCTACAACATTCTGACAGTGGTGAGAGGCAGAAGCTCTTTTCTCTAAACAACTCTATGGTAAGATTTTGGGAATCATTCCTAGAAGCTTAGCCTTTAATCTTAATGCTGCTTTGGGCCACCTATGCCTCAATAAACTTCTTCATGTTTAAATATGGTACAAATAATTCTATTGCCTGTAAATTGAGAATGTTCATTAACATAATAAATGGAATCTGTCATAGTTCCCTGTTACAGACTCCAAGAAAATAAGAATTTATAGATTGTTTCTCCTGGTTTGTTTGAAGAGTGTGAGAATCCATTAACCTTAGAAAAAGGGACTGGACTCTGGAATTGCAGGACACTCAAAACAGTTGCATTAATTCCTGTGGTTTCCTGCATGAAGTGTATTGAAAACAACCTTTGGGGCATCAAGTGGCTGGTGCAATAAAGAATTATGGAGACTCAGGGAATACGTATAAGAAGAGAGGACTAGGTCAATTGCTTATAATTACAATCAAGAATTTAAGGTGAAAATGTTAGGCTCAAAGTACAAATTCTCAGCTCAATTCAGAGTACAAGAAAACATGGACAATCTTATAGTATCATAAAATATTCTCTCATCTTTGTTGCTGCAGGGCTTACATATCTGAAATTCAGTTACAGACAAAATTCAAGTGATATAGTGAAACGGGGTTTGTGATGTCAACTTGCCTAAGGTAAATAGAACTAAGAATCCCAGAATTCCCTTGCAATGGTTTCCATGTTTTTGTCCCCTTCAAAATTTATGTTGAGACTTAATTCCCAAAGCAACAATGTTGGGAAGTGGAGCCTTCTGAAAGATGTTTAGGTCATAAAGGCTCTCATTTTCATGAATGGATTAATGTCACAATGAAAAGAGCTTGTCAAAGTAAGTTCAGTCTCCTCTGCTCTTCTACCATGTGAGGAAAAGTGTTCCTTCCCTCAGGAAGCAATAGTATTCAGCTTGCTATCTTGGACACACAGAGCAGGCTCTTACCAGATACCACGCCTGTTACAGTGCCTTGATCATAGATTTTTCAGCATTCAGAACTAGGAGAAATAAAGTATTGTTCTTAAAAATCACCCAGTCTGTGGTATTCTACTACAGCAGCACAAAACACATTAAGACATCCCTTTATGGCATGGTTCCATGTTACAGTTGGTCAAAAGAAAAATTTGCAAGCAATCTGGAAAGCAGAAAAGAGTAACAGTAACCATTACTCTCAGGAGGCCATTATGGATAGAGGTGATAAGAGACAGATGTAGAAATACTAGCAGATTCCAGCTTGTCTTTCTTATCTATTTGGAGACAGACAAATGCAGGAATACCAATAGATTGCCATTTGTCCTCACTACCCAGCAGTCCATGTCCAAATATCCTTTTATTACTGTCCCAGCTGACCCATAATAACTCCACAGTCATGCTCATCAGGTGCCTTTAGCAGCCCTCTCTGACACACCTGGCAATAGGAGGCTGGCAAGTGAACCGCCTTTCATCCTTTATCTTCCCTTTTGGATCCTTGCTTCCCCAGCTTCCTCCACAGTAGTGCAAGAGAGTATTCCTATTTAAAAATCCTTATTCTATATTACTTATAGTGTTTTGCCTTTCTGACTGCAACTTCATTGACACATCTTGCAAAAGGATATCGTCTTTAGCCTCATCTCAACAAACCCTCATTACCAATCTAGAGCCCAGTGTCACTCCATGGACCATATAAAGTCAATATCAGAGGCAAATTTTTGAATATCAAAAGAGCTGCAAATTTCCCACTTATGTTGGCACAAATTTGAGGAATGTGTGTAGGGATTGATTTTGTTGGGGGCTGCACAAAACAAAGAGGAATAGAACTTAAAATTGGGTTGAGTTTATCAATATGGGTACTCCTAAATAAATTGCAATGTATCATCCTATTTTGATTAATAGGGGATGATTCAAATCATTTTCTTGGCTGGTTAATTAAATCATAATCTCAGCATTTGCCCATACTGAACTTAGAAAGAGATAAACACAATTCATTAACCCACTCATTAATTATGTCCACTAAGGGGGCCAAACTAATCCCCCTTAATAATGACATTGACATATATTTTGAGTAGGGTCAATATCCTTGAAAAGTACTTCAGTAACTCTCATGGCCATCAACTTTCCATTACTTAAATAAGTTAATATATCCAGAAGTCATTGAATGAATATATCCAGAAGTCTGATATCCCTATGGAAACACCCTACAATATCACCAAAATCTTATTTCCGGTTTTGTATTCAGTCAAGTTACAGTCGCATGTCAACAAAAATTGTCAACATGTCTACTGATTATTGAATGCTGACTTTAGAGAATGTTAATCCCCGAGTCACAGAATAAAGACATCTAGGCTTCAGGTGGTAAATGGAGTTTGGCCTGAGTCCCTCTGTAGTGGTGTGGTGATACCAGGAACCCATTAAATATTGGTAGCAGACATGTGGACTGCCCTTGCCAGGGTTGATCCCATTATATCACCACTACCTGCCCAATCTGCCAACGGCAGAAACCAATACAAATCTTAAAAAGACATCACAATTAGAGTAAGGGGAAAATGTAGGATCATCCAGCCACTTAACTATATATATATATATGTATATATATATATATATAATTTTTTTTTTTTTTGAGATGCAGTCTCACTCTGTCACCCAGGCTGGAGTGCAATGGCATGATCTTGACTCACTGCAACCTCTAACTCCTGGGTTCAAGCAATTCTCCTGCCTCAGCCTCCCGAGTAGCTGGAATTACAGGCACGTGCCACCACGACTGGCTAATTTTTGTATTTTTAGTAGAGACGGGGTTTCACCATGTTAGTCAGGCTGGTCTCAAACTCCTGACCTTGTGATCCGCCCACCTCCGCCTCCCAAAGTGCTGGGATTACAGGCGTGAGCCACCGCACCTGGCACACTTGACTATATTTTTATTTATTTTTTTAGTATCTTCTACCTTGGAGGAAAGAATAATCTGTTCTCCTTAAAATAGATATTTGCTCTAGATATGGGTTTGCCTTCCCTGCATACTGTGCTTCAATTGTAATGCTAATCACAGAATTATTATAAATGTCATTCTAAGTTATGCTACTTTATATAGCTTTGCTTCTAAGCCAATAATAACTCATTTTATAGCAAAAAGCATCCTCTGGCATTGAGAAACAGATGATCATGTAGAAAGATGTAATGACTTACTGAACATTCAGTTAGTGTCAGGTAGGAAACAACTTGTGAGTTTGAGTTGCTTTCTGCTAACATGAGATATATATTATGCATTAGTGAATAGAAGGTTGTTTCTTCAGGAGTCTGTGGAATCAATAGGTGAAATAGAGGTGATGCCTCTGACTGTTCTGTCTAATTATCAGTGTCTCAACTTTTTGATTCCTGAGAACATGAAAAGAGTTACATTGTATTGGGACTTGAGACTGACATTTGACAATATCGGGTCAATTGAATTCAAGACCAATACACTGAAGAGTTGTGTTGATCGAGGTGATTAAACTGGTTTATCAAGAGAAAAAAAGGTTTCTGCTACAAGATGGGGATAGGGAAGAAAATACATGTAACCTAGAGAACTCTCTTAAGCTATCTCCCAGTATTTGTATGTCTAATAGTAAATGATAATAAAAGATCTGGAAAATCTACTCCAGGTAGGAACATCAAGATATGAAACATTTCAGAGAAGATTTAGGTTACTCACTAAATGGGGTGCAAACTTAGAGAACATTGTCAGCATGAAGAAACTTTTCAGCGTGATACAATTTTTACTATTGTGTTGACTGTTTCATAGCTGTATACATATGTGTAACTTACAAAATTGTTCAATTATAACATTTACATTTTATTAAATGTCAATTATTAGTAAAGCTATGATTTTAAAATAGACAATTTTATAACCTTATATCTATTAAGGAAATTAGATTATGTAAAGATATTCCTACAAACTTTTCCAGAAAAATTAAATGGAAGGGAATACTTTTCCTTTAAATCACAAGGTAAGCATTACCCTTATTAAAAAACAGTTCAGAAATTATAAGAAAATAAAACTACATAAACATATAAGTAAAAGTATTACCACAAAATTTCAAAACCAAAGCCAACTATATATACAGTAAATACACCATGATTAAAAGATTTATCCCAAGAATGCAGTTGTTTCGACCTTTAAAAATTAATTAGTGCAATTTATCACATTAACAAACCGAGAAGAAAAATCATATAATTATCTACATGAATATGGAAAAAGCATTTTACACTAATACTAATTCCTATGAAAATTTCCAACAAATAGAAATAATATTCTTCAATCTTAAAAAGAACATTTACCAAACCTTGCAACTATCTGCAGATCCAATGGTAAGATTTCATACCTCTTTCTAAACTCAGGAACAAGGCAAGGATGTTAGCTCTGTCACCACTTCTTTTCAATGTTTTACTGGAGACCTAGCGAGCACAAAAAAAAAAAAAAAAAAAAAAAAAAGAAGAAGAAGAAGAAGAAACAAAGAAAGAAACAAAAAAGTTTTATCTAGATTCACTAGATTCATAAGACAAAATTAAACTGTCTTTGCACTTTCTTGTCAATGATCTGGTAATCGTTGAAGAAAATCCTATGGAATCTACAAAAGTAGTACTTGAAATAATATGTGAGTTTAGCAAGTTTGCAGACTACAAAACCAGAGGATAAAAATCAATTGTGTGCGTATCTGTTTGTGAATAAAATAATCTGATAGTGATATTTTTAAAAGCAACCATTTTTTATATTTAAAAATATTATTCCCTTGTTCCAACCTTCAGTATTCACATACTAAAAAATAAATAAATAAATAAATAAACTAATAAATTTTAATGACAAAAGAGGTTTTTCACTGTCAGGGAAGAAACAGGAAGTAAGTAGGACAGACAACTTCAGTTAACCCTGTGGTAATGAATTAGAGTCAGTCATATATGTACAAATTCATATTGATTTTAGTTTACATCCTAATGGATGGCTACAGAAATAAATATTGATTTGTATGCATACATGGGTTACTAAACATACATATATTTTTTAGCTGTATATGTTGGGGGGATCTAGAGAAAGCAGCATTCGAGTGGCAGTGAGCATGCCAGCACCTGGATGTGGTTTCCACATCCAGTTCTTCAAAAAGAGAATTGGGGCTTCCTGGAGAAATGGATGACTTAAGGGCTGGGGCAGGAAAATTCAAGATGAGCCTTGAGCATCCTGTAATACCATAAAGTAAGGAAGCGCTAAATGAAACAAAAAAAAAATGAGGGCACGCTAGACAGACACAGGTGCAAGCTTTTGGGAGTGCCCAATGGTCTAACTGGTAACAAAATAAAGGACAATAGTGTTGGATTACAATCTATGGAATAATAGGTGTTTCTACCAGTCATACTTATGTAAGTAAGTCATTAAATAATGGAATGAATAATAAATGATAGGGCAGGATAAGAAAGTGTCTAATGTAGATATCATCTAGTTGAATTCTCACATTGCTTTAGAGGTAATATATCCTTATTTTATATTGGAGAAACTGTAGGGTCAGTGTAGTTGGTTACACAACTAGTTTGAGGAAGTACAAACATAGTAATTCATGTGTTTCTACTTTAAAAATCACCCTTTTATTTCATTATTTTCACCCTTTTTAGTTGATCCCTGTTAAAAGCTTTGTTTTTTCTGAGTAAAAATTGAATTTATAAGGTACACATTGTGTTCAAGAGAAAAAAAAAATCCCTTCATTTAGCACAGGAGTAGCTTCTTGCAGTTCTCTACGTGAGAGTTGAATTTTATGTTCAAGAAGTTAAGAATCTCCATTTTCTACATATTTGGTCATGGGTGAACCATAATATCTCCAATTGCACATACGGTACTAACATTAGGTGCCGTGAATACTTGCCACCTGCTGGCTTTTAGATTAGAAGTATCCGCAATACTGTGTCTTAAGAAAGCATTTGTGTTGACCCTGTTCCCACAGACCAGAAAATAAAATATTTCTTTTTAGTGCTATTTATTTCACCATTTATTTTATGATATGTTCTATTAAATCCCAACACTAAAAGTAGCCATATGCATTTGTGAAACGTTGCTCTGTTTATAACAATGTTTCCATTTTTAGTGACCTGGAAATATTTGAATCTGGAATATAAAACAACTTTTTTTATTTACTGTGACGGATTCACATATATTTGTGTTTGTTTTACATGAAAAAGGGGGATAATATTTTACTCAGGAAAATATCGATAAGATTTCTCTTAAATATATTATACAAAACTGCCTTTGGTCAGCATTTCTTGGTGTCAAATGTCTAGTATCTGATGTTTTATAATAGATGACAAAGTCTCTACTACCAAGTTACCAAAAAGTTATAAAAATAACTACAAAAATAATACTATGTGTACATGTGGGAAGTAATTAAAATAAAATTAAATATTTATTCCTAATAAAGAAAATTTGAGGATTAAGTTGAGAGTAAGCAGGCTGCTTAGATGTTTGGTAATGGAAATAGACATGCTTTTCTAAATCTCAGTGTCCACATTAGTAAAATGTAGCGACTCACAGTACAGTACCTACTTCATGGAGTAATGGTGAGAGTAACATGAAATAATAAAGGCATCTTCAAAAATCCAGATAAAGGCATAAGCAACAAGAAACATAAATTTGTAATCTAGTTTTCTGAAGAAAGACCTCTGAAAGGGAGTTAAATTATTTACATCATTTACAGTTAAAATTCTGTAGAGAAAACATCAAATCCTATCATTGCTTGCATTCTGTGTATAACACTATCTTTAATCAAAATCTATGACTTTGGTCATAATATATAAATTGTTTGAATAAGGAGATATTTATTCTTGTCATTTATTTATTGATTTTGTAAACACCTGTTTTGTCACATTTGTTTATGCTAGGCCTGGAAGCTGTAACAACAAACTATTCTATTTGCCTTGAAAGAGGTGGCAGTTTCAAGAAGTAACAACTTTAAAAAAAATTATAATTTATCTACTATGTAATAATGTGTGGAATACAAATTTCCCTCAGAGAACAAAACAAGGAGCCTCACCTAATTTAGTACTCACACATCAGGAAATATTTTCTTTCTTTAAGAAAATATTCTATGTTGAGGACTAGAGGTGATTAAAAAGTTAGCAAGATAAAGGGCAGGGACAGGGATGGACAGTGTTGGGAGGAGAGACAAGAATAAGCGTTCCATTGACAGACGCTTAGACATGGCCTAACGGAGAGTGACAATGGGAAACGTTGGAAGAACAACAACCAGAATAGCACTGTAGAAATGTTTACAAGTGGCCATACTAAGAAAGAAATAGGGAACAAATATTAAAAGGACTTATAATCATTTGTAGGGAAATAGACCTCAGTATAGAGATTAGGGATATTTTTGAAGTGGTAGACTTAACAAGGTGAGGTGATATCATTGGCTATGCGGAATGGCACACAGCACTGGGTATTGGTTTGGACAAGTATTGGGGTCATGTTCTAAAAGGAGGCAAATATTTCAAGGGGGCTGCAGGGCAATGATGAGATTACTTTTTAGCCTACCGAATTTGGTTGGCTTACTTTACATCCCAGTGAAGATGTCCACCAAGAACTTGGTCTGGAGCTCAACAGAGAGTTCTTGGAAGGAGACAGATTTAGCTCATCATATTATATGAGTAATTTAACTCACAGGCAGTACATTACATTTCTCATCAAGTTTGGGTCTAGCAAGAATGGAAGAGTGCCTAGAAGTCTCGAAAATGTATTACGTAGTCAGAAAAATAGTTCCAAATGGATATTTTGAAGTGTCACATCAGCAAAAGGAAAATAAAAGGAGTATAATGTCAATGATGTTAAGGACAAAAATTATTCCAAGGTGTGAGTATTCAACCGTCTCAAGGCCTACAGAGAGATCTGTAAGATGAAAAGTGTGCAGTGGATTTAGCCACTGTGTGCTGTTCATTAAGTCGGTAAATTCAGCACCATGAATCTGAAAGCAAGGGTAAAAGAGCACAAGTGTAGTAGCATTTGCAGTAATCAACTCTAAGTCAGCCACTATTGAATATTTGTTGAAAGACTGCAAAACCATGAACTTGTTTATCAATTCTTAGAGCATAGGACTTAGGTTTAAACTATCGAGCTTCAAAGAAAGTGTTCTAAAACAAATTTAAGCAAGTATTCAGTAGGATTGTGCAGTAAATAGTTTTCTCTGTCTGGACTAATATCATATAGATTATATTAACTATATCAAGGAAAGATGAAAGTTCTCATGCAGTAAGAAATCTTATAGGAAAGGTTTTTAAAATGGTCTGGTAGGCCTACTCAGGTAGAATGTAGTGATTGAGATAATAGTTTCAGACTTCGATTGTTATGTTATTAAAATTTACTTGCAGTATCAAGAATTATTACCTATATGATATTAACAGTTTACCTAATTTTTCTAAGTCTCTAAATCTCAGTGATCACTTTATTAAAATGTAGCAACTGATACTACAGTGCCTACCTCATGGCATTATGGTGAGGAAGACATAAAATAATCCATAATAAAGCACTCATAAATTAATGTCTGACATATGCTAGAGTCTCAATAAATATTTGCTCTATTATTGTTGTTATTGTTTATGATGAATCACCATAAAATCTTATAAAAGATTATGTCTTCAATTAAATGGCTAAGGGAATGTATTATGCCTGAGTAAACAAAAATTACTTCTTAGTTGTAGTTTATTATAATTATTATCATTTGTGAATTCAAAAACTTTTTTTTTTTTTTTTTTGAGACAGGGTCTTGCTCTGTTACCCAAGCTGGAGTGCAGTAGCACAATTATAGCTCACTGTAGCCTCAACCTCCCAGGTTCAAATAATTCTCCTACCTCAGCCTCCTGAGTATCTGGGATTACATGCCTGTGCCACCACACCAGGCTACTTTTTTGTTTGTTTTTCTGTAGATACAGGGTCTCACTGTGTTATTCAGGCTAATCTGGAACACGTGGGGTCAACAGATCCTCTTACCTATGCCTCCCAAAGTAATGGGATTACAGGCATGAGCCACCATGCCTGGCCCCGGATTGTTATACAGTAAAATAATTGCATATATAATCCCTGCTTCCTCTCCATCTCTCCAACATGAGGGAACAAACATATAACAAGAAGTAACAAAATTTATCTATTGTAGCCTTTGGCCTCTGCCCAAGTATAAAATAACTGGAAACTGGAAGTTTCATTTCTCACAGGGCATTTCCTTCAAGCAGGAATCTTTATTTTTCAGGACTAGCATCCTCAAGGATGTTTATTAGAGTGAAAAGCTTCATTTATTCCTCAGATTATTTTTACAGTCATTCATACTGATTTCACTTTGCTAACAGTATGGAACTTCAGGTTACTTAGAGTTCCCCAGAGAGTTAAAGACTACGGGGCAGAAGAAATTGCCCCCAATCAATTTATCTGTCTTTCCATTATTTTCAATATGTTTAGTCCTAAACTGAAACACATTTCAATAATATTAAATTATAGAAAAATGATAAGAAAATCTGTATTTATGTTGTTATGGTAAGCAGATATAAACAGCATATAAAAAGTGTCCATTTTTACTGTTTTACATAACTTTAAGTAGCTCATAAGTTTTCTGTTCAAACTTTTTTTTTGTTTGTTTTACCACAGGCCAAATGAAACCATTTTATTTTTAGTTTATGTTTTATAACTTTGTTTTGGAAATCATCACCTATAAATTATTCACAACAAATTCCTATTGCTCAGTCTTTTCATGAAGCTATCCATAATATATTATGAATGCTTCTATTCAAAAACATTTTAAGAACAGAGACTTTATAAAGATGTGAGGAATGGAATCCATTAGATCATTTTTGAAGAAGTAATGTAGTGGCAACACTAGCAAAAAGAGAATGAGCACCAACTATAATGATGACATATATACATATATATTAGGTGTTTTTTTTTTTTACTATTAGGCTCTGACTATAGAAATTGCAATAATAAATCACATTGATTACAGTTCTTAAAATAATTTTGTTTTTAACAAACTTTATGTGGAAACAGAAAATACATTTGGACACTTTGAAGAAACTTTGCAGTAATATGTTCTTTCACTTTTCTTTAGTTTAAAACTTCAGCAATGCCCCATTCTACTGCTACCAATATACTATATTAGCCCATTTCCACACTGCTGATAAAGACATACCCAAGACTGGGAAGAAAAACAGGTTTAATTGGACTTACAGTTCCACGTGTCTGGGGAGGCTTCAGAAGCATAGCAGGAAGCCAAAGGCACTTCTTACATGGCAGCAGCAAGAGAAAATGAGGAAGAAGCAAAAGCAGAAACACCTGATAAACCTATCAGGTCTTGTGAGACTTATTAACTATCATGAGAATAGCAGGGGAAAGACCAGCCTCCATGATTCAATTACCCAATTACCTCCCCCTTGGTCCCTCCCACAACACATGGGAATTCTGGGAGATACAAGTCAAGTTGAGATTTGGGTGGGGACACAGTCAAACCATAACACACATTGTTACATTTCTTCCCTGTTTTATAAACCTTTAGTTTTAGTCAGTCAGAGAGATGGATTTGAGACAGAGCTCCCATCTCTTCAGTTGCAGCACCTGATTAAAGAATTCTTCCTTGGCAATACTTGTGGTCTCAGTGATTGGCTTTCTCTGCGATGAGTAGCAGGACCTAGACTGAACCCCTGATGTTTTGGTAACAAATGAGCTAACAACTCCCAAATGCGCACCTCTAGCCAGACTTTTACACTGAAATCCAGACACATATATACAACTGTCTACTAATTATTTGTCCAACTTTTAAACTCCATTTGTCTCAAACCAAGCTTCTGCTTCTCTCCACCAAAACCTACTCCTCTCCTCATCTCTCTAATCTCCATAAAATCTCTTTACTTAGTTCAAAAGTCTTAGAATCATTATTTAGTTTCTTTCTTTCATGTCCACAAATAAAATAAATTAGTAAATCCTGCCAAATTTTTCCTCAAAATACATTGAAAGTCTTACCACTTTTCGTGACTTACATTTCTACCACTCTATACAAAAACATAATCACCTATGAACAGGACACCTATTAACAGTCTCTGGACTGTTCTTCCTGCATTTATTCTTGTCCCTGTAGTCTTTTTGTTGTTGTTGTTTTTTATGTGGCAGCCATGACAAGTCTCTTAATAAATTCAATAATATAATCCTATGTTATAGCTATTCAGATGGATTCCCATCCTAATAGAATAAATATTGGAAACACTTAAAGCAGCTTACAGAATTCAATTTTATCTACTTTTCTCAATTCATTATCTGTCAAAACACTATCTCTCTTCTTCAGCTACATTTGTCTTCTTAGGTTTATTTAACATGTTAAGCATGTTCTATATCTTAGCCTTTGAACTCATTCTTTTTCTCTTTTTGGAATATACTTCCTATGGATGTGCACGTCTGGTTCCTTCAACTCTTACCCTTTAAGTCTTTTTCTTTGTATATCTATCTTTGTATACATGTATATAGATATTGTATACAAATGCTTTATTGTCTATGTATTCTCACCAAATGTAGCAGGTAAGACAGTGATAATAATTCCTGATATATAAACAACTTTAATACATTTTGAATGAACAGATCAATGAGGAATTTAGTTCTGAGGCTCATCTTTTGGTTTTGGGAATTTGTATATGGTCTTCCTGATATTTTAAGTCATATTTTTTTTCCTAATTGGATTGGACTTGCCTGCTTTCACAGAAGACCTGTGATTTCCTGACCAGAAATCTGTGCTCCAGCCTGTCTATGAAGAACTTCACCCTGAATCAAGTCTCACCATCATTAATCTGGGTAGGTCATCCTACACCTTGGAAGGTGGAATTAATTTAAAATTCAATGATGTCTTCTCTGCATTCAGAGAATACACTTAGAATTTCTAAACTAAAGACATTGCTTTAATTAGAAGAATATTAGAATGCAATTCATAGAAAAGGCAATATAGGTAGGCAATGATCTGAACATTTTTTTTCAACCATATTAGAAGTTGCTGAAATGCAAATTTAGGAAATGAAATACCAAATTTTCAAATAGGCAAAAACAAACAACTCACCTAATAAACATAAGGAGTGAAAAATGTAGGGACCCTAATACACATCATTACTGTATTGACAGAAATGTAAATGAGTAAAAAACTCTTCAGAAAGAATTTAGTATACTTATTAAAATTCAAAATGGTTGTATATTTTGATCTCAGAATCCTCTTCCATGAATTTACTCCATAGAAATAAATCAGCTTATAGTTTACTATATTTTACAATGTTTTTTAATGGTGTTTATTGTTCAAATAAATATAATTTGACCTAAATATTTATCAAAAGGAAGGTGATAGAATAAATAATGATACTACCATAAAATAGAAAAAATTTTGTAACAATTTAAAAATAATAATAAGTTTTACAAACATGGATATATGATAAAAATCCAGTAGGATCTACAGAATGGTGAAATAATGATAATCTTTGTAATAATTTTGAATAAGCTAGTTCCCAATTGAAGAAGGTGAAAAACTTATTCCCCACCTCACAGCAAATACAAATATCAATCAAGATAATTTTTACATCCAAGTATAAAAAACCAAAATAATACAATTCTATAAATAAAATAGGAAAATATCTCTTGACCTCTGGATAGGAAACATTGCTCAAACAAAAAACATTTCCCATACAGGAATAGATACCAAAATTGAACCAAAAGAAAGAATCACAGCTTATGAATGATGAGCATTAAAATAATATGGAATGGAAAGGAAAAAGTCACATAATAGGAGAATATTTACACCAAAAATTAACAGAAAATTTCACATCTAATAATATTTTTTAAGTGCTACAATTTAATAATAAGACAAACACCAAAACAGAAAAACAATTAAAAGCCTTAAACAGGCATGTCAAAAAGATTAAATATATGAATAATCATTATTTATTAGAAAAATATAAAATAAAAGCTTCAGTGTGATACCGCCCCTCACCACCACTCTGTAATGTTGGAAGAAAAAAGGGAAGGAAGTAAGAAAGGCAGAAAGGAAAGGAAGAATGTGGAAACAAAGGAAAGAAGGCAGGCATGGAAAGGAAGGAAAGAAAAAGAAAAAAAGAAGGAAGGAGGAGAATGAGGGAGAGAGGGAACGAGAGAGAGGGAGGAAGAAAGAGAACAAAATGCTACTAAGTATTGGCACAAATAGGAATCATGGCAAATTGCTGAATATATGGTGATTACTCACTTTGTAAAACTAGAACTTTCTATCAACCTTAGAAATATGTGGTACCCCTATGACTTAGCAGTGTTTATCCTAGGCATATACCCCAACAATTTACACAAATTCAAAGAAAGAAAACATTTTAATAATGTCCATAGAAGTGTTATGCTAATAGTCACAAACTGGAAACAATTCAAATTTTCCTAACCAGCAAAATGCCTGAAAAGTGAACATGACTTCCTAAGATGGAATAATATACAACAATAAAAGTGGAGAAAAACGGTAATAAAAAAGCCATATAAAAATGACACATACCATGTTACTGTATTTTTAAAATAAAAAAGAAAATATTAGAGATACAAATTCAGATGGTAAAATCATAAGGAAAAAGAAAAAATTGCTATAAAAATTAATAAAGAGAGTATATTTGTTAGGAATATTAGTGAGTAGGAGAAAATGTGAGAAACTTTTAGAGTTGTTAGTAATGTTCTTTTAAATAATTTTGTGCTTATTCAAGTGTCTGCTTTGTGATAAAACATAGATCTGTTTTCCTTTTTGTTCAACTCTTAGAAATATAAACCATTTTTCACATTATAGAGGCTACAAAATTTAGCTTGACCTCTTATTCTCTGAAGCTGTTTTAT
Source organism: Hylobates moloch (assembly GCF_009828535.3). Lineage (NCBI taxonomy): Eukaryota > Metazoa > Chordata > Mammalia > Primates > Hylobatidae > Hylobates > Hylobates moloch. Next base: position 63,294,538 of record NW_026652284.1, read on the forward strand.
AAAAAAAAGGCAAGCATTAATATTCTAGCATTAAAGGAGTCACAGTATGAAACAAATGATGTTATTATCTTTATTCAATAATTGATAATAGCTTAGTATTTTACATTTGAAAATATTTGTTATTATGAATTCCATCTACTCAAACTCTATGACAAGGAAAAAAATGCCTTAGTATGTTAATGGAAGAAATGTTGGAGCACATTTTTTTCTATAAAAGAGAAATTGAGCTTTAGTTTCGTTGAATGATTTGGCTTAAGATACACAGATACTTGGGGGCAGAGACAGAAAAAAAAGCAAGGTGCTACAAAGTCAGTGTGTTACTAATATATAGTACAAGCATTCCATAATATAGATATGCCCAAATGTCAACTCTTCTATATGTTTATACTTCCTGCCTCTATAAAATTATTGTTTGCAGTTAACCTCTTCATGCTTTCTAGAGATTTTCATATCTAACCAGGTTGGATTATGGAGAAAAGAAAGAGTAGACTTTAAATGTTTGGAACTGGCTAGAAGAGTGACATATAATTAAGTTAAGAACAGATTTGATGAATAAAAAACAGAAATACTAGTTGCTCTGTTAGTCAATTTAAACGTGTCAAATCTCTAGAAGGAATTACCTTCAGCAGAACACGAACTTGTATGGATACTATGGACTTCATTGGCACAACCATGTAAACTGTCTATATGTATATTTTTCCTCTCTGTTGGAAGGACATTTTGTAACTCCAAGAGAAAATTTGATATTTAAATATGATTTGAATTGAAATGGAGCACTGGAAATAAAAAAATAGATACTATTCCCAAATTATTAAATGTCATAGAATTAGCGATGTTTCAAATTCATCTTATGTATAAGTGGAGTATTGACGGTTTTAAACATAATTTCTTATTATTCTACAATGATAGACTGGATTAAGAAAATGTGGCACATACACACCATGGAATACTATGCAGCCATAAAAAACGACGAGTTCATGTCCTTTGTAGGGACATGGATGAAACTGGAAATCCATCATTCTCAGCAAACTATCGTAAGGACAAAAAACCAAACACTGCATGTTCTCACTCATAGGTGGGAATTGAACAATGAGAACACTTGGACACAGGAAGGGGAATATCACACCCTGGGGACTGTTGTGGGGTGGGGGAACGGGGGAGGGATAGCATTAGGAGATATACCTAATGCTAAATAACGAGTTAATGGGTGCAGCACACCAACATGGCACATGTATACATATGTAACAAACCTGCACATTATGCATATGTACCCTAAAACTTAAAGTATAATAATAATTAAAAAAATCATTTCTGTGATGTTGATCTCATCTTAAATATTACCCTCCTATATATTTCACTTCTCATCCAAAATTTTTTAAAGAATAACCCACTATTTTCATCTCCATTTCCCCGGCTTCCAATCATTCCCCAGTTTCTTTCAATCAGCTAACTGCTCCACCATAATTGTGCTGATTGCTTAAGGTCTTTTTTTTTTCTTATAGTTTTCTAATCTAATGGAATACTTCAGTACTCATCATGTTTCACTCTTCTGAAAGTAATTTTTCCAAAGTTATGTAAAATTATAACAAAGCATTACTTATGAGCTTTTATATATGCTAAATTTTTTCTAAAGTTGTGTTTTTACATTTTTATTTCAGTAATAACATTTAACATAAGATCTACTCTTAAAAATTTTTAAATATATAATATTGTTTAGTATAGGCACAATGTTGTACAGCAGATCTCTAGAATTTAATCATCTTGCATAACTGAAATTTCATACCCATAGAAGGTCAACTCCCTGCTTCTTACCACCCAGCTCCTAGTAGCTGTAATTCTATTTTCTCCTTTTAGGAGCTGGACTATTTTTGCCTCATATAAGTGGAACATGTCCTTCTATAACTAGCTTATCACTTAGCATAATGTCCTGAATCCATGAATTCCACGATGCCCCACATTACAGCATTTCCTTCTTTTTAAATGGTGAACAATATTGCAACGTGTGCACATAGCACATTTTCTTCATCCATTCATCCATTTGTGAACATTGTTTGTTTCCACATATTGGCTACTGCAAATAATATGGTAATAGAATATACGAATATGAATATCTTTTTGAGATTCCAATTTCAATTCTTTTATATAAATATCCAGAGATGGGATTGCTAGATCATATAATAGTTCTTCTTATTTTTTTAAGGATACTTCCTACTGTTTTTCATAGAGGCTATAACATTGCACATTCCCATTAATAGTGTACAAGAGTTAGCAACTTCTCCACATCCTGAGAATACTTATTATCTTTTTCTTTTTATAGTGGCCATTGTAACAGGTAAAAACAGGTAAAGTGATATCTAATTTTGGTTTAATTTAATTTGCATTTTCCACATGATTAGTCATGAGTATCTTTTCATGTTGGTGATTTGTATGTCTTCTTTGGAGAAATGTTTATTCAAGTCCTGTGCCCAGTTACTAATCAGGATTTGTTGTTTTGTTGTTTGTTTTGTTTCACTACAGATTTCTAGGAGTCCAATCTATATTTTGAATATTAAGCCTTTATTAGATACATGGCTTGAAAACATTTTCTCCCATTCTGTAGATTGCCTTTTCACCCTATTGTTTCCTGTGTAGAAGCTTTTGAGTTAATGTAGTCTCAGTTGTCTATTTTAGCTTTTGTTGCTTGTGTTTTCTTGTGTTATATCCAAGAGAGCATTACCCAGACCAATGGCATGAAGCTTTTCTGCTATGTTTTCTTCTAGAAGTTTTAGAGTTTCAAGTCTTAAGTTTAAGTCTTTAGTGCATTTTTTTCAATTGAAACAGTCTTGCTCTGTCACCCAGGCTGGAGTGCAGTGGTGTGATCTCGGCTCACTGCAACCTCCGCCTCCTGGGTTCAAGCGATTCTCCTGTCTCAGCCATCTGAGTTGCTGGGATTACAGGCACCTGCCACCAGGCTATGATAATTTTTTTGTATTTTTAGTACAGATGGGGTTTCACCATGTTGGCCAGGCTGCTCTCAAACTCCTGACCTCAAGCGTCTGCCCACCTCAGCCTCCTAAAATGCTGGGATTACAGACGTGAGCCACCGTGCCCAGTCTTTAACATATTTTGAATTGAATTTTGTATATGGTGTAAGACAAAAATAACTAATGGTTACTAGGCTTGTTACCTGTGTGAGGAAATGGTCTGTGCAGCACACCCCCATGACACTATTTTACCTATGTAAAAAACCTGCACTTTTATTCCTAAACTTAAAAATTAAAGAAAAAAGAAAAGAAAAGAAACTATGGGCCAATATCCTTGGTGAATATAGATGCAAAAATCCTCCACAAAATACTGGGAAGCCAAGTTTAACAGCTCATTAAAGTGATCATACTCCATGACCAAGTGGGATATAACTCTGGGATGCAAGAATGGTACAACACACGAAATTAAATTGATTAGAGCACATTAGTAGAATGAAGGACAAAATTATATGATCATCTCAACACAGGCAGAAAAAGAATTGGAAAATATTAACACTCTTTAACAATAAAAACCCACTCTGAACAAACTAGTGAGAGGTGACAGTGTGCTGGCCGTCCTCACAGCCCTCGCTTGCTCTCGGCACCTCCTCTGCCTGGGCTCCCACTTTGGCGGTACTTGAGGAGCCCTTCAGCCCATGGCTGCACTGTGGGAGCCCCTTTCTGGGCTGGCCAAGGTGGGAGCCGCCTCCCTCAGCTTGCAGGGAGGTGTGGAGGGAGAGGCGCGAGTGGGAACCGGAGCTGCACGCGGTGCTTGTGGGCCAGCTGGAGTTCCGGGTGGGCGTGGGCTTGGCGGGCCCTGCACTCGGAGCATCCAGCCGGCTCCGCGGCCCGGGGCAATGAGGGGCTTGGCACCCGGGCCAGCGGCTGCGGAGGGTGTACTGGGTCCCCCAGCAGTGCCAGCCCACCGGCGCTGCGCTCGATTTCTCACCGGGCCTTAGCCGCCTTCCCACGGGGCAGGGCTTGGGACCTGCAGCCCACCATGCCTGAGCCACCACCCCCTCCATGGGCTCCCGTGCGGCCCAAGCCTCCCTGACGAGCACCACCCCCTGCTCCACAGCACCCAGTCCCATCAACCACCCAAGGTCTGAGGAGTGCGAGCCCAGGCGCGGGACTGGCAGGCAGCTCCACCTGCAGTCCCGGTGCAGGATCCACTGGGTGAAGCCAGCTGGGCTCCTGAGTCTGGTGGAGATGTGGAGAACCTTTATGTCTAGCTCAGGGATTGTAAATAGGCCAATCAGTACCCTGTGTCTAGCTCAGGGTCTGTGAATGCACCAACTGACACTGTATCTAGCTGCTCTGGTGGCGCCTTGGAGAACCTTTGTGTCTAGCTCAAGGATTGTAAATACACCAACGGGCACTCTGTATCTAGCTCAGGTTTGCAAACACACCAATCAGCACCCTGTGTCTAGCTCGAGGTTTGTGGATGCACCAATCGACACTCTGTGTCTGGCTGCTCTGGTGGGGCCTTGGAGAACCTTTGTGTTGATACTCTGTATCTAACTGATCTGATGGGGACGTGGAGAACCTTTATGTCTAGCTCAGGGATGGTAAACACACCAATCAGGGCCCTGTCAAAACAGACCACTCAGCTCTACCAACCAGCAAGACGTAGGTGGGGCCAGATAAGAGAATAAAAGCAAGCTGCCCAAGCCAGCAGTGGCAACCCCCTCGGGTCCCCTTCCACACTGTGGGAGCTTTGTTCTTTCACTCTTTGCAATAAATCTTGCTGCTGCTCACTCTTTGGGTCCACACTGCTTTTATGAGCTGTAACAGTCACTGCGAAGGTCTGCAGCTTCACTCCTGAAGCCAGCGAGACCCCAAGCCCACTGGGAGGAACGAACAACTCCAGACGTGCCGCCTTAAGACCTGTAACACTCACTGCGAAGGTCTGCAGCTTCACTCCTGAGCCAGCGAGACCACGAACCCACCAGAAGGAAGAAACTCCGAACACATCCGAACATCAGAAGGAACAAACTCTGGACACGCCGCCTTTAGAACTGTAACACTCACCGCGAGGGTCCGCAGCTTCATTCTTGAAGTCAGTGAGACCAAGAACCCACCAATTCCGGACACACTAGGAATAACAGAAAATTATATCAACACATTAGAGGCCATATATGAATATCCCACAGCTAGTATCATACTCAACGGTGAAAAACTGAAAGCTTTTTACTCTAAGATTGGGATGGAGGCAAGGATGTCCACTCTCATCATTATATTCAACATAGTACTGAAAGTTCTAGCTGGAGCAATTAGGCAAGAACAAGAAGACAACTAAATTGGAAAAAATGAAGTAAAATTATTGGTTTCCAGATGGCATGATACTACATTTGGAAAACCCTAGAGAGTTGACACACACACACACACACACACACACACACACACACACACACACACACCATTAGAATAGGTCTAGTTACAGAATATAAAATCAACACACAGAATTCAGTTGTGCTTCTATATACCAAGTCACTATCCAAAAAGAAAATTATGAGAATAATCCCACTTATAGTAGCATCAGAATGAATAAAATATTTAGAATAAACTTAACTGCGGAGATGAATGATTTGTGCAGTGAAAACTACAAAACATTGCTGAAAGTAAAGAAAATATAAATAAATGGAAAGTCATCATATGTAAATGGAGTGGGGATTTGATTTTGTTAAAATGCTGATACTTCCCAAAAGAATCAACAGATTCAGTGCAATTCAACAAAATTCCAATGGCATTTTTAAGGAAGTAGAAAAATGAAATTCTAAATTTCATATGGATTCACTAAAGACCCTGAATAACTAAACATTCTTTAGAAAGAAAAACAAAGCTGGATGCATCACCTTTCCTGATTTCCATCTATATTACAAAGATACAGTAATAAAAACAGTATAAATCTGGCATTAAAACAGACATATAAACCAATGGAAGAAAAACAAGTCCAGAATTAAAATCTTTGACAAGGGTGCTAAGAATGCACAAAAGAGAAAGGATGTCTTGAATTTTTTGTCACGATAAATCCTATTGTATTTGAAGCCTCAGCCCCTAGGCTTCATAGTTTGGAATCCTTCTCTTTCTCTCTCATGAAAACAGGCTTCTACTACTTTGAAACTTATTTAGAAATTAACAGTTTTGCCATAATTTTGTAACTTCTATTTATATATATAAGAATAATTGATTCATTTTTAAATTATTCATGTAACATATTTTTGAAGATATATGTTGGCTAGATGTTGAGAATATTTCAGTTTTGAATCCTAAACACAGACAAATTATATATTTAAAAATATTTGTTATTTGGATAAGAAAAATGAATTAACTATTCTAAAATTCTGCCACCCCTTAAAATTAGAACCTAAGTAAAATTTGAAATTACTTTATAATAACTTAATTTGACACACATCTACATATCATCTGATGTGTTCAGTATTTATATTGTCTAGTAGATTCTTTTTACTGCTTGTCTGGAAAGAATAACATATTTTACTTTTCTTAACTTCTAAATATAAGTTTAAGAAATACCAAAGTAAATTCTAGCAATACTTTTCATGATTCACTAAGTATGTAAATGTAACAAATTCTAAGAAAAAAATGTTTCATTAGGAAAATGCAATCAGTCTTCATGTACCCAAAATCATTAGCACAGCAGGATACTATTCAGTGGTTGATTAAAAGTATATATTAATATATTTGTATTAATTATATGTGCTACTATGTTACAATGTGCAATGAAACCAGAAGGAGGTATTTCTGACTTTATACAATACTCTTTTATGTGGTAAAGGCAAAAATTTAGCATTCAAAAATGTCTAGTTAGTACAAATCGATGAACAGCAAAACACAACAAATGTATTGTTTTATTGAATAACTTGTTAATGAAGGAAATCTCATATATAAACATTCATGGTTAAATATGACATTTTAACAGTAGCTACTCTCAAACTAGCACAAAAATATATACACAAAAATTAGAGAAACCATACAGTTACCAAAAACCATAATGGATAAGGCTTCTAGAATTTAAGAGACGGTAATAACATATAATGTCCAATTACATATAAGATTATTTTTATTACATGAAAATGAAAAATCACATCTAGATATTCACTATAAAAGGGAATAGATGATCACAAGATTCTTTATACATCCATTACTCTTTCATCCCTATATCAAAACCATTATTCCTAACAACTAAAGATATTGGTATATACATATTTTCCATGTGGGCTATCCTTCAGATATTGTTTAAATATTTTTCTGCAACATCTTTCTGTGTCCACTCAGAAGCAGCCAGAAGGGAGTGTTGTTGCAGAGTTTAGAGGCAAGAGTACAGAGAGTTTCCACGATACAAATGAGAAAATATAATAGGAACAAAGAAGATTTTGGATTCAACATTTGAAACTGAAAAAAATAAACCATAGTAACAATATTAGCTGCGTGCCAGAAGAATGGGGAAAAAAACTGAAAAGTGTAAAGGCAGCTGAAATAAGCTGATTTCTGTTCACACCAACTTGCAGTTATAGATTTCAGAAACTTGTTTAACCCCACAACAGAGAAATGACCCAGGCATTATGCAGAGTTACATATATGTTTATACACAAACATGAAAATTGACAAACAAAAAGTTAAATAGGATTTCCTTTGTTAGAAGGTAATTACTGTAAATTTTTAAAATAGGTATAAAGAAAAAGTATTTTATTCTATGAAATAGCGAGCAGAACAAGAAGAGGAAAATAGAAATTTAAGGACTCCTAAAAATTATATTGGTAAAGTTTTTGCCCATTTTTAATCAGTTTTGGGATTTTTTCCATTTGCTTTTATTTTTTCATTGGGTTATTTGTTTTTTGTTGTTGCTGTTGCTATTGTTGAAGGAATCCTTATGTATTTTGGAAAACAACATCTTGTCAGCTACACATTTTGCAAATATTTTCTCCCATTTCACAGGTTGCCTTTCCACTCTGTTAATGGATTTCTTTGCTGGGAAGTAACTTTTAGATTTGATGTAATTCCACTTGTCTATTTTGTTTTTGTTGTCTGTGCTTTTCATGTCATAGCCAAGAAATCTGTATCTACAATTAATGTCAAGAAGCCTTTCCCTTATGTTTTCTAAAATAGTCAAAATTATAGAAGCAGAGAATAATATATTAGATGCCAGAACCTGGGAGTGGGGTGGCAGAAATGGGGGAGTTGTTCAACACACACACACACACACACACACACACACACACACACACACACATAAGGGACACAAGGAAACTTTGGGTGATATTCAAAATATGTCTATTACCTTCATTACGGTGATGATATCATAGGTGTTTGCATATGTCTAAACTTATCAAATTGTATACATTAAATGTGTGCAGTTCTTTGTATATCAATTGTACACCAAGAAAGCTGTTCAAAAATTACATTGAAAAAATCTAGCCCTAAAGATCCAAAAAAAAAAATGTTATGAACTCGTGGTATCTCAGTGGATCCCAAGAAGACCTACTGTTTATAAAAAGGAACAGAATGCTATAAGAAGCCAATAATCTGGAATGAAAATGCTCAGAAAAAGATGCATAGGAAGAGGGGTAAAATAAATAAGATTTTCAAAATAAAAATATCCAAATTATAACACACTGGATTCAGGAAATAATAAAACAGGAAATTCTGTAAATCAGACAAATTATTAAGAAAACAAACTTGGATAAATAACCTAGAAGGCAGAAAAGGGATACAGAAAAAAAGTACTGGAAAAGAGATATACAGAGGAGGAGAATAGAAATGAAAATTGTGGCTGCTATATTTTCCTTCAAAAACAGACTAGATGCCACTGCACTAAGAAACTGTTAGAAAGGATAAATAAAAAGGAAAGAAAAAGAGATGAGTGAAGGGAAAACAAATCAGAAAATGTTTAAAGTTCAAGAGCAGGGGAGAATCCTGAGAGCCACATATAGTCCCAAGACCCCTAGAACCCTCAGACATCTGGGGTCACACTTATAAACAAACAGTTAAATAAAATCATGGATTTGAAAAATGAACTAATAAAAAATTGTCAGAAATTTCAGATAATATCTCATAACAAGGTAAGGCTAGTTTACAGACCTCAATGAAAGGAATGCTCTGAATAGCATTTTATATCAATGTTAGATAGCTCTAGAGAAGTAATAAGACCAGATTATTTTTCAAAAGACTCAAAAAGAAAATACATGTAAGAAATTGATGGAACCAGAATGTATGGGATAGATTCAAGTGATGATTGACAGTGAGCATCAGATAGCAGAGAAGAGAACAAAGGAAATAAGGAGATAGAACTTCCAGCCTGGAGTTTCCTGTGAAGCAATCGGCTGTCCATAGCTCAGTTGTCCATAACTATAAAAGCAGCGTATAGTCATAAGTGCAAGTCGCGAATGCACATGCTCACCCACCAGCATAAGTCAGGTCCTGTTAATCTATTCATCATGTAACATAGCAACCACCTAGCGCAAGACATAATATTCCTATCAGTTTTAATGGGCCAAATAGAAAGTTAGAGCACCAAGTTATCAGGAAAATCTTACCAATCAGAAGAATTCATTTTCAGATGATTTCAATGTTAAATGCTATCCATGTTTGTGATTTTAATATTCTCACTTTTCTTCAGTGAGTCTTCACTATTTTAAGAGGGAATATTAACAGCTACATTGTATGTCTGTGCACATGTGAGGACTAAATATATGCAAGCATAATTTTGAATACATCTTAGGTATAAAGCTTCTAAAATATTGACTAAACATTAGTGTGCCCAAATTCTGAATTAATTAATATACATATAGGCATTAAGCTGAGGTTAACTACCTGCATAGCCAGGGTGCAGATATAATATGGGCCACATTAGAGTAAAACAGATTCACAGCTCCATACTCATAATCATTGAAAAAGAACACTGTGCCTCTGAGCACCCTCAAATAGCAGATGAAGAAGCCAGATTGTTGCATTCAAGCAAGTTTCAAGGTAATAGAAAAGATGGAAAATGAGGATTTAAGGATTGACAATTAAGTGAATGAAATGCTCAGAGGTAGCTAGAAAGTGACAAAGCCAGAATTTAAATCCAATACTTACAATTATGAAGATAATCTTTTAGTTAATTAAATACAATATATTTAAATTCATTATACCTTGTGTGAAGATGGCCAACTAGACAAAGCCAGAAGGAATGTCTCCCACTGAAGGACCACGACATTGGGAAGAATGATACATTCTGAGCAGATTGTCAGAGAGAAGGCAATAAGAGTGGATGGATGGAAGATGCAGACACTGAACTGAAGGGAGAGGAGGCTGGGAACCTTCTGCAGGGCTGTCAAACACCAGGACCTGCTCCTGACCCCCAGCGACTCATAAAGAGGGGGTGAGTTGAGCAGGTGAGGGGGTTTCCCACTGTCACCATGAAATTCCTCAACACAGGAGAAGCGATGACCACCACAGACACTTGAGTTGTCAGGGAAAGCAGTTTAGAAAAGTGACAGAGGCAGGACTCCAGTCTATAATAGAGTCCAGAGGGTTTGACATGGGAATGTCTGCGATGGAGCACAGCAAGACCCTCAAGGCTCATCATGATCCTCTAAGAGGCTTTAGTGTTGGGGTGAGTATCAGTCCTGGATAGAAGGGTAGTCTTGCCTATAAGACAGGGCCAGTTCAATCAGGGCACCTCCCTCTCCACCAGCGTCTCTTATGGTCCCAGCCTGGCTGCACCCACTTACAGTGCCACCTTGGAGATGCAACCAGGGTGCTTCCTGGAAGGCCACATCAGAGCTTCTTTGGTGGCAGACCTCACCTAACTGTTGGAGAGCTCCAGCTGACTGACTCCTGCCATTGCACATCCATCCACCAGGATCCTCAACCCACTGCAGTCTCTTCCCATCAGTTTGCCAGCATGCACTCACTCATAGACCATTCCCCACTGTTTTGCCAGCATCCCCATGAGAGCAGACTTCACTCCCCCTCCCTTGATGGCTCATATGCATGCACACCCAGCTGCCCAACCCACCCCTGCCAGTGCTGCTGCCAGCACAAGTATGTGCCCAGATGCCAGAACCCCACACTCACTATGCCATCACCACTGGGGTGAGTGCATGCACAGACACTAGTGCCCCCTACTCTGGCCCCACTGCGTGCATCCCACCACACTGCTGTGTCTAACGGGATGTGCGAGTGAGCATGGATTCTGCTGCCACCGCCTGTAAGAAGTGCTTTGGCCAGCACCTAAACATTGAAGTGTTGGGACTAGCAGACTGGGAACACATCAGCTTCTCCTGTACAGCAGATTCCTAACCTTGAGGAGCCACAGAACAAAGCTGTGGGTCTAGTATCAGCCCTGCACAGTTAGAGCATGCAGCCCAGGAGTGCTGAGCTGAGCAGTTGGTCCCATAAAATCTTCCAGAATTAAAGCCAGTAGACCTAACCTAGCTTATACCATAATCAAACTGTCAAACTTCCAAGGGCATCAAAGAAGGAAACGCAAGAAAAAAAATTCAAAGCACTGGTACTTCAAAGATTAAAGGAACATCAGCCCACACAGTTGAGAAAGAACTAGAGCAAGAACTTTGGCAACTCAAAAAGCCGGAGTGTCTTCTTACCTCCAGGCTATTTAACTAGTTCCCCAGCAATGATTCTTAACCAGGCTGAAATGGCTAAAATTACAGACACCACATTTAGAATATAGATAGGAACAAAGATTATCAAGATTAAAGAGAAAGCCAAGACCCAATCAAATAAATCTAAGAAATACAATAAAATGACACAAAAGCTGAAAGATGAAAGGGTCTGTTTAAGAAAGATCAAACCTGATCTCATAGACTGAAAAACAGCCTACAAGTATTTTATGATACAATTGCAAGTATTAACAACAAAATAGACCAAGCTGAGGAAAGAATCTCAGAGCTCAAAGACTGGTTCTCTGAATTAATTCGGTTAAACAAAAATAAAGAAAAAAAAACATTTAAAAAATAGAAAAAGAAAAAAAGCATGAAAAAGAAAAAAGCATAAAAAAGCATGAAGAAATCCTCTCAAATATGGGATTATGTAAAAAAAAAAAAAAAAAAACCAAATCTATGGCTCAGTGGTGTTCCTGATAGAAATGGAGAGAAAGCAAGCAACTTGGAAAACATATTGGAGGATACTACCCATGAAAATTTCTTCAACCCTGCTAAAGAGGCTAACATTTCAAATTAAGGATATGCAGAGAACTCCACCGAGATACTATACAAGAAGACTATCCTCAACACATGTAGTCATCAGATACTCCAAGGTCTGCAAAAAAGAAAAAAAAAAGTATTAAAAGCAGCTAGAAAGATAGGGAAATTCACCTACAAAGGGAACCTCATCAGGCTAACAATGGACTTTTCAGCAGAAACCCTACAATCCAGAGGAGATTGCAATCCTATATTCAGCATTCTTAAAGAAAGGAAATTCCAACTAAGAATTTCATATCCAGCCAAACTAAACTTCATAAGTAAAGGAGAAATAGAATCCTTTTCAGACAAGCAAATGCTCAGGGAATTTATTACCCCCAAACCTGCTCTACAAGAGGTCTTTAATAGAGTGCTAAATATGGAAACAAAAGACTGTTACTATCCCCCTCAAAACCACATTTAACTACATAGATCATTGATACTATAAAGCAACTACACAATCAAGTCTGCATAACAACCAGTTCACAACAGGATGACAGGATCAAATACACACATATCAATATTAACCTTGCCTATAAGCAGGCTAAATGTCTCCACTTAACAGGTACACTGTCAAGTTGGATAAAGGAAGAAGACCCAACTGTAAGGTGTCTTCAGGAGACCCATCTCACATGCAGTGATACCCATAGGCTCAATGTAGATGGGTGGGTAAAAATATACCAAGCAAATGGAAAACACAAAAGCAGGGGAGGCTATTCCAAATTCAAACAAAACAGTTTAATATAACAATGATTAAAAAAAAAAGAAAAACATTACATGATGATATAGGGTTAAATTCAACAACAAGACTTAACCATCCTGAATATATATGTACCCAACACAGGAGCACCAAGATTCATAAAACAAGTTCTTAGAGACCTACAAAGAGACTTAGATAAGCACACAATAATAGTGGAAGACTTCAGTACCCCATCAACAGTATTAGTCTGATCACTGAGACAGAAAACTAATACTCAACACTTGACCAAATAAAACTGACAGACGTCTTCATAATTCTCCGCCCCAAAACAAGATAATATATATATTCTTCTCATCTGTACATGGTACATATTCTAAAATCAATGACATAATTGTCCATAAAACCATTATCAGCAAATTTTAAAAACCAAAATTATGCCAACGACACTCTCAGATTATAGCACTTTAAAAACAGAAATCAACACTAAAAAGGTTACTCAAAACAGTACAATTACATAGAAATTATATAATCTGCTCCTGAATGATTTCTGGGTATGCAATGAAATTGAAGCAAAAGTCAAGAAATTATTTGAAACTAATGAGAACACAGATACAACATACCAGAATTTCTGTGACACAGCTAAATCAGTGTTAGAAGGACTATTTATAGCACTACATGTCCACAATAAAAAGTTAGACAGAGCTCAAATTAACAACCTAACATCATACCTTGAAGAACTAGAATAACAAGAGCAAACCAACTCCAAAGCTAGCAGAAGACAAGAAATAACCAAAATCAGAGCTGAACTGAATGAAACTGAAATGCAAAAAAAAAAAAATACCGAAGGTAAACTTATCTAGATATTGGTTCCTTGAAATAATAAATAAGATTAATAGACTGCTATCTTGACTAATAAAGAAAAAAAAGAGAGGGAAGATTCATATAAACACAATCAGAAATGAGAAAAGTGACATAACTATCTACCCCACAGAAATATAAAAATCCCTCAGAGACTATTATAAAAACCTTTGTGCAAAAAATCTAGAAAACCTATAAGAATTAAGAAGATTCCTGGAAACATATAACCTCTTAAGATTGAACCAGGAAGAAATGGAAAACCTGAACAGACCAAAAATGAGTTACAAAATTTAATTGGTAACCAAAAGCCTTCCAGCCAGAGAAAATCCACAACCAGAGGGATTCATAGCAAAATCTACCAGACATATGAAGAAGAAAGAGTACTGAAACTACTCAAGAAAATTGAGGAGGAGGCACCAGTCCCTAACTCATTATATAAGGCCAGGATCATTCTGATAGCAAAACCTGACAGAACTGCAACAACAATAACAACAACAAAAAGAGCATCAGGTCAATATCCTTGATGAACATAGATGCAAAAACCTCTACAAAATACTAGCAAACCAAATCCAGCAGCACATCAAAAAGATAACCCATTATTATTAAGTAGGTTTTATGCCTGGGGTGCAAGATTGGTTCAAAATTTGCAAATCAATAAATAATTCACCACATGAACTAAAAACCAAAACCACATGATCATCTGAATGGATTCAGAAAAGGGTTTCAATAGCATTTACCATCCCTTTATGTTAAAAACCCTCAATAAACTAGTCATTGAAGGAACATCCATCAAAATAATAACAGCCATCTATGACAGATTCACAGAAACATCATACTGAATGGGCAAAAGTGGGTAGCACCACCATTGAGAAACCAGAAAAAGACAAGATTGCCCACTCTCACCACTCCTATTTAACATAGTCTTGGCCAGAGCAATCAGGCAAGAGAAATATATACAAGGCATCCAAATAGAAGGAAAGGAAGTCAAACTATGTCTGTTTGCAGATGATATGACTTGATACATAGAAAACCTTACAGTCTTTGCTCAAAAGCTCCTAGATCTCACAAAAGACTTCAGCAAAGTTCCAGGACACAAAATCAATGTACAAAAGTCAGTAGCATTTCTATACATCAATGAGGTCCATTCTGTGTGCCAAATCAAGGATGCAATCCCATTTACAATAGACACACACACACACACACACACACACACGCACAAATAAAATACATGAGAATACAGCTAACCAAGGAGGTGAAAGATCTCTACAATGAGAATTACAAAACATTGCTTAAAGAAATCAGAGATGACACAAACAAATGTAAAAACATTCCATGTTTATGGATAAGAAAAATCAATACTGTTAAAATGGCCCAAAGCAATTTACACATTCAATGCTATTCCTGTCAAACTACCAATGACATTCTGCACAGAGTTAGAAAAAATATACTCTAAAATTAATGTGGAACCAAAACAGAGCCTGAATAGCCAAAGTAATCCTAAGCAAAAAGTACAATGCTGGAGGCACCACATTACCTGACCCCAAACTATATTACAAGGCTACAGTAATCAAAAAAGCCTGATACTGGAACAAAAACAGACACATAGACAAATGGAACAGAATAGAGGGTCCAGAAATACAACCACACATCTACAACTATCTGATCTTCCACAAAGTTGACCAGAACAAGCAATGGAGAAAGGACTCCTTATTCAATAAATGGTCCTGGGATAACCGGCTAGCTATATGCATAAGATTGAAACTGGACCCCTGTCGTACACCATATATAAAAAACATCTCAAGATTGGTTAAAGATTACATTTAAAACCTAAACTTATAAAAACTCTTGAAAAAAAAAACTAGTAAATACCATTCTGGACATAGGCCCTGGCAAAAATTTCACAATGAAGAGACCAAAAGCAATTACAACAAAAACAAAATTGATATATGGGACCTAATTAAACCAAAGAGCTTTTGCGCAGTAAAATAAACTATCAACAGGGTAAATGATCAACTTACAGAAAGGCAGAAAATATTTGCAAACTATACATCCAAGAAAGGTCTAATATCCAGAATCTATAAGAAACTTAAATTCACCTGCAAAAGTAAAAAAAAAAAAAAAAAAAACAAAAGAACTGCATTAAAAAGTGGGCAAAGGACATGAGCAGACAATTTTCAAAAGAAGATATACACACAGCCATCAAGCAAATGAAGAAATACTCAATATCACTAATTATAAGAGAAATTCAAATCAAAACCACAATGCAATACCATCTCAAGCCAATCAGAATGGCTATTGTGTAAAAGCCAAAAAGTAACAGGTACTGGTGAGGTTGCAGAGAAAAGGGAATGCTTATATACTACTGATGGGAATGTAATTGAGTTCAGCCATTGTGAAAAGCAGTTTGGCAATTTCTCGAAGAACTAAAAACAGCACTACCATTCCACCAGCAATCCCATTACTGGATATATATCCAAAGAAATAGAAATTTTTCTATCAGACACATGCACACATATGTTCAGCACGGCACTATTCACAACAGCAAAGACATAAAATCAAGTGGAATGCCCATCAGTGGTAGACTGTATAAATAAAATATGGCACATATACATAGAATACTAGGTAGCCATAAAAAAGAACCGAGATTGTGTCCTTTGCAGCAGCATGGATGGAGCTGGAGGCCATTATCCTAAGCGAACTAATGCAGGAACAGAAAACCAAATACCAATTATTCTCACTTAAAAGTGGGAGCTAAACATTGAGTACACTTGAACAAAAAGAAGGGAACAACAGATACTGGACCCTACTTGAAGGTGGAGGGTGAGAAGAGAGAGAGGATAGAAAAATTACCTATTTGGTACTATGCTTATTACCTGTGTGATGAAATAATTTGCACACCAAACTCCATGACACAAAATTTGTCTATATAACAAACCTACACTTATATCCCTGAAACTAAAAGTTAAAAAAATAAGTAAATGTATTTTATATAGTAACTACCTCATTTATCTGCATATCAGTATTTCAGACAACTCAGATGAGAAAAAAATAATTTTATGTTAAAAGGATCTCTGAGCAACTAAAAGTTCCTAATGCATAATTCCATGCAGCATAATCAAATTATATTAGTAATATGGCTTAATAAATCATTTTTTTTTTTTTTTTTTTGAGACAGAGTCTTGCTCTGTCGCCCAGGCTGGAGTGCAGTGGCGCAATGTAAGCTCCGCCTCCCGGGTTCGCGCCATTCTCCTGCCTCAGCCTCCAAAGTAGTTGGGACTACAGGCACCCTCCACCATGCCCGGCTAATTTTTCTGCATTTTTAGTAGAGACAGGGTTTCACTGTGTTATCCAGGATGGTTTCGATCTCCTGACCTCGTGATCAGCCAGCCTCAGCCTCCCAAAGTGCTGGGATTACAGGCATGAGCCACCGTGCCTGGCCTAACAAATGAATTTTGTAGAAAAATTATTACTTTCTGATATTAGACAGCTGGAGGAGTAATAAAGTTGAGCCTGTTCTAGGTAGCCAGACTATCCATACTCTAGAACTTAGATATGTTCCTTACAAAATATTTTACACATTTTAATTTTTTTACTAAATATTTTAACAAGTTTTTGTTATAACAAGTGAAACAATGAGAAGATGTGTAAATCGGCAAATAATCCTCCACCCACACATTAAACACACCTGCTTCATAGAAGTAATATAAACAGATTAGTGAATACAATCCTATATTTTCCATTCTGTGTGTGTGGTTTGTATACATACACACTGAGTTTTGGAAGAGCTTAAAGACAACAATATAATGCTATTCATATTTCACTGATACCTACTTTTTCCAATTATTTTATTTTAGGTATCATTTCAGGTAATCAACCCAGATTTATTGTTTCATAGCTGTAAAATATTATATAAAAGAAATGCATTTCTTCAAACATTTCTCTATTTTGGGATATTCAGAACATTTCTAATTTTCACAGTGCAAACAAATGCACCTACTCCTACCCTTATTTCTATTTAATAAATTTCCTAAAATTATCATGATGGGGCAAAGGACAAACTTTAAATTTCAATATTATTGATATATTTTCAAATTTCCAATATCTTTAAATCATGACATCATTGTATATTGAAAACGTGTTTTTCCTACTAGTATGCTATACCTATGAGATCTCATACATATTTGCTACTATTTCTAGTCTGACTTTAAATTGTATTACCTATTTTTTCCAATATCAAGTTTTTGATTAAGTAAATTCATAATAATTTGTAATGTCTGGTAAAAAACATATAACCCACCTAATATTTCTTTTCCACATGTATTGGGCTCTACTACATGTTCAGCTGAACAAAATAACAAAATATGGGAAAGTACCAGGTATGTATTAATTTTTAAATTAGTGAAATTTAAATTATACTGGAAAAAAGACTAAAATTCTGATTGTAATTAGTATTTATTAATTTTGACATATTTCTGTTTAATGTTATTAAGTCTTTCAATTCAAAAATATCCTCTCTACATTTTTATATATACATTGCTTTGCTCTTTAAAAAATAAATTTACATAGCTATCCACATATGTTCTGTATATGTCTTTTAAAATTTGTTCCTTAATATTATTTGTTTGGCCATTTGCTTTTAGCAGTATGTTGAATTTTGTTTTTTTCTACCTCATACCCTAGCCATTATTTCTGATAAGATTTTAGCATTTTAAATACTTAATCTTTTCATAATACATATTATTCTATTGTTTGCAAGCTAAAATGTGGCTTTATTTATACATGTGAAAGATAATAAATACTACTTTTAAAATATGCAAAATGTTTGGTCTTGCATGTGAAATAAATTAGGGATCATGTGCTCCATATTAATGCCAAGCATGTTCTCCACATGAATGCCAATTTCAAGAAAATAGTATCTCTTAGAAAAGCATCTGTGTTATCAGCATATTACCCAAAATAATGATGAATTATCCTAGAGAGTTAAAAATAATTTTTTGTATGAGTTCAATTCACTTTGTCTGCACATCAGTTTCTTACAATTACATGTCTTTTTTTTCTTTTTGTCTTCATATAAGAATATGAAGACTATACCTTTTATTTTTGATACAAACCGTTTATTTTCAGATATTAAGATATTCTGTTACTAGGCTATTGTAACTAAGCTCAGTTATTTTTATTTTTTAATGTACAAAACATAAAACACCTTTTAAAAGTTACAATAGCTATATTCATTCATACCCAGAATATTTAAAGATATATTTTATTAAATTGGTAAACAGATAATAAAATGTTAAAGAACAGAAAAGGGAGCAACAGAGGCTTAAGAACTGATAATATAAGCATAGGAACAAGTATAAGCATCAAGAAAGTGTGGTGTTGGTGAAGGAATAAATAGATCAATGGAAGAGAAATGGAGTACCCTAAAATAGACTCCTATAAATATAGGCAACTGAACTTTGATAAAGGAGCAAAGGCAATACAATAGAGAAAAAAATAGTCTTTTCAATTAATTGTGCTTGAACAACTGAACATCCACATGCAAAAAATGAATCTAGATGCAGACCTTACAACCTTCACAAAAATTAACTTAAAATATATCAGGGACATAAATGAAAGAAAAAAAAAAACTATACAACTTCTAGAAAATAACGTAGGAGAAAATCTAGAAGATCTTGGGTTTGACAGTAACTTTAAAAATACAACACCACAGCCATGATCCATGAAAGAAAGACCAATAAGCTGGACTTTATTAAAATTAAAAATTTATGTTCTGCAAAAGACACTCCCAATGAAATGAAAAGAAAAAAAGCCACAGACTGGGAGAAAATATTTGCAAAGTCTTACCAGATAAAGAATTATTATCCAAAATATACAAAAAACCTTAATTCTCAACAATAAAAACACAAACAACCCAATAAAAATGTTGGCCAAAGACCTCAACAAAGATGACACACAGATGACAAATAAATATATTAAAAACTGTTCCACATCATATGTTATTGAGAAAATGCAAATTAAAACAACCAGATACACTAACTACCTATTAGAATAACCAAAATCCAGAGCTGAATGCTGGCAAGTATGCGAAGCAATAGGAACTCTCATTCATTGGTGGTGGGGATGCAAAATGGTACAGTTACTTTGCAGACAGTGTGGCAGTTTTGTAGAGAACTAAATATATTCTTATGATAGGATCCAGCAATTATGCTCCTTGGTATTTCCCCAAATGAGTTGCAATCTAAAGTCCCCACAAAAACCTGCACATGAATGCTTATAGAAGCTTTATTCAGAATTGCCAAAACTTGGAAGTAGCCAAGATATCCTTCAGTAAGTGAATAAATAAACTGTGGTACATCCAGATAGTGAAATATTATCAGCACTAAAAAGAAATGAGTATTTAAGCTATGAAAAAAAACATGAAGGAAAAGTAAATGTGTATTACTAAGCAAAAAAAAAAAAAAAAGCCCATCTACATACTGTATGATTCCAACCATATGACATCTGAAAAACTAGGGAAAAAGTAAAAAATATCAGTGGTTGCTAGGGATTAGAGAGGAGGGAGGGATGAGTAGGTGGAGCACAGAGAATTTTTAGGGCAGTGTAACTACTCTGTATGTTACAATAATATTAAATATATGTCATTATAAATATTTCCAAACAAATAGAATGTAAAATTCAAGCAGTTAACTCTAATTTAAACTATAGATTCTGGGTGACAATGATGTGTCAACAGAGGTTCATCAATTGGGACAAATGTGTCACTCTAGTGAAGGATGTTGACAATGTATGTGTGGGGAAAGAGGGTATATAAGATATCTCTGTATCTTATGCTCAATTTTGCTGTAAACCTGAAAGTGCTCTAAAAATAGTCTGTTAAAATGTGAAGGAAAAATGAAGGGGACAAAAGGGGTTTAAGAATTTACAAGTACCGTCATATCTTGTCAAACAAAAATGCAACCTTTATCAGTACTACCTTGAATTTTTAAAGCACAAATTAAAGAATATATTTAATGGAGAAATACACAGAGCAAATCAACAATATGTGCACAGCTACAAATACGATAAATATGTCATCAAACGCATTCTCATAGCAATGAATGTGAATGCACTTGTTTCACTTATTAGAAGAAAACGATGTTTAATAGTGTTGCAAGTCAGACACCAAGTTTCAGC
Source organism: Hylobates moloch (assembly GCF_009828535.3). Lineage (NCBI taxonomy): Eukaryota > Metazoa > Chordata > Mammalia > Primates > Hylobatidae > Hylobates > Hylobates moloch. The sequence continues at coordinate 63,315,474 of NW_026652284.1, forward strand.
TTTTTACAAGGAGCAATTCTAAAACGAAGGCTTTGAAAAGACCAAAAAGAAATTAGCAGAAGTATACCAGGCAAGCGGGATCAAAATGAGAACAGAAGTATCAATCTTGTTATCAAAGTAGGATACAAGCCTCAATGCAGTAACCATGATAAGAAAGGACAAACTTAATGCTAAGAGCTATAATCCATAATGAATATGTAAATTTATTACTACTTATAAATCAAAAAAACACGGCAACCTGCTCTATAAAACCAGTAATAGGAGATCCAAGGAGATATTGATATAAACATACTAGTAAAATCACTCTTTAATACATCCCTCTCAGTACAAGACAAATGAAGTGGACAAAAAAAAATTGAGAAGATAAAAGATATAATCAATATAATAAATGTGGTAGATACTATGAAAATAAATCAAACTTCAAACATTTTTAGTAAAACAAGCACTTTCTTCTCTAAGTTCAAAAAATACACAGAAAAACGAATCATATATAAGTCACAAAGAAAAAAATCATTAATTTCCATAAAGTAGGAAGATTACAAGCAACGCTCACTGCTTACAGTGCAATAAAACTAAAATTTACAAACAAAAACATAAAACAAAAAGATTCTTCCCCTGGGAAATTAAAGCAAACAAACAAAACAAACATAAAACCTTTCATTAAATAACTGCTTGGTAAAAGGAGGAAAATAAACTAAAATTAAAAAACATTTAAGAAATAATGACAGAAGGCTGGGCACAGTGGCTCATGCCTGTAATCCCAGCACTCTGGGAGGCCTGCGCGGGTGGATCAAGAGGTCAGGAGATCAAGACCATCCTGGCTAACACGGTGAAACCTCGTTTCTACTAAAACAACACACAAAAAATTAGCCAGGAGTGGTGGTGGGCACCTATAGTCCAAGCTACTCAGGAGGCTGAGGCAAGAGAATGGCATGAACCTGGGAGGTGGAGCTTGCAGTGAGCTGAGATCATGCCACTGCACTCCAGCCTGGGCAACACAGCAAGACTCCATCTCAAAAAAAAAAAAAAAAAAAAAAAAAAAAAAAAAAAAAAAAAAAAAAAAGAAAAAAAATAATGACAGAGGCATTGTATATCAGAATCAATGAAATTCAATTAAAACAGTTCTTGGAGGATGATTAATTATCTGGCATTAAATAGTTTTATCCACAAAGAGGAAAGAAAAAATATATCAATTAAATTTCTAGTTAATAAAACTAGAAAGTAAATAATAAACAAAAAGTATAATAAAGGAAATAAAAGTATATCAAAGAAAAGTTTTATTGACATTTTTGATAAAAAAAATTATAGATACAAGTAACCAATCTAATGAATAAATCAAAATCATGGTATTTAAAAAAGTTAAAATACATAAAACTGTAAGATAATCATAAGAAAATGGGAGGAAACATGATGATACAAAATAAGAAATGACAAAGGAATAATCATTGAAACAGAACAAATGTTTAGTGAATCATAAGAGAAGACTTTGCAGACATCTATTAAATGAATTTGAAAACCTCAGTAAAATGGAGAGTTTCCTAAGAAAAACGAAACCAACCCCATCAGAATTGAAAGGAAAGATAAGCAAGACCTCATGAGATTAGTTACCTACTAGGAGTGGGTGGGAAAGAAGTGGAAAGAAGAATGGAATAGAAGGTCAGTGTGTCAGGGATAGTAAAAGGTCTGAGGATCTCTCAGTATGTATATTTTATACATAGTAAGACAGGAGAACAGAGTCTAGAGGCAGGAAAATTATGACCAATTTATGCTGAATCAAGGAAAATCACTAAGGTCTGGGGCCAGGGAATCTAAGGCCAATTTGTGCTGACTTCCTTAAAGAGAAACCACCAAGGCCTGTGGGCAGGGATCATAAGACTAATTAACACAAACTTCCAAAGCTAAATCCAAAGGGAAAAACCCCATGCCCCATGCTGAGTAACAAAAGATCAAGAGCTACTCTCCCTACAATCTCCTCCTTCCACCAGATGGAAAGGGAAAGTGCCCTGGATTGGCCTGGGGGCCAAGCATGGGCCATCCGTTCATCTCCATAGAATGCCAATTCATCCACCTCAGGCTTTAATTAGCCACAGACCAAATCCTTCATCCGGATAAGGGGTAACCAACAGGGACCTCAAAAAGAAGTTCCTAAAACCCAGAAAACTTTGTTAACATGTAACCTGGCAGTTGAGTTGCTTGCTTGCACCCACTTCCACCCTATGGAGTCCTTTCTTGCTTTGATAAATTTCTGCTTTCACTGCTTCATTCCTGATTTGTTACGTTGTTACTTTGTGCATTTTGTCCAATTCTTTGTTCAAAATGCCAAGGATCTGGAAAACTTACACTCAAGGTCCTCCTTGCAGTAACAATATGACCCTTAGAACTGTAGTACTATTTTATTTACTCTTAACATACCCCCAAAATTAACAAACAAAATTAAACTGTAAAAGTGAGCATACCTGGCAATCACTTTTAGTTTCTAAAAACTAATCTTCAATAAAAGGAACATGGGATCCTTGGAGAATTAGGTGATTCCAGGGAAAATACAAGTTAACCTGGAATATCTTTTGGCATCAGAAAGTAATAAACTGTTCAAAAATTGAATAAATAAAATGAGGGCTTTAAAAAAGAACAAAAGTGGTCAACTTGGAGGAGCCCCTAGTAGTCAAAGCTGTATTAGTATTAATTTGAGCAACAATATTAAGGATAACATTAAGTTATAACCTCATGTTATATGAGGTTATGAGTGAATGAGACCATGCTGATATAAATTTATAAATGAAGGCAAATGAACAGTTTTTTCTAACAAGACGTTTTTATATGTGTAAAAGGAAAGAGGGAAATAAAGAATCACCGTTATGCAAATACCCCTAATAATTATTGAAGACAAGATTTGCCAGTGAATGTTAAAATCAGTGTACAAGGGTTACAAGAGAAACAATATGTCCACATTCTCAAATATATTTCCCAAAATATTTATTAAATACAAGGATCAAGTTAATAACCTTACACTTGATAAATCCAGCAGATACCAAGTTAACAGAATGATCAAGAAAATATCCCCATTACTAAAACATTGGCATGATGAGCCCCATGCTATGATATGCTAGTAAGGGCACTGTATCAATTCTGTGGTGTTCTTTCTGAAAATGATAACCTCATTTCAATCATGGAAATATATCAGACAAATCAAAGTTGAAGGTCATTCTAAAAATAACTAATTAATATTCTTCCAAAGTGTCAGATCTTAAAAGACAAGGAAATACTGAAAAGATTGAAGGTCTGAAAGAGATTAAGGAGAAATCATAATGAAATGCAATGTAAAATCCTCAGTAGGATTCTTGAAAAAAAAAAAAATAACATTAGTAGAAAAAAAGATGAAATTTAAATGAGGTTTCCATTTTAGTTACTAATATTGTACCAATATTAATTTTTTCCTAATAATTACATATAATCACATAAGTTGCTAACATTAGGTAAAGCTGATGAGGAATATATGAATACTCCATGTAATATTTATGCAACTTTTCTGTAAGCCTCAAATTAGTTCAAAATTAAATGTTTCAGAAAATGAGCTTATTGTTTCCATCTGCACATTAACATTACTAAATTAGGGTGTTACATCAGGGATCCACATGATTTTATTATTTCCCCACATTTGTTTCTATATTTAATGTTGATTATAGATCTAACTCTAGTGACTTATTCACGACAATTCATTACTTTCAACACCTCTTTTCTGAATAGAATAATTATTTCATTTATAAAATAATCTATTTTAGGTTTATTTATACATGTCAAAATTATACATTAAAATGTCACTTCTTTAATATAATAAACTACTAAAACATCAAACTAGGTGAAAGGAAAACTTCAGAACACATTTTTGTAAAATATTTAATTCTCAAATAACCAATTAAGGTAACAATTTCAATTGTGGCTTTCTAACCTAAGTTTAATTAGTTTTGACTTGGAACTGTGGAGTTCTGAGAACTACACATAAACTAATTTTGCAGAAGATGTCAATGAAAATACTCAGTTAAAAAGTTTAAATTAGAACCATTTAATTATGACCATTTAAATCAGCTTTTCTGTCTCAATTCAAAATGTATGTTCATTGCATCTTGTAAGAATTATATGTATTTGCACCATTGTTTATTTTTCAGATTGTAGGGCTTAAATAAATTCACTTTCTACAGTTGTATTTAAAATACATGCTGTCTGCTAAATACTAACACTGATGAATATATCTGGTAATCTAGTAAACAAGGACAAACCATTATTATATTGTATTAATATTTAAACAATTTCATGGACAATGACATGTTACAATGAGAAAAGCATCTAGTTAAGTCTTATATCTTAATAAACATAAACTATTAGCTATATTTAAAATGCCTTTTTATGTATACAAAACAAAATAACACCATAATAGGTATTCTAAAACAATGATATTTTAATTTATGTTACATAAACCCTTGGATTTACTATAGAATTTGTGGGTATATTTCTATTTTCCTTACAATAGTTTTTTGAAACTTAATACTATAGTCTGTACATTGAAGTTCACCAAGAAATTAAAAGCAGTAAATATTAAAACCTATTTTAGAATTTCTAAAATAAGTTCATTTCTACCACATCATTCAAAGTTTAAGTTTTTTCAATTCGAATTTACATTAGAAATTCAAAAGCTCCTTATATGCATTAAAGATTATTTAATGCATTTTAATCACCACAGGATTCATCAGAATCAATAGGTTAGCAGTAATTGAGGCTCTCTATTTATTGCGAGGTTAAAATACTGTGATAGAAAAAACACTTTCCTTAAAATTTTAGATAATTAATCAGATGAATCAGACAACTAGCTAGGGAGAATTCTGTGTTCTTGAATTTTCTTTAGTAAAACAATGTCTTTAACCTTTAAATCTATGCTCTACAAAAAAACGTTCTACAGTATGTTTTAATATATTTATTTTATCACTTAATATCTAATTTATGAGAGTTGTCATTGAAATTTGATATTCTTCAATAAGGTATAAAGTATTTAGATTTTAACAATTTACTTTATGGTGATTTCTATAGCTTGCTATGTTGTGATTTCTGCCACATTTTCTTTTGCTGCTTATGTGAAACTCATAATTAACAAAATAATCTCAGGATTTCTTTGCAAGCTTTTGTCAAACTGCTTTCGTTTAACTCTTTTTTAGGACAGTCTCCTAAATTGAACACTCTTTCATGGAAAAAAGTAACTTGGAATCTGCATTTGTGAGGTTTGGAAACTACCACCTAAGATGTTTAAAAGGAAAACTGCTGTTTGCCTCAAAATTTTATCCTTGGGAAGGAATCACTATTGTGCTGACTTTCTCCCCATACCTAAGTTGGCTTTGCTCCAATAATATTATTTCCCTGTTTACAAAGTAAAAGTCCAGTCAAAAACATCTGTTACTTAAAGAAGTTCCTCTCTAATTTATTTGTTCCACAATGTCACCAGTTCAAAGACATTTACAATAAACTCCATATTGGAAATTGCAAATCTTTCCACATTGCTAGCTATCACTCATGGTCACTTTATAAATTATATATTTCTTCTTTCATTGTTTTGTGTGCTTATATATATGTGCATGTATATATATATATACACATATATATACACACACACACACACATACATACACACACACACACACACACAACATGCCTGTTCAAACATTTATTGTTTACTATTAATATTGTTTGGCTCTATGTCCTCACCCAAATCTCATCTCGAATTGTAATCCCCACACATCGAGGGTGGGACCTGGTGGGAGGTGACTGTATGATGGGGGTTGGATTCCCCCCTGCTGTTCTTGTGATGGTGAGATAGTTCTCACGAGATACGGTGGTTTAAAAGCGTTTGGCAGTTACCCCCTCACTCTCTCTCTCGTCACCTTATGAAGAAGGTCCTGCCTCCCCTTTACCTTCCACCATGATTGTAAATTTCCTGAGGCCTCCCCAGGCATGTGAAACTGTCAGTCAATTAAAACTTTTTTCTTCATAAATTACCCAGTCTCAGGAAGTTCTTTATAGCACTGTGAAAACACACTAATACAATCATTCACCAATGTAGTTTTGCTGGCATAATTTGTACTCTCTCTGCCCCCACTCCCAGAAAAATCGTAATACTCCTTCAGTGTTCTAATAATCTTGGACAATGGGCTTTATCTGTTCTCCAGCTTGGGTTTCAGCTCACTATTTACTGCTTTAGTCTCATGTCACATTGTCAAATGGACATTAGTGGTGGGGCTCTTTAATCCAATTTGAAATGCAGCCACAACATTCAGATAACTTTGGGATTGTTCAAAGAGAAGACCACATCCCTACATCTACGATTTTTTTTTCATATATTTAGTCAGAGACACAGTGTTTAATGGGACTATCATTAATAGAGTTACCATCACTGGTGTACATACAACAAATCTTAGTAATATTTTTTTTTTTTTT